>NC_134420.1:46158693-46465513 GCF_030867145.1 Opisthocomus hoazin
TAGTATAATATATTTAATGATATGTGCAAACACAGCATTGATTAATTGCCTCAAATGTTTTCAATGCTACACCATTTCATTTGTTACAGCAGTCTGCTAAATTTATGCATTTCTTATTTAAACTCTTCTTTCCTGGGCATATAGTGTTAGCAAGATTATGTGGCTTGTTCCTCATTTACTGGGAAAAAAAATCATCTTTGTAACTTAAGCAACAATTATGGGCTTTATGAGGCACATTTTCATTGCACACATTGTAGAACACAGTGCACTGGCATTATTATTCCTGAAAGTACATGCTTGAATGTATCTATCAAGACCCAAATGTCAGCTACTGAATAGATTATGCGTAGTTATCCAAAACAGACTATAGATACATAAAATCTCAGCAACAGAATACTCAATTTCTGAGAAAAGATTTTTATTAGATAATCTGCACAATACTTTCAAAGAACAATGCATATGAGAAAATCACATATGAACCTTAGACTACACTGGTGTTTAAAATAGTAAATTGCTTTGTCATTTTTGAAGGACAGGTTATGGCTAGAATAAGAAAGCTGGCCTTTTCATTTTGCTTTTATTTGAATACTGTTCAAAGTTGAAAAAAAAAGGGTTACTAGGGACATACTTTGCTGAATTCCACTGACGTAAATCTAGACTAACTTGATGGAAAAAACCAAAATGACTGGATATCCAAGGAAAGTAGAAGCCTTGTGAACCTCTGTGAAACTTTTAACTATAAGGAGGAAACCTAAGCCTCTTCTAGACTTCAGATAATGAACCCAAAAATGTAATGCTACCTTAGATGTGTAGTATTAAGAGATTTGCACTCCATTTTGACAAAGATCCAGTCCTTGAACTTTGATTAAATTTGACCCAATTTACAAACACACAACTTAGATGAAATTCAGACCTAATGGATGCATAAGGAATGACTGACTGAAGTAAACTTGATTTTAAAAGCATATTCAAATAAATAAATAAATAAAACATGCACATAGTAGGTGTAGTAGGAAGATATAGTAAAAGGTCGTATCTTTACGTTTCTTCTCAATTGCATATGATACGTACACTGCATTTTAAAACCACAGCTTCAAAGGCCGCCACAAGAAAAATTAAGCCAACTCTACATGCACTGAAAATCTGGCTCATCCTATATACCGAGTCCAAGTTATTTACAAACTTGAGGACGAAACCGTGAATGGGCACTTCCTCTTCTCACCCAGGGCCTATAGCTTCACTGCTGTGGCAAGATGTAGATAAGTTTGGTATTCAGGTTCACTGTTTGACCCATTAAACTGGTATTGAGGTATAATTTGTGTGTTTTCCCAGTACGGTTGCACATAGAATGGGGTTCATTTCCACAAGTTTGAATAAATTTATCCAGTTCAGTGAACCTGTTGTTAAGCTTAGCAAAACTCAGTAGGTGGCTTTAAAGTCCTGTAATTAGCCCATTACATAAAATCTGTACTTTAGATTTTTGCACATTGGTTAATAAGTATAATGTGCCTCGTATATATAAATAATGTTGCATTAAATGATGCAATATAAAGGAATTAAAGGCCAAAGTAGTTAAATAAAATACTTGAAGGAGATCTCAAATTAGCATGTTTAATTCCAACTCATTGAACAGGAAAAGGCTTTAGCCTTACTGTATCAGTTCCATACAATGTGCAGAGTAGCAGATATTTAGTCTCCATTTTACATAAGGTCGCTGTCATCCCTGACCTCTGTGTGACTTTGGAAAAATGTTCTAATTAGCTTGTTTCTTTTAAAACCTAATCATTACAATATCTAAATATAGTCATAAATTACCAAGACAGCACTTGCCTCAACAATTTTTCATAGTTTGTACATAGCTAATTAATTTGTGATCCTTAATTTTTGCTTTCCAAATGAAATATGTGAGGAAAATGAAGTCTATAGCTAATTAACCCGTGCAACGCTTACTGTTTCATAGTAAAAACACTTACTTTAAAGTTCAGGCTTTTTAGCAGCTGTAAAAGTAAACCACAGCTTTGAATCCTATTGCAATAGGTCAAATTTCCACTTCAGTCTGACAGATTATTAAAATGTTAGTTTTCAATGTTGAAAAAATTACATAACCAAAATCCCAGACTTCAGTTATTCTTCAAACTTATCGATCAATTCCATGATATGAATTAATACATTGAAAGGTAATGTACATATATAACCTTTTTTTTTTGCTATTCATAAATAATGCATACTATGTAACATATAGCTCTCTTCAGAGATTCAGCGTTATCAGTGCATGAAGAAACGCATTTGAGAGGTTTTGTATAAATGCACATATGCATACTTACATCTATTTATCTATACATATATGTATAGAGAGAAAGAGAAACAAAATAATATTTTGGAGTTCTATTAAATACTCAGAGTTAATGCTGCAGCCAAAGGAAACTTGCTCAGATTTGATCTCATGGAAAACTCAAAAGTCCTGGATGGTTTGCCAAGATTCACAAATACACAGATTCTAGTGGATGAACCTGTCCTTATTTATGTGTTTTTACTGAACTAATAGTAAATCGATGGTTTCACTTGATCTGAACTTGAAGCCAGATCTCATTCAAAACCTAGATTTGATTCATTTGTAATTTTAGGATTCATCAGCAAATGCTGATGAAAAATGCAGAAAAAGCCTGGATAAACATCTTTATGATGCTCCACAAAAAGAAAAGAGAGGATTGAAAGTGACAAATTTCACACATCTTATTATGCTTATTGTGACATGCCAAATGAAACTACCCCAGTTTCCAGTTGTGTCCTGTTTATCTTCTGCCGTTTTGTATCATTACCTTTGACTGCCTTTGACTTTTTCCCCATTTAATTTATTGCAACTGCCCCCTATACTGCTCAATAGTTGTTGCTCAATTTTTCATTTTACTGACAATCTTAGTTTAAGACTAATGCGATTGCTTCTTTCTATATATCTCTACATCATCTCATTTTTTCTCATATACATTGACACCTGGAGGATTTTTGTCCTTTGGCCAGGCATAACCAGCCTTGGAACTAATTCCATTCTCAGCTGTATAGGTACATTTCCTGCTGGTTTCCTACAGAGCTGACACCATAAAACTGGAGAAAATTTGACCTCTGGTGTAAGCAATTACTTCTCCCATAGAATCATCTGGACTATGGAGGTAACAGAAACGTTGAAGAAAATATCACATACTGTATTAATACATCAGAAAGTAAGACTAAGAGGTGGAATGACTTGCATTGATTGAGTATTCCATAATTTGTGCAAAATGAATCAACTGAACAGTTCAATGGTTAAAAAAAAGTTAGGAAGAAATTGCAGGAAGGAAAACAATCAGTAGGAGACACGAGACAAGCCAGGTGGATCTTCTTTAACTTGTTTCATCCTGATATATTCCCAGCTCTCCATCCTGCCTTGTGAAATACATGTCCTTTCGTTACCTGTGAAGGCCAGATTCATGCTTTGTTATGCTATTTTCCAACACCTGTTTAGACATTTTTTTTTCTGACAAATTTGAATCGAATCTGTTAAGTACACCATCAATTACACTTCTTTACACTATGGATCTGCTTAAGTGAAAGAGTGAGGAGGTCACAGCGTATGGGTTATTTTTGTGAACGGAATACTTGATTCAGTGTCTTAATTGACCATGTGCATGAAGTCTGCTTGTGGGGAGGAGTTAACATGTGAGGGTGAATCTACAAGAACACTGAAGGGAGGTAGTTATGGACAGCAATTGCAAAGCTGCTTTTTTCCATCCCCAAATATAAAACTACTCATTAACATCTAGCAGCAAGTTAATGAACCAAAGAACACCACCTTGCCTACCAGCCATAACTCTCTGTCTTACAAGAAGTAGGAGCCGCAAATCAATAGACCACACCAAATCAAATAAATTTTCTACATGTAAAAAACTACTATACAGAAGATGAGGAAAACTGTTTGTATTCACTAACTCATTTTGTAAACATACACATCATATTGTCAGGCAATGCTTGACCACATTTATCCTTGCACATCTTTGGAAAGAAACTGAATTTCATTTACAAGCTAGAAAGAAGTGTCTTATCATAGCTGAAGAGGTTTTTTCTTCCCAGGAAGTAAATTGACCTCAACAGAGCACTTTTAGTTCTCTTCTTCTAGAAAAGGGTAAGCACATACAAATAGATGACTATTTGTCTAAAATTAGACCCCTGAATATACATATGGCAATAAATTAAAATTTTCTGAAGTGGTGAGAAATGTGTATGTTTACTTTGAAAATCAGGTCTATACAGCGAATTAGGTGCCCGCCTTTTGGTTGTATACATATTGCTAAATAACCTCAGGCTATCGGTTGCCCTTGCATCAGTTCTAAGGCTCCTGTATCTCTGAAGCTTATCAGTGGTACCTATGAAGCAGCAAAGACAGAGAATTTTATTTTTGATTGCTTTTAGATCAAGAAATTATTGGTGACATCGTATGTGGAAGCATCTACCACGTTTAAGGACTTTGACGGACTACTGGTTACATTATTTTGGGCTATTTAGAGAATTCACCACTGAAGCACAGAAATGCATAAATAACATTGTCATAAAGGTAGCTAAGGCAGAAAAAAATGAGGTAGTAGAAACTTTGGTTCTTTCAGTTCTGTTTTTTGGCTGAACAGGACTACTGATGGCTGCCAGGGCTTGCTTTAGGTAAGTCCTTAATTTTCCTAGACACACACATTGATCTTAAAGTGTGTGCTTTTAACAGCCCTTAGCTATTTTTCCTTACATACCGCATTGAAGACTAACAGGCACAACAGAGCAAAGATGCTGAAGAAGTGGCGTGTTCTCTGTTGCTCCACCGATTGTGCTTTCCCGAAGTCAACAGAAACAAAAGTCCATTACAAACTTCCTTGTCATACTGGAGCTTTTCCAACATATATTGAAAACATGTTACCTAGGAACATTTTGTGTGGACATAACACAAAAGGTAGATTTTTTTTTTTCTTACAACTATTATTGTGAAGGCACTGGTCATGACTGGATAATGAAATATGAGTTGAACTTTATATTTCAATGTAACAGACTCCCCATGAGTGCTCTAGTACAACCAATTATCATCATGCTCCCCAACAGCTGGCAAAGACAGAAGTAAAACACAGAAGATATGCTACATGAGTTTATGCAATGCGTGTGATAATTATTGTTTGATCTTCTGAATTTATATTTTGAATTGTAGAAGTTCTGATACTTAATCCTGGGTGGCTTTGAATATCTTACCGAGTCTGTGGCTTTCTCTATCTTCTCCTGGTAAGACAAGCTTTTTTTATACTGTGAATCTAATTATAGATACCTCAAAAAATAGAATGGCATATAGCTCGTAGCAATGAACTCACTTGATGTCATCTGATATCTTGGGATGGTTGAAAGCTAGAAGCTAGTCACAGGGATTCCATTGGGACAGCTAGAATTTTTATTTTCCAGTGATACAAACCTCTGGGAGACAAATATTTTGCTGGTGCAAGGTAACTGGCTTCAGAGAATATAGCTTAGCAGAGGACCTAGCGAAAGATTTTTCCCTAGCAATGTGAGAACTGCAAATTCAGGGGGATACTAACTGTGACCACTCTCCAGCTCAAATGAGGAGACATTAGTACTCAAACGAATACCAAGTTTGAGTTAGCAAGGATGCTTCTGTGGTAGGTGAGTTTCTTTCAAAAGTACAAAGATGATCTGAACTTTCACAGAAAATACCGTGGCAGGCAGAAAGCATGTCAGGCTGCCAGAAATACATGGTAAATATGACACTGCAGTGTAATACATTATCACCATCACTGATGTGGAGCATGTGCTTCTACTAGCACATAAACTCGTGGAATCTGTTTCTAATATAGTTGAGTAAGTTAAGAGAAAAACTTCTGTATACAGCATTAACAGCAATATTTTTGATCTACAAAATAATAGTTCTGGAAGCTGCTGAAGATCTAAAACTACAGTTTTGTTCACGAGTAATTCTATACTTGCTCTACTCATTTTATGGGCTAGTTCTTCATCTTCTGTCAAAAAGATCCATTAAAAATAGATACTAGATGACAAGAAAAAAGAAACGTTACTAAAAAGAAGTATGACTCCTTAACACAGAATATGGTGTAACTGTATTTCCTATGTTCACCAGCAAATTTTACTTTATAGTAATTCCTTCTAAATGTGTATGAAATACAAACTGGCTGCATCTAGCTCAGGATTACAGCCAAAAATCCCTGCAGACAAGACACCTTAATGAAGTGGAAGGAGTTTGGAAGCACACAGTGACTGCAGGATCAGGACTGAATGAGATACTGGGATTGCATTATTAATTTTAACCTATTGTTGCATATAATAAAAAATAAACTGTATTTATTACCAGAAAAAAAAAGCCCCAAACACTATTAAAGCATAAAAATTGTGGAAAATATTTGCCATCATTATAAGAACAGGAACAAGCTCTGTGAAAGAATCCTTCTTTTCTGAGGCCATTCGGTTTTATGGACTGGGTAGGAGACCAGTGCTTGTCTTCAGACAATGTCATTCCACTACCCAACAAGTCACATTTTCAGAAGCAATCCTGCTAACGTGCAGTTTAGAGAAGGGAGAATAGGTGGCTAGGAGGGAATAAGTGTGCAGGGGGAGAACTCACACAGCAGAGGAAAGTTTTAGATCCAGCAAGAGGAAGCCATGTATTCTAAATTAATTACCCAAGCTTTTTTCTTGGTCAGATGTTTAGAGAGTTACATTACAAGTTCCATTATTCAGGGTATAAACTTCCAGCACTGCTTTTGTGAAATGTACAATGAAGCTTATTAATTTTTCTGAAACAAACTGTTCCTAGTAGGTTCTAGCTGTCAGAACTTCCCATGCTTTCTCTGAAAGTGTTTTAATTTCATATTCACAGAACTTCTCCCACTTCAGCAAGTGAAGTACAAAAATTTCAATCCTCTTAAAACTCAATGCAGGAATCTGGAAGGCCCGAGAGAAAGAATTTTGCATCTCTTTTTTTCAGAGCACAAAACCTTTAAAATGTGTAAATAAAGCACCAATTAGGTTTACCATTCTAGAGGATAATGAGAAGTGCCCATCAAATATGCTACATTCTTAAAATGTTTTGATTTAGCAGGCTAAATTCAAAACACTGTAGTAGCTTCCAGAGTAAAACCTGATTGCACTTACATGCTTACAAGTCACATTCATAAAAAAGCAACCAAAAAAAAAACAGAGAGAGGAAAAAAAAAGGAAAGGCACCCCCCCACCCCCCCGCCCAGCACAGACACACACACACACACACCCAGACCATGAAGCTCTAATTGGAAAGCTTCCATCATCTGAGTACTTGCTTCCTGGCATACATGAAATGATCAGTAGGGAAAGCAGGGTCAATCGAGACAGACTGAGAGTGAAATTAAAATAATAAAATGTCTAAACATTTAACTGCAAATAGGAAATCTTTATACCCACCCACACCCTATTCTGTAGCATAAAACTAAGGCAACAATTATTCATATACCTCCAAGTAATTTGCAGGCTCCATACAAAAATCTCATTTAAAATAAGAAATTGCTATTTCTGCACATTTATTCTCCCCAAATGCTGGCTAATTGCTGCAATGGCCATTATAAAGAATAATTTTCGCTTAGTGAAAAAAAAAAAAAAAGGAATGAAGAGAACATTTTCTGGTTTTGTTCCTCTGCGGAGGCTCTATTCAGCGAATCCTGAATGCACAGCGTTTCACTGCTACATTTATTATGCTGAGAGGTCAAGTATTACACAGCATCTTGTATTACGCTTTGCATGCTAAGTATTTCACTTCACAAATTGACCCTTCGGTGTACTTACTACATAATGCTCTAAAAACCCAGCTAAAACGCAGGACAATTAGCAATACTTTGGCTCCCGCTTAACAATGGGGACACCAATGTAGGTGATTGCATTTACAGTGTTGCTTTCTTCACAAAACATTTTTGACACATTAAAGGTACTTTGGAATTGTGCAGTACCAGTCGCCTCTCTCCGTGAATGGCTTTTCCAGCGTGCACCGAGAGAAACAGTTACCGTAGTTTAGGGCTTAATTGAAAAGAATTCAGGCACGGCCCTATGAAGCACCAATTAGAGGGATATTATATCATAAAAAGCTGTAATATCCATTTTCAGGCTTGTTCACCAGCCAATACAAAGTAGGGCACGGCTTAAAAAGGGACGGAGCTGCGGCCCCGGAGAGCGGGATCTTTAGGGAGGAGGAGGAGGAGGAAGAGGAAGGCGGCGGAACCCGCCCGCGGGAGCAGCGCCAGGTGCGGCCCCGGCGGGGGCGCCAAGCCCCGGCCCCGGTCCCGGCCCCGGGCTCCGGGCGCCGGATCCTCCCGAAATAAAAGCGCGGCGGCGGAGGCGGCCGGCGGCGCGCAGGGGGAGCGCTGCCGGGAAAACCCCCGGGACACGGAGAATGAAAACACCCGAAATCGTCGGGATTAATTTTTTTTTTTAACTATTATTATTTATAGCTGTAATCATGGAAACAAACAGAACCCTCCATTAGCGCCGGCGGCTCGGCGCGCTCCCGCGCCTCCCGCTCCCACACACCCCACACCCCCCCGATCTTGGCAGTCCCGAGAGCGGCAATTTCTGCGCGTTCATTGTGAGCGGAAAACAAAACAAACGTAAACTTCTCGCCCCGAAAATTTGGGATTTCTCGCGTCAAGCGGCTCACAGAGCGACATTAATGGATCAGCCCCGCGAAGTGTCTTTTCACCGCCTTTAAAGTATCCTCCGAGTGCTCCGGGGAAGCCGAGGCGGCCCCGCTCCCCGCCGGCGCCCCGCACCGCTGAGGGCAACCCCCGCTACAACGCCGATCCGCCGGGGCGGCCGGCGACCCACTGGCCGAGCTTGCCGAAATTTTATTTATTTTATTTTTAACTGGGAGGAAACGGAAGGCACAGAAGCGGAGAGCGGGAAGCCAGGAGCCCCGTGCGGTGCCCCCGCCGCCTCCGCGCCCTGCCCCGCCGAGCCCCGGGCGCGTTCCTCCCCGGGGCCCGCGTTACCGCCTCTGGCTCGGCCGCCAGCCCGAGGGGTGAACGACAGGCGCCATTCTGCTGGCTGAGGCAAGGGCAACACCTCACGGCCACCATTTTAGTGCACCGCACGGGTGCCATTCCCTTGTCAACCTCAGGCAGGTGAAGAGCCTCCCAGGTGCCGTTGCCCTGCCTCGGGCAGGACAGCACCTCACAGCGGCCATTTTACTACTTCAGGCAGGGCCAACTGCCCCCGGAGCATCACTGCCCAGCCTCAGGCAGGGCAACACCTCGCAACAGCTATTTTACTACCTCAGGCAAGGGCGGCTGCCTCCCAGGTGCCGCTGCCCAGCCTCAGGCAGGGCAGCACCTCACAACGGCCATTTTACTACCTCAGGCAAGGGCAACTGCCTTTGGGGCACCATTACCCAGCCTTGGGCAGGACGAGGGACAGGTGTAGGGATGCCATCTACGGGGTCCATCTTTGAGCTGGTGAAGCAACGGAAGTCCTGAACTTTCTGTGTCCTGCCCAGAAGAGAGTCCCCTCCCAGCATTTCCTTATCACCTACCTAATGGCGACGTTCTCTGCAGTCAGCGAAGAGCCCTTTGTGGGGCCTTGTACCACAGTGCGGGGCCAAGAGAGAGCGCTGGAGGAGACTAAAGGCAGTTTTAGGCAAGCCCCCAGGACAGAGTCGCTTTTCATCGGCTGCCGGGAGGATGAAGGCTGTCATAAGAGCTGGCCTTCGTTCAGCCCCATACCACTCCTCTGCGCCTGGAGGTGCCAGGAGAGCATCCTTGGGGCCAGCCGTGCGGTGGGCCTGCTTTTGGTCTGCGAAAACGGCATGTTGTTATTTTAGCTACATGGTTTCCTAACCAGACCGTTTCTGACATTTGCCGGAGTATTTCCAATGTGTAAATCTCTTCGTGTGTGGTGAAATTTTAAAGTAGGGCAAAGAAAAAACTGAGGTGTAACAGGATTAAACTCCCCTTCCTTTATGCACTGGTGAACGTGGTTTTGACTGGGGCATTCAGCATGCCTCCTGCCTGCTCTTCAGCCCATGGTCAGAATAACCTGTTCCTGGCTCCTTCGCAGCCAGCAATGAAAGGGTGAAGCCCAGTGTCGACACAGCTGGTAGAGAGAAGAATTTTGCTGTGGCTGCCTGAAAACATGGTGAATGAGTACCTCAGGCTGTGTCCCCATGAAAATACATGCCCTCAAGAGGGACAACAAAGGCTGTGTCTAAAGGAGGACAGTACAGAGTTACAACACATCTGATGCCTCTTCTGTCGGCTTTTCCCAATTCACATTTCCCTTCCTCTCTCTTTTTTTCCACAGGCACCGGCACCAGGTCTTTAGCACTGTCCTGGCAACACAAGTGGTGCTAGGATCATGGTATGAGGGAGGAGGATGGGTAACAGCAGGAAACTAAAGCTAAATGATGTAGAGGGAGGGGACTGCTGGGGGCAGGGAGCTGTTGGACAAGTGTACAGTCAGGGGAGCACTATCCTCCTGCGATCCCAGCTCCTGTAACTAGCGCTTCATGTGCTTAAGAGATGTCCTGTAAATGATAACGCAGAATTTTTCCTCTGAAGTGAACTGATAAAATAGCACATTTCAATGGAACATGGTTCCATCAGAGCTCCTCTGTCTTGCTCTCGAGACAGTCTTCATGCATAAAGAGCTGTTGTTTGTGAAGAGGAAGAGCTTTGAGGGCTGATAGCAGCTGTAAACTCTAGAGTGGCCCTGCTTTAGCAAGTGCAAAGTCACATGTTTTCCTCTACTAAGGGCTTTTTGGAACGGCACACAGCAGTGAGTCATGCTTTTTTGCCATACTTAAATTTGTGACAGCTCACTTCGGGTCAGGCAGCTTAATACTTTCACATGAATGGCCGGTGGTTCAGCTTTGGCTGAGTGTCCTTTCTCTGTGGGCAAAAGGTGTTAGGTGATGGTGTGGGGGAGCAGCGTGTGATGATAGCTTTCATACTCCGCTTAATTAGAAATTAATTAGAAATTAGCAATATTCACCATGGCCACAGACTTCAGCTGTTTTAGCTGGTTCTTCTCACTGTAGTGTTAGATAGACTGTTGCAAGTACATAGCAGTTAACGTGTTTCAGCAGTCAGCACAGTGGAAACCTGCTCTGCTGCACGTGCAGGGGCAATCAAATGTGCAGCAATTTGGCCTTTAAATCTGAGGGTTTTACGTATGGTACAAAATACGTACTTGCTGGGACCTGCTGCAAGACTTGTTGGGAGCCCTATGTGACATGGAATGATTCAGTGTGGCTATAAAATGCGACGTAACTGGCATTACTCAAAACATACCTTTCATGTGCCTTCCAGAGGAAAACATTTATTTTTCTATAGATCAGTTAATGCGATCACATAGCTGATGAGCTGTGGCTGGTCTTGATGGAAAATAAGTATTTTGATACTACATCGATATACCTATATCGCTCTTGTAGGGCTTATATCTCATTGCATCTTGTCTGTACTTTGGTAAAGATTGGTTTGCACCATGACAAGCTAGCTTCATCAGTTGGCAATAGCCACAACACAGTGTTGAAAGGATAAACTCCTTAGCAACACAACACCTGACAGAATGGTGCCCAAGCTGGTGAGTCCATTGAAAATTACAGGCTAGTTCTATCATAGAGCTTGGGGAAGCCATGACAAAATATTTTTGAGACACTATTTTTATCCCTGCCGTGTTCAAATCAAGTTTTAATGTGCATGCAAGATAGATGTATGCTGAGCATGATGTAGACTTATCTTCACTTAGCCATTATGTTAATCCCAAACCAACAAACTAAAGACACAGAAAGAGGAAAACAATAATATCCAATAAGGAAACTATAAGAAGGAACAAGCTTGCAACAATCAGCAAAAATGAAGAAAAAGACAGAGAATTACATATCATTGTACGATCAATCAAACTTCTATATTATGTCTATATTGTTGGTTGCTAAGTTTGTGATTTTTATTTATAAAGTATTTCAATTACTTATAAAGACTTAAACAGCTAATCAGTTAGAACTGACATACATTTTGCCTAAATACCTATAATTACAGTTGTTTCATACCTGAGCCCCTGTTACTGATGTTGTGTAACAAGCAGTCCTGATTGCTGACATCAGCCCACTTAATGTTCCTGCATTTATGTGATAATTAGATAAAATCAAATAAAGACTTTCCAGTAAGTTCGTAAAATACAGTAGATGTATTTACTGAGATTAGTGTAGATCTAAAATATTATTTATGGTTTCATCTTTTTCTGACAGCGAAAAGGAGCATGAAAATACATTTAAGAGATGTTACTTTTTAAAAGGATGTTTTCCAGTGTAACAGCATACAGGTCTGTGATACGTGAAGTGAGATTTATAGACAGTATCTTTGATTAGAACCACTAGTCAGAAAAAAAAACAAGAGAATTCAAGGCTTTGTGCTTGGAAGCTTTCTGCTTTTCCCAGCTCCATCAACTCTCGCTTACGCCCCCTAGACCACCACTGCTACGACGTTAACTTTACATGTTTTTGTTGACCTAGAATATACACAGGACCAAATTAAGACACCCTTGTAAAAGAATAAACGGAAATGGACCTTCAAGATAGTTTAGATTATCAGCTTAGCCAGAAGATGCTTCAGATGTCTGAGGTTAGAAAAGCTGACAAAAAGAACCTTTAGTCATTCTAAATAAGGCATAACTGAGTGGCAGATTGGGACTGAGCTGTAGATCTTTCTATTTAAATGGAAAACCTCAAAGCATCAGTCATTCAGTACATGCTACAAGTAAAATACATGGGCAGTGTACAGGTTGCAGAGCATCACTTTTGACATTGGAGCGATAAAAACACGTTTGTTGACTCCAAGGTGAAATTCATTGTAGAGCAGAGGATCTGTAAAGGGATTTTTTTTCCTACGTTAACTGGACAGTCTGGATGCATAGGGAGCGTGAGTAAAGTGATTGCTCTGCAGCAGTCACTCCATGCCCAGTGGAAGCCAGAGGGGTCGGCGCTCCGGCGCTCTCTCCCAGCATTGGCCAGGCACACCCAAGGTGATCACTGACTCCAGGAATGGCCAGCAGTGGCTTGCATTTCAGTCTGTACGCTATAGGAAATTAGCACTGCAGCCCGTCAGGCTGTATGCAAACAGGCAGTTGAATTCCAGTCCTCAAAGCTCTCTGCTCTCCACTGTTCAAATCTTTATTTCACTGACTGTCACTCAGTCCTACTGAAGCTCATCCCACCAGACACTCCGTGATTGGGTCCTAGGCTTTTGGATCAGTTTGCTCTTAAGCTTCCCTTGGTCTGAGTAAGCTGCGGCACTGCTTCTTTCCTTGACATCTCTGACATGTATCCTAGGCATCCATCTGCTTTCCATCTTTAATCCCTTTACAAAAATGAGTTCTTGCTGGCTGCCTGCCATAGGCCTGCAAGAGCAGCTTTGGCTTACCAGGCTTCTCATGCAAGTGAGTACCCTGAACTCCAACTTTCCAGGCCCCGCTTAATCTAACAGTTAAAGTAAGACAACACAAAGGTTCTGAAGATTTCAAAATCGGTCACTCTGTACCTGGACTAATACAGATGTAGACAGAAAATAACAAACTTTTACAGGTGTTTCTTCACCTCATCAATCTTGTGTGTTCACCGCGTTCAGAAGAGAGTGCTTCTGCAGAAGTCTTTGCCTTTCTTATCCTGCCCTCATAAGCTTTTCCCTGAATTGTAGAATTTCTCTTCTGTATATCCATTTTCTTTTTCCTTCAGCTGATCCTGCAGTTAAATAGAACCATTCTGCTTTGGAAGCATGCCCATCTGTTCTGCCCCAGCATCCTTTGTCTGTGTGCGAGTTACCTTTGATTGACCCTGCAGTCTTTCAAACTTGGTAGTTTAAAAATAGTCCCGTTAGCTCCTGTTCACTTTCCAAATCCTTCAGAAAGGCTGAAAACAAATGGCTTCATCCAGGACTTGGCTATTCCATTGCTTAAAAGATACTTTTGATTGTTTCTCCTCAGATAGATAGATGGAAGAGACATGATGAAAAGTAGTCAATTTTACAGCCTTTAAGATAAAGCAATGACATAGCAGTTCAATGAGAATTTATACATTATGTACAGTTTCTCAAGACTGCCACATGGGCATTTCCACATCTTGTGATTTTATCAGGAAACTCTGAATATTTATGTTAACCCGAAATTTCTGGTTTTTGGAAGCATGTGTGGAATACACGAAAATACCAGCTTTTGTTTTTCCAGAAAATTCTCAGGTGAGTGTAACCAGAGAATGGCTGTGTTGGATCAGATCTAGCTAATCCAGGACGCAGTGTCTGACAATGTTCAGTAGCAAACTCTCAGAATCTGATAGACAGGGGAAGTACAGCGTGATACTACTATGGTGTCACTTCCATATCTAAGCAATCAATGGCTTAATGATTTCCTGAGCAGAAAGTTGCACTGAGGTCATGTTGTGGCTAGTAACTGCGTGGAGAATTTCATTCCATAAATTTGTCTAGGTTTTTTTTAACCCCTTTGTACCCCTGGCTCCACAAAATCTTGCATCAATGAATTCCGCTAGAAGGTTATGCAGCATTTCTTAGTGTTACTTTTAAACCTGCTACTTCGTCCTTTCACTGGATGCCCTATAGTTCTTCCCTATTCACCTTC
Organism: Opisthocomus hoazin; assembly: GCF_030867145.1. NCBI lineage: Eukaryota > Metazoa > Chordata > Aves > Opisthocomiformes > Opisthocomidae > Opisthocomus > Opisthocomus hoazin. The sequence goes on from NC_134420.1 coordinate 46,173,364, forward strand.
TTCATGTCGTTCTTTACAGATCTTGATTTCCAAGCTGAAGAGTCTTAAATGTATTAAATTAAGACTTGTTAAGGAAGTATGTTTTCCTTCTGATAATTCTGAATATTTTTTTTTTTAAAGTCTGTTGTAGGCTTGGTATATTCCTTTATGGTGAGTTCACTGTAGGGCTATTATTTAATATGTGGCTGCAGTATGGACTCATTCACTGACGTGGAGATATTTTTTGGTTTCTTCTTTATCTGCTCCAGTAATTCTTAACATATCACATACCACATGTGTCATTACTGACCACTGAGGTGGTATTTTCAGAGGACTATACAAAAATACAGCCAAGAGCTCCTTCCTGCACAGCTGGTTAATTTAGAGCCCATCTTTGTGTATGTAGAACTCTATGTAAGGAGATTGTTTTTCTTCAAGTCTGTCACTTTGCGTACATGAACATTAGGTTTATCAACCATTTTAGTGCACACTTACTAAATGTCTTGAGATCTTTCTACACCTCTCCATAATCAGCTGTAGTTTAGAAGAGCTTGGATATCACCAACAGTCTTTCTTTTCTCGTGGCACCCCCTTTTTTCTCATCATTTATGAATATTCTGGACAGATAACTACAATGTACTGGTAATTGAATTTCATATTTTTCATCAACATGGTAAAACTTAGACATTTATTCTTGTCCTTGAAGTAGAGCACCTACCCTCTTACACCAGGACAGCTTCATTTCAGAGTCTTTGGTGAAGAACCTTGTCAAAAACTTTTTTTTTTTTAAAATCTGTCATGCACTATGTAGCCAATGTATGAGTATTGATATATTTTTTTTTCCCCCAAAGTAATCCTGGAGTTACTAACTGCTGTTTGCTTAGAATAACTGTGAGGAAAAACCAAACACTAAATTTAGTAAATGCATAAACAAGATCCTACGCATATGTTAAAAATTGTGATTTTAAAGCCTGTTTTTTAACTTTTCAATAACTGGTGTTGGCAATGCAACTAATTGCATGTAATTGGTAGTACTTTAGTATTTGTTTCCCTTCGCATTCTGTATGGCTTCTATTATGCATGGCTACTTGTAGTTAGGGAGGAGGTGCCTCACTGAAAACCTATTTCTCTGAAATAAACCCTAAGATTTACTCTGAAATTGAAGGGGATTTCCGAAGTTCCTGGGCTTTGCATTAGTCCTGTGCAGAAGGCAGAGTATCAGGCGCTGTAAGCTAAAGCTACTTTTCCTATGCAAAGAATTGAATGGTGTGGAATGCTATCATTAATAGGCACTCACAGTATTGGAGATAAATGTAGAGAGGGAAACTGTAAGCATACTTATAAATATAGAAGGCTTAACTGTACCATTAATCCACAGTCACCAAAAAAGGACTGCATTGAATCAGAGGATGTAGGGATACTGTGCTTCCGAAAGTACCATGCAATATTCCTGCTAACCACATGAGGACTTGGACCTGACAGCAAGAGATCCTCTCTGTGTCCATATCCTGCTCCAGGTTTCCCATAAGTGATGTGTAATACCAAGTGAGATGGACAGAAATATCAGGAACATGCAGGAACTGAGGTGGTCTTGGTTCCTCATATTGAGTCATCAGTGGGAGCACTCTGTGTGCCATGGCCCTCATTAGCCATTGAGTCCTGGCTATGGAAGTACTGATCCCAACATTATTTTACGAAGTGGAGGTGCAGAAGTGTCATAAGAGCTATACCATATATCTTTTAGAAGCAATGCTGAAATTGAGGATACAGAGAATGAGAGTTTGCTTTCTTAGTGTTTGTGCCTTCTCTGCTATTGCTTTTGTATGACAATTTAAAATATCAATATCTATACTTCACTGCAGCTTGCTTCTTTGATAGAGGAATGTACTTGACTCCCTACAGTTACTGCAGTTGGAGGGGGATCTGATTAGGATGCTTTTCCTAATTAAGTGATATCACCTAAACTGAGTTTCCCCACCATTGTCTCACTGCAGTTTAAAAATAACAACAGAGGAGAATCATTTGGTTATTTTATTTTCCTGATTAAAATGCCTTTACTCATTGATATTTTACAGGATAAAATTCCATCTTAATGAAAGACTGAGGGTCAGTTTTCTAACACAGCTAATTATGTGTCCTCATATTCCAATCACAGTTAGGGCTCAATTTCGTTGAATTCAGCAGCAGCACGTCTCAGTAGATCCATACATAGGGAGAAAACCCAAGGCAGATATTCAGCCATGAGAGATCAAACAAAGGGTCCGTCAGAGGGCTTTTTGCCCGCAGTCAAGTCTGGGAGAAAGCTACGTATCATCCCCTCCCCAGCCAAATGCAGCATAAAAATGGGCCTTCACAGTGTACCTGAACTTCTTTGACTTCAGCTGATTCTGTAAGATCTGTGTATTTCAGATTCAATGTTTATGTTTCTCCTTTGGCAGTAAACCACTCTGTCCCCAGAGGAAACACTCCTCTAGAGTTTTCTCTGGGTCTGTGCTCTTTTAAAGGTCCAGCTGAGCCTGTATTTGACCAAAATTCTGCTCTCCTAACCAATGCAAGTAGTTCCATTGAACTGGTAGCCCAAATAAGGGGGTTTTTGAGCATCTTTCCATATGTTTCTTGTCAATAAATACAAACAAGATAGATGAGCTCTGTATTTTATCAGCACTCTCTCTTCAGTTCCCCACCTTATTTAGGCATCTGTTCATGAAGTTGCATAAGAAATCTTTTCAAGACCTTAAAAGTTAAAAGGCATGGTCTTAAAAGAGATGCTTCTCCCAGAAAGAGAAGTAGTTTGTTATGGCAAAACAGCTGTTTTATTTAAGAAAATGTTAAAAGTTAAATACACTCGTCTTTTTAACTAAAGAGTTGGAGGCACAGCTGTTGGATCCAAGCCCTTCAGTTCTTACAGCCAAATACCAAATTTATGGAAATCTTGTCCAAAACAGGCTTCAAGATCAGGCCCGGTTAGATAGATTTTTCTAAATTATTGTAATTTTCATTCATTCACTTATTGTTTGTTTACTCGTAACACTAAAATTTATGTTGCTTCAGTTTCTTCTTGTAATTGTATGCAGCACACCTTAAAAAGCAGATTTCTTTATACTAACATAAAAGTTGAAGCAGAATTTCGTATGGCTCATTCATTTCATTCTGAGTAGTAGTACTCCATACTGAATATTTCATCCCTGCACTGCTGTCTCCTGTGCCTTTGTGCCTGCGTGCTTAGCCATTAATGGAAAAACAGACTTTCTTGCAGTTCAGAGTTTTCTTTCTTCTACTTCCTTTCCCACTTCTGTTGTTTTTATTGATTCTATTACAAGAAGTAACACACAAAAGAGGAGATTAGAGCAGAAAGATTTCCCCAGTCCATCAATAAATTTCCTAGGCTTCATTAGCTGTAATTTCTTGAAAATATTTAGAGTTACATTTACATTATATAAATAAAATGTATAATCCAAGGGATCAGCCCTTTCGCATTCAATAATGTGTACCAAAAATAATTCAGCTGAAGCCAGTGGCTTAAAATTTGTACAAGAGAGCAGAAAACCAGGCTGGTATACAAAATGGCAAATTCTTGTCGCTTCTGCTTAGGCAAAAATCTAGAGAAAGACAGCTGTGAGAGTTTTGTCCAAATAAGAATTTTGATCCTCAGCCAAGGAGCTTGAAGAAGACCAGAATTAAGTACCAGTATTTTCTAGATGGAAGTGTTTGATAGACTGCTCTGTGCTTGTGATTTTTTTTTCTTCAAATGTTTTTCTTTTCATTTGTACACACAGCATCAGATTCTCTCTTCATTAGCAGAAGACAGTTGTGCCTGCTGAAAATTATGACAAATGATGTGATTGAAACTTCTGTTTAAAAAATTACTCATACAGTGTATCTGGAGCCGAAGTCTAATCTCAACTTTCCAGAACTTCACATCATTCCCTTTACAACTTTGTCTGTCCAAAAGATTAATGTATTTTTACCTAAACTGTTTGACCTTTCCCTGAGATAATTTGCTTAAGGAACAATGATTTCAGAGACAATTCTGTGACTACTTTAATATTCAAAGTTGACATTATGGCACTGACATTATATTTACTAAAAAATGGTGTCAGCAAAGTAATTTTTCGTTAACCACTGATCATAAAATCACCCTCAATGTTAAGAACATTGGGATCTTGACAAGCAAGCAATGTCACATTCACAAATGTTTAACTGAAATATTAACGTGAATGACACAGTTGTCTCCTGCTGGTCAGTTTTTAATATCTCCTGTAATAGGAGCATTAAATAATTTGAAGGCGTATGCTCTGTTGTAGTAGTAGTTTATTAAATACAAATGAAACTTCAGAGAGGCTAAAGAGCAGTCTTTGAAAACACAGTTGATTCTGCTTTCAATTTTTGTTGCAAGGGGTTTGGGGTTGGGCTGGTTGTTTGTTTGTTTCTTTCTTGCTTGCTTTCTTTCCTTCTTTTCTTCTTTTTTTTTTTTTTTTCAAAACCGAGCAAACTAATGATACAAGGTAGCTGCCTCTCAAATTAGGAGTCCTTACATTCCCTCCCCCTAATTAATCCCATCCCCAAACCCCATTCACTTTTGCAATAAAGGTGGCCCCTGTTCAGTTGGCTCTGGTACATTTATAACTGACGGACAGAAAATGTCTTAGTACTACTACCACAAAGAGCACCAAACAGTGAACAAATAATAAATAATGTCTGAGGAAAATGTGTTGTCAGGATTCAGAATGTTCACAAGAAAGCTGTTCCACTCAGGGTGGCTTTTATGGCAAAAAATTTTTTTGTCTTTTGTATTCTCTGATATCTATCCTGGATTAAAACAAGCATCTGAGCCTGGAAGCACTGCCTCTGACCTCAAAAGTAGCATATATTTTTAAAGGTGTACACAACAAATAATACATCCCAAATTTTAAAATAATACATTTTGAAGCAAATATTGTATTCTGATGAATTTACTAACAGTAATCTATGGACAAGCTTTGGCATTCTTCACAAAAGTGGAGTTGCAGTCAGTTCTTTGGAAAGAAAGAAATTTAGAAAGTTTATTTCAGCTGTTAGGTAAAATGGGAAGCTGATTAGTGCCTTTCTGGGGCTATAAAAACCAGTAAATTTTACATGCCTATTTGAAATGCTTGATGTAAAGAGTCTTAAACTTTTACATACATACATTGTACAATCAAAATTAAATAAAATAAATAAAATGCATCAAATAAGTGCTTTTCCCTGGCAAGTCACTCGCCTTGTGCAAGTAAACTCTGCAGCATCCTGTGGGCCAGAACATTAGTTGAATAGTTGCAATAAGAAGAGAGAATCAGATGCTATTTAAAGGCATTAAGCAAAGTGTAGATGTTTAATACAGGTAACTCATCTGTGCATTCAGTTAATATGGAAATAATTATTATAATGTAGCACTTCATTATTTATAATGCATTAAATGGAGATTTTTATATGATGCCTTTACAGAGCAGATAGTTCTCTTGCGTAACAGATAACTAAAGTACACAAAAATTACAATCAATACAGAAAGGCTGAAAGATCTTTTAAAAAGCAAGATGTATGATTTGATGATGACAAATAGGTATTAACCCCCCCAAATGCTAAGCAAATAGGATTATAAACCACATTGTTCAGTGATTTAATCTCTGTTTTTGTGGAAATGATTTTAAATCTCTTCTCTGGTGCAGGAAAGACTGTCTGAAATACTTCCATATTTTCAATGACTAAGCTACATATTTTCTAGTAATTTTCTTCATGCCGGGTGTGGGAAATGTTTATTCTAAAGGCCAGATGAAGCACCGATGTGAGATATGTTGTAAAGCATCTCATGTTGACTGGAGCTAATTAACAGCGATGCTCCAGTGTTGCTCTCAGTTTTAAGCAGGAACACACAGCACAATACCTTTTATTTTGCTGTTCAATAGATTTTTGCTTAAAAACAGATGAATTCAATATCCGTACAATTTTAACCATTTTTTCCTTAAAATGTTCTTAGTAGATACACTAGAAATATTTCCAATGGCACGTTGCTTTTTATTTTTTAAAATAATGTATAATTTGATAAACTCATTCTACCGTTGTGCCCTTCTGTAAGTACAGTGTACATGCAAAACGTACTACTTTGTGATTGCTTTTCCAAATGAGAGCTACTTTTTTAAAGATATGTATACAAAGAAAACAAGCCTAGACATAGAAAACAATTAAAGAAAATCAGTGATTTTTTTTTCCCCTTCTTCTCCCAAGTACAGACTAACCTTGAATCAGAAGTAAATGCTGTTACTCTCTACATCCTACATTTGCCTCTGTATATTTGTGGATATACGTGCATTCCGGGTATTAGAAGCTGGAATACTAAAAAGCTGCTTCAGTGCTGTAGAAGCAGGCATTTTGATATTGTGCAAATCAGTTTGTTTTAATATTGGAAACGTGTGAAATAAGTAAGATTTCATGATTTGCCTTTAGTTGGTGCCACTGAAATTGTAATATCTAGAGGAAGTTTAGTGCACCGAATTTTATTTAATATTAAAACAAACCACCACCTTTAAATAACTGGATTAAAAACATCTCATATTTCCCATTGGCTACATAAAAAAAAAGAACATAGGTAATGTTTCATCTGACTAGCTGCAAAATTACCTATCACCTCTTCATGCCACTTTCTGAATACTTTATCCTTGTTTCAAAAGTGCCCTTCTGTTTTTGCTACAAAGTTTCTTCATTCCTGCCCATACTGACTCAAAGAAGCAGAGTCAGAACAAGACATTCGCCTAAAACTGAAGGGTGTTGAAACAACCTTCATCTGAAGATGGTAAGTTCGAGAACAGTTGGGCTCTGCATTCCGTAGGCGCCCGTCCCCTCTCTGCGGTGGGAGCTCGGTCCCGCTCGTAGCCTGCAGCTCTTGTGGCCATGTCTTGCGACCGACCGGCCTGTCCTCACCGCTCCCCCTGCCCCTCTGGGGCGTGGGGTTCGCCGGGCACTTAGGAGGGCTGCGGGGACCGGGGGGACAGACATGTGGCTGAAACAAACTCCAGAGTGAAAATGCCAGAGTGAAGGCTGTCAGCTGTTCGACTGTGGAAGAAATCAATCCCAGCTGACATGTTCCATATATTTTGTGCTAACAGTAGGTAGGACCTAGCTGCTCCCCCATCCTTTCTCTCCATCCCCTGTTATGCCCCTCAGGCAACCATGACATATTCTCGGACCCCTATGAAATCACACTTCTGTAAAGTGGAATTGGAGCTGAGAGGCCTCTTCAGGCTCGGGGTCAGTGAGAGCATACTACATCTTTTGTTTCTGTTACGCTGCTCCTGCTGCTTCTAGGGATTTGAGAGCAAAGAGAGGAAGGAGAGACTTGTGACTGAGGTATTAGCTGCACAATTTGGCTGGCACTCTGCTTTCTCATTCCCCATCGTGCTACAGACTTCCAGAGGAGCCTTGAGCCTGTTTCTTCGTCTCCCCCTGACTCAGTTTCCTCATTGAGATAAAACCCTTTTTCTCCTTTTTCTCTGACTGAGGCTGGGGCTGTTTCTAGGGTTTAGGTGCTGCAGTGAGCTCCACTGTATGTATGTATCATCATCACCTTTGCACCAGAAAGTAGGAAACTTCACAGGTCCTAAGAGTGACAGTGAGCATTCGTGGAGAAAGCAGAAATCTGTTCCAGTTCTGATCGTGGTCAGTTTTTCAGTCTTTTTCAGTTCACAGAAGAATCTGCAGGGAAATCAGTCCTCAGAAGAATCTGCAGGGAAATCCCACCATCAGGGAGGTTTCCACAGGGTTTAAGAAGAGAATAGAGACTGCTTGTGCTAAATACGTATCCAGTCACATATTTACACTAAATCCCTTTCAGTGGTGTTAAATATTCAGCAAGAAGAATTCTCCCCTTCAGGACAACCACTATATTCCAGCTCTTCCGTATCCTCCTGCCCTGTCTCTGTTTTCTCTCGCTTCATGCTTTCCCTTTGTTTTTCCATCTTCCTCTTTCTCTGCAGCCTTTTGAGTTCCCATTACCATCACCAGCTTTCTTTTTTTAATCCTGTCTCCTTCCTCTCATTATCTACTAAGGTTTTGACAACGAAGTAGCTAGAATTGAAATTATGTCTGTCATGGGGAGAGATGAGGTGCTCTGTTTCATGTTTTCTGAAGGCATTGAGTAAGGCTTCCTTGTTATGTTTGTACTTGGTTGACTCTGAGAGTTGGAGGCATTTGAAAAATGTGACTGTGTCTCCTGTACAGTCTGAATATATCATCTGGGTCATTAAGATATATTATATAAGCCATGTCTCTAACATCTCAGGACTCCAAGACATGGGTTTTTCAATTAACTTGGGTCTAGTAATGCTCCACCTTGAAGGCGGGTCATACCTTTTCCATTAGAAAGTACCATGCGGCTCTTTTCTAGAAGTCCCCTTATCGGAAGCATTGTTGTGTAGCAAAAAAATCTAAAAGCAGCCTTCAAATCTTACTTCAGTAATATTGTTCTAAATGTGAAGCTAGAATTTAATAAGAAAAGGTAGTCTGATTCTTAGCGTAAAAGGCTAAAGTGAAAACCATGTTTCAGATTAAGTAGGATTTCTTCTTTCCCTGACTGTGTTGGGTGCGAAGAACGCCTTTTACTGGTGGTGTTAAAGGCTCATTGCAGCAGCCTGTCAAAGCAGATTTTCCAGTCCCAGTTAGGTCCTGGTTACACCAGCATGAACTGCCAGCAGAGCTGATTCCTATGCCTCTCCCTCCCTCTTTCCCTGCAGAAATGCTTAGGTTGGAAACCACGCAGAAGGGAGAAGAATAGTGGGGCAGCTACGGCAGTAAGCTAGAGAAGTGTCAATGCTAGCTACAGACAAGTGGTGAAAGTTCCTCTGGAGGCCTCTCCCTCTTGGGTCACACACTCAAAGAGCCCAGACTAACCGCAGCTTGGGTAGAGACTGTGAAAGAAGAGTTTAGTTGTGTTTCCACCGTGTGTCTGCTTTGCCCAGGTAGACCAAGACTATCAGGGAACTTGTCTGAGGACTGAGTGCTGGTGCCCTGTAACAGCTGATTGTAGCACGCAGTATGGATTTACGGGTTTTTTTACTGTGGACTTTTCAGTGGCAAATAGGGTTTCGGTACCTTCATGTGCCTACGTGATGGTGGGTTTCGGTTGTTTTACTGAGAAACCCATGTTTGGTTCCTGTGAATGGAAAGACCCCAGGATTTCATACGCTGTGAAATGCAGGTGGCTGGTAATGATGGACTTGTCAATAGAACTTGCTGAGATGAGGAAGTAATGGCACTCTCTGGGAAGGGAGGTGGCTGGGAATTGATTCGCTGGCTTGTTGACCCTACACATGTGATGAGTGACACAATACTTATAGAGAAGCAGTGTCCCCATCTATACTGAGCATTAAATCGAGACAGAGGTATTTTTGTTCAACTGAAACTTTTGTTGCTATTCACTGTTTCGGAGTTTTCTGAGGGTAAAAGCTTTGCAGTCTTCTCTCTGTATGGAATTCAAGTTGCATATAGCATAAATGCAGACCTCAGGTTATCACTGTTAACTTAGTAATTCCATGGTCAATATTCTTGATCTCCAGTAATAACCTTTATGAACAGGAGTGCATTGAGTCCTTGCAAGGACAAAGAGGCTTTGGTCTAGGATTCCTCGGAGTCACAGAAACTGAGAGGAGAAAGGGCCGGTGTGTATTACTTGTCTTACTGCCTGCACACAGCAGTACATCAGACAGTACATCAGGGTTCTGCCCATGCTCCAGAAACACCTTTGAGTTAGAGTGGTGGAGGATCCGTCATACCACTCTTATGCCTTCACTACTGAAGATTTGCACCTTATTTCAGCTGGACTTTGCCTAGCCTAAGCTTTCAGCTATAAGGAGTCATTACGGTTTTTTCCTACTAAACTAAGAAGACATCTAGTATAGGAAATCTTTTCTTAGTTGCATGTAGACTGTGACTGTGTCATCTCAACCTCTTTGCTACTGCCCTGGAAAAACACACTTCATTGATTTCATATACTGGAAAAGCCTCTCATATTCCTGAAATAAATAACTAAACTGTCACTTCTAGTTTGGGGTAGAAATGGAGTACATAAGAGAGAACAAAATGGAAGGTACTGGCTGTATTAGCAATGAACTAAAAAACAATGCATTCCTAAAAGCATCATGTAGAGAGAGAAAAGAGTTTGAATTGTGGCACAGATTTTTGTATCCAGTTGCTACGTGGATTAAACAAGCAGATGGTGATTCTTCACACTGTGAAAAGGCTCATAAAAACTTGCAGTTCTTTTTCTTCAGGGGACGTATTAACTATCCAGGATAGCATTTGTACTGGTCAAAATAGTGATGTATAGCTCATACTCTAAACTGAGATAATAACAGCATTTGTACTGGTCAAAATAGTGATGTATAGCTCATACTCTAAACTGAGATAATAACAGCAACAAGACATTAGAAATAAGAGCAGATCTTTGAATCTTACAGCATTGCTTACTGAGTCAACAGGAGGAAGAGTGGCTTCTCCAAGTCCACCCCCCCTCTCTGCAGCTTCTAGAAAAAAGGTTGCATTAGAAACTGCATGGTGGAAGAGATTCCAAGGCACAAAGTACTGTGAGAAAGGGCAGCCCTAACATTAATATAACACTGCAAAGAAAGTTGCCCTAAATAGTCTGCCTGTTTAAGAGCTCAGGAAAGGAGGGACGTTGAACTGCCAAATGTGAATCATGTCATGGGTTAGTGGTATAATTCATATGTCATTCACATCCCTGGGAAAGTCCAAGAAATAACGAAATTCAGAAAGCTACCAGATGTGATTCAGAAAGCTCTCTCCTGAGCCAATTATTCTACACTTACCCACTTTGAGCAGCTTGTTTCAGAAGCAGTAGGTAGTACTGTTGTCAGAGGAAAGGGTACTGAGTCACGTGCACTGCTGGTCTGATCTGACTTCGCCTTTTGTAGACAACCTTTTCTCTAAGCCTACCCATTGCTTTATGAGTAATGTTCTAGTATCTGTGAACATTTGAATACCCACACCATCCTCATTTCTTCCTTGTACCTGCAGTAGTATCAGGATTTTAGTCTAAGCTGTAGTATCCTCATACATCCCCATGGGCCTTACCCGTTCATTAGAGCCTGGGTTTTATTGCTGCAGCTCATTGTTGGAAACATGTGGCAGAAGTTTTCCTCACTTCAGGACTTTAGGCAGAGAACTTTCAGAATATGCCAGCTCCCTTTCATTATTTCTCCAAGCTTTGAGACCAGCATGCGTTACAGTGCAAGTTCTTTTTTGCAAAGCAGACTCTGTATCATTCACTTGTTTTCCTGACAGTTTTGAACTAGGCTTGCCTGGGTGTGACAAGACACTCACGAGGAATGTGACTGCAAAGACATTTTTTAAATCTGTTGTCCTCTTCAGAGGCACCTACATTTCACACTGTTTGCCAAAATTCAGGTTGTGAGCAAGTTTTTTTTTCCTACTCAGAAATGTGGAAAAAAAAGACTCATTTCATTGCTCTGGGAACATAAGCTTAAAACAATCAATAATAAAGGTCACGTATTGGAAAGTCAAGGATTACAAATAATGTGTTTCCATTATTTATATTGCTAGAAGACGTGATTGCTCTGCGGCTTATGTCTTCTGAAGCAGTCTCGAGATCTGTGTTTGACTTAACTAAATTGTTAGATAAGAGAAGCAGGAAAAAACACAGAAATGCTTTTGTCACTGAGGTCTTCCTTCCTGCCGACAAATCACTCACTGTTGCATAAGAAATCCCAGTGCACTGGATGTATAAGCCGGCACGAGACAGACCAGGTTTTACTCTAGATCAGCAGATCTGTCCAAGTGGCAGTAGCCCTAGCAAAAAAAAAGCAGTAAAACTCATGATTTGACTTCTTCACTGAAAGACACCTGTAACACAGAGGATCTCAGAGTCGTACAAAATACAGTGTTGCTCTGTGTGCAGCTTTGTTGAGGGTTTCTGTGACTGGCTTCTGCAGCAGTCAAATCTGAGCTTCCCTGAAATACTCACGAGAGGAGTGATGTAATTGCTCTTCAGAAACCAAGAAAGTTTTTCCATTAACTTCAGCATAAGCAAAACAAGGCCATTTCTGCAAGTTTTGAAGACCTACCTCGAACTTTTCCATAGATCTGGTTTTGATAACACTGGGTCCACCTTTTTTCTAGCTGGAAAGACCTTCCCTGCAAAGTAGGAAGCTGTTGGTTGCAGACTGTATTTCACTTTTCGTATCAGAAGAGCCTGCTGGTATCCCGCTTCGCAAAATTCAGAGACTTAACCACCCATGGCCCCCTCGATTTCAGCACATAGCTTTTCTGCATTCCTGTGTTGGAAAACCTGTTCTTCCTCAGTGACAGTGGACTGCCAAAATCATCCAAACAGGCTGTGAACTGAGCTCACTTGCTTACAGTCTGATCAGCTGCCTCCTGTTTCGGTTAAGGACTGGATGAGGAGTCTTTGGAGAACGGGGTCATTGTTCTTATCTTCCCAAGGTTTTTGCAGAGCTGTGCACGTTAGCATCGCTCTGTCTTGTTTCTTCATGCTTGGTCTTCGTTCTTAGGGCAACTCCACTCATTATCCTAATCTTGCATGAGTTAATGGAAGAAAAAAATGCTTGCTTGTCTCAGGTTTTTGCCTGTCTATAAGAATTTTTCAGTACATGCATGGATTTACTGATATGTTGAGAAAAGTATCAGCTCTACCTGCTAGCTTTAGCCTCTCTTTTAATGCTTCTCTAGTCCTTTAGTTCTGTCTTAAGCAGGAATGGTACTGTACATTTAAGTTTCTTTTGTCAAAGTAGAACCTTTTCTGTATTAACTTTGCCTTTAGTTCAGCTGTTCCTGCCTTCTGTTTTCTGTGAATATCACACACACACACAATCCCAGGCACTGCAAACAGGGGAAAGAGGAGGGGCAGCAGAAATGCTGGGTGACTCTTGGACTGGTAGCCCCAGAAATCTTGTCATTCCATCACTCATTCAGCCCAGTTCAAGTCTGATTTAAAACACATTAAGTTGTGGACTGAGTTGCTTTCATCTGTAAAACAGGCTTTTAAGGCAAGAAGAATTGCCCATTCTTCCAGACTGCAGGAAGAGAACATGTTTGCCTGCATGATACCATTTTAATAAGAATAATTTTCTTAATATTGTTATCACTGGATTTGGTGCATTTTATATTCTGCAGAGAGTATCCTTGAGTTTTACTCTTATTTTCTTAGAGCAATGATTATTTGGTGAATGTATCTCCACATTGTGATAGGAAGGGGCTGAAGATCACTGCATTTTGCAGAAATATAGAAATATCGTGGTGAACCTCAAGTTTTGTAAGGGAAAAAGATGCCTGTGATTAAGAACTGAAAGGAAAAGACAAATGGTAAATCACTGCAGGCCTAAGGAAGGAGTGAAAAGCTGAGGTTTAAAAATAATCCTGTAAGACTTCTGCAAAGTTATCATTTCGGGAAAGAAAAAAAAAGGGGGGGAAAATGGAAAAAAGTCTATCTTGTATCCCTCTTGCAGCCCTGAAACAAAGTTTTTACAGCGATAATGCTAGACTACTCCAACGCTCTCTGAGAAGATGTTTTTGGGTCAAACGGAGCAAGCCTAGCAGCAGGCTTGTGGAGCAGGACACAGACGGGAGCTCTCGAGGTTCCACTCCAGTGCTCAGTTCCGCACTCAGCGTCAGGACAGGGGCTGCTCGGAGGGGAACCACCTCACTTTTCAAGATGTGACTTTCTACTGCAGCAGTCACCGTCGGGCTGAGACGTTCCGAGCGGTACAGGCTGATGAGGCAGACAGTATCCTTATTTTTTACTGTCGTTAGAGTGGACTTCCGAGGGAGAAGAAGGACAAAAGAGCAGTGGGTTATTGGTATCACTGCCTGTGAGTTATTGTGGGTTGTGAGAGGTGATGAAGAGCTGTTTGCTGTCGCCAAGGAAATGCAGGATAACTTTAAGAGGAGTAATATCATTGCACCTGACCGGGTCAAGGTTATAATGGTGGTTGTTGGGTATGTGCTGATGCTATTAAACCTCTATTAGCATGGAAGAACTTGATACTATTCTGCTGAGAGCCGGGGGAGGTCTCTCGTCGTAACTTCGCTGGGAACGGGATCGGGCCCAGAGCATCTTAACGTAGCACACCGATGGCAAATGTCTTAGAGGAGGAGAAAAGAAAAATGTCCCCAAATTTTTATCTGAGTGACCCCCAATTTTAAAGCTTTTTGGAAAGTTTCGGGCTTGATTCACAGAGGCTTGGTAAAGACTTTCTGAAAAGTCCTGATGACTGGGGGAAGAAAAAAAAAAAAAAAAGAAGGAAGAAGAAGAAAAGGAAGCGAGCGCTTCGGCTTAAAGAAAAGAGTTCTGATGCGAGAGGACGGCACTTGAAAACCGTAATTATGTGGATGCCGGCGGCGAAAAGCATCCAGCTCGGGCCGGCCGCGGGGAGCCCGGGCACCGGCAGAAATTTGTCGCCTGAGAGAGGAAAGACCCCCCCCGCGCACGCGTTTTTTCCCATTTCACCATTTTGTGCCCCAAAGGCAGGAGTGCCGGGCAAAGCGCGGGCAGGTGGCGAGGCCGGGAGGGTTTTGGGGGGGCTGTGCGACACGGGCGGGGGTGGGCGGCGGGCAGAGGGAGCCCGGGCTCTCGCAAACGCCGACAACCGCCGCCGCAACCGCTTTCACCTATTCGTACGCCCCCCCCCCTCCACCCCCCGGGCCCGATCCTGGGGCTGGTTCGTCCCTCTCCCGCCCCCGGGCTTTGCCCGCTCGTAGGCGGAGGGGGTCCGGCCCCTGGACACCGCGCTGCTCCCGCCGGCCCCGAGATGGGGGGGTGCGCCAGACATCTTCCCCCCTCCGCACCGCCGGGAATCTTAGCCCGTTTTTTTTTCTTTCCTGCTGTTTCCCCTGCAGTTCCGCCCGCAGAACCCGAGGAGTGCTTTGCGCTCCGAACCGCCGAGCCCTGGGGCGGGGAGGATGAAACTCAGGGTTTGGAAAAATTCCCCTGATGCCTCCGGAATATCACTTCAAAACTGCTCCGAAATATTCCGTAGCTTTTTTTTTTAATTGAAGTAAACAAAGTGCAACAAATCCTAACTCAAATATGATTGCACTGAGATTAGGCTCTAATTGCTTAAGGTTCAGGTGGAATCTGCAGGCTAAAGCCTATAAGAACAATCTGAATTTCACAATCATTCTGTCAAAAGCAAAGAGATGAGAGCCCACACGCTTCCTAACAAGTCATTTTTAACAGTTACAAGCTTCTTACAAAGACCACACAGGGAGTCTAAGAGATGCAAATCTAATCCCTGGTCATTCTGCAGGCCTTCAACAAAGATGTACTAAAGCCTAATAGAAAAGAAATCAGTTCTCTGTCACCAGCTCCTAGTAAAATCTATTAGAGAAAGTGCGGATCTTGTATTTACAGCAGTTGCTTTTAAAGGTTAAGGACAAGTACATAGAAAAAGTATAATTTTTTTTGTATGTGAAATATTTTTAAAAATCGATCATCTGCTCTTTTTTATTCCTAAAGATGCTTTGGTATTAAGTTTATATTCTTTGAGCAAAAAAAAATTATCCCCCCCTTTGTTCTTTAAAATATTAGCAACAGAAGTTTTTTTTTTTATGTTAGTCATTTGCACAGGTGCAGTTTCACTTTTTTTTTTTTTTCCCAAGAACCCTAATTTAAAAACGCGTGCAGGGACCTCAGGACAGCGGTCGGTTATCCTGCCAAAATACCTTGAAATATCTCCGTCCCATCGGTAGTTTGACCAGTGTTCAGGAGTAATATTGAAATCAAACGAATATCTAAATAAAGAGGAATAAAAAGTCCGACTGCGCATTGTCTAGAGATACGCAGAAACAACCAGCCTTTTGCAGGGCGCTTTCCTCTCCCGAGTTTTGTTTTTAATGAGATTATATCTTTTTTTTTCCTTTTTCACTCTCTGTATATGAATTACCTCTATCTCCGGCCAAATCTCCCCTGATTTAGTGCTGTACATCTGAATAATTCAAATTAACACAAAAGCCATCACTTTTCTACACGACCAAAGTCACCTGCAAGCACACATCTCCGCGCACCTTCACGTATCTGCACACATCATCTTTCCAAAGCTCTGTACTAGCGCGGGGGCTCACGCACGCGTCTGCAGCACCGCCGATTTTTCGGTCCTTTCTCTTGGCGAAATGTCGGCCTGTTCCTTTGGCCCGGGGAGGGCTGTGGGTGCGCAGCCCCGCAGCCCGGTAACGCGAGCGAGCGGGGTCGCGCCCCGCGGTCTCCCGCTGGCCAGGCGCCCGCCGGCTGAGCGGGGAATCCTGCCCGCCTCGGCGCCGCGGGGTCAGACCCGCCGTTTCTCCCGCGAAAACCGTTGGCGATAAAATAAAATGAACGGGTCACTTGTTGATGGACCGCGAGTTTTCGCCATGTGCAGCGGGGGAGCCGAAGTGCGTCTTGGGGGGGGGGGGGCAGGGGGGTCCTTCTTAAGCGACAGGGGGAAATGCAGCCTGTTCGGGGGAACACGTGATGCTTCTGGGGGTGACCTAGCTTCTGGTTCGGGACTGTGCTAGTGATGCGGGTAAAGATTTGACCCCCGACAACAGGCAATGTGTCTCCATATCTCGGTGACCCGCACTAAAAAAAAAAAAAAAAAAAAAAAAAAAAAATTTATAAAGGTTGTTCTTTAGGAACTGGATGAAAAGGAAATCGGATCGGCATCGTTTTGCTGTGCTGCTGGGAGCCCCGGAATGTTTTTCCCAAGCAGTGAGAAATTAGGCACGACCCAGGGGGGTGAACAACCAAGGAACCGGCGTGGCTTGAGGAGAGGAATAAAACACGTGGGGCCGAAACCTGCTCCGTTTTCTCCTCGCGTACCACATAGATTTCTGTGGGACAGCTCGTGTGAACAAAACCTTCGGTGTCTGGGCTGGGAAAGAACTTTTCCCAAGCGGAACAGGTCCGCTTTCTTCCTCCTTATTCGTCACCCGTGCCCACCGCCCCAGTTCGCGGGGAAATGGACTCCAGCGGCGGGGCTCGGGGGAAGCTGCGCTCCCTCGGAAGCAGCAGCGACGGCGGCGAATCCCTCCTTCGGCACGGCGAGCATCCCCCCGAGCCGAGCGGTGCGGGACAGCCGCGGCCTGGGAGCCCCTCACCCTGCGGGCACCCCTTGCCCTGTCCCCCCTTCTGACCAGAGAGCGTCCTGCCGCTTCCCCGAGCCCAAATTTCCTTCGGGGGATGCCAGCCTGGAGCAGCTCCCTGTCCCCGGCGCCCGGCTGGACCTGGGGAGGGTCCCGCGAGAGGATCGGTGCCCACTAGGGTGCTTTTTTTGGGGGGAGGGGGGGAACACGCGGGACAGATCAGATTTGTCACTGTGGTACCTCGAGCCGGGGAGAAAACGCTTCAAAACACCGAGCGCAGCCTTTCGCGACATCCCTCACACGGCCCCTTGCCGGGCCGTCTGGTCCGAGCCCTAATTAGGGCTCAGACCTAATTAGATGGCGCAGAGGGGGGAGTGCGGGGTCCTTCCCTGGCGGCCTTGGGGGGAGCTAGGTAGAACTCCCAACAGGCAGAACTTTCCTTGCTCTTTCCTGCTTGCCGCAAAAGGGCGACTGGCGGGGGGGGGGGGGGGGTTGTCACTGCCTGCCGCGGGAAGTGAGGAGGGGAGCAGGGGCTGGGGGGGGCAGCGGGGACCCTGAGCCCTGCCCGGAGCTGCCCCTCCCGAGAAGAGAGCCCCCTCAAATGCTGCCGGGGAGGACGGGGCTCTGCACAAACCCACCTGGCATCCTCGTCGTACGTGCGTGCGGTTTACGAGTCAGTAGTAACAGTTTGTACCTCTTATAGGGCTAATTCAGCTTTCTGCGGCATTGCCTTATTTATTCAAATATTTATTTATTTACACCACCACCACCACCACCCCCTCTGCCGAGAGCTGATTTGGCCCTTTGTGAAGTGGAAGAGAATAAACCAGCGCGGCAGAGGGTGGGAGCCGGGAAAAGCAGGGCTGCGGTGACTGGGACGGGCCACGGCGTTCAGCTGCGGGGAGCGAGCGGCTGCTTTCCAAACCCGAGGGGGGAGCGGGGCGGGGGGCCGGGCCCGGGCCGAGTAAACGAGGGGAATCGGAATCGCCAATGAGCGTGCTGGGTGCGGTGCTGGGAGAGCCCGCGTTTCGCTACTGGTTACCCGTTCGCTGCCCCGGGCACCGCGTCGCGGCCCGTCGTGCTGCTCCGGGGCAGGGCTCTGGGTTCGGCGGGCCCTACCTCCAGTTCATACCAGTGTGACTGGCCTTCCTCCGGGCCGTGCTTCAAAACACAAGTTCGGGTTTTCTACGGAGTCGTTTACCCGGTGTATTCTTGATTAAATGACTGTTAACCCCAAGAGACTGCTAGGACAATCAACACGCTTTTCCAATCACCATTCGTTGTTTGGTTGTTTTTTTCTCCCCCCCTCCCCCCCACGGGGAGTCTCCCTGTAGGTCAAAACCTGGCTTTCTAAAGCAATTAAGTCATATTTTCAAAGAGAATATTAGATTAAAAATACGTCGTGATCAAAGCATCGTGTAAAAAGGTCTGCAGCGGGGAGGAAATGTTTGGTGCTCGTCTGCAGATTCCCTCACCTACCACCTACTCTGAATGCGTCCTGTATCTTCCAGCGTGTCCGGCCCTCATGATTGCAAATAGGCCTGTTTTCAAATGGAAATAGGACTTCCAAACTGATTATGTGTATTGAATCGGAATCACTCGCTAGATCCTCTTGTTTAAGATGTACTGAAAAAAAAAGCACGCCGATTGCACGGCTCTGCAACTGGCTCCTTCTCGTCTCGGGGAGGTCGATCTATTTTGCAACTTTTGGCCGTTCGAGAAGGTTTCAGCCGGATAATTACGTTGCCGTTGTGGAAGGGCGATGCTCTGACACACAAACACCCCCTCCCCCTCTGCACACACGCACGTACACACACACGCTCCTCGCCAGCCCCCCATCCCTCACACACACCTCCAGCCACCACGGCGGAGCAGCCCGCGTCGTGCCCAGAGTTCCACGACGCGAACACGCCCTCCCTCCCTCGTCCCACAGCCACGCACGCCTGCCCTCCCCCTTGACGCCGGGCACGAAAGGCGCGATCCCCCGACACCCTCCCGAGCCCCACGAGGCAGCGCGGTCCCCGCGTCTGGGTTCCGCTGCGTGAGGCGAGCAGCCCCGCGTGTGCGTGGGTGGCCGTGGAAAAGCCAGAGCCCGGGAGCGACCACCGTTGCTCGCGGGCTGAGGGATGAGGACAACCGCGGTGCGGAGGTCCCGTCCACTGACGCGTAACGAGAGCCTTAAACCCCGCCGTGTCTTCCACAGAATGATCCACTCGCATTCAGAAGGGTGATTAAAAAGCGTGGGGAGCAAAGGGAGCTCCGCACCGGGCAGAAGGCGGGCGGCCCCCCGAGCCCGGGGGAGAGGGAAGTCGGCGGCAGCGAGCGGGGTTCCCCCGCCGCGCCCCCGGCTGGCGGGGGGGGGCCAGCCCCGGTCCCGCACCCCTCCCACCCCCGCCGCTGCTCGGGGCGAGCCCGTCCAAACTTTCTCAGGTGCTTCCTCGGGGGGTTGCTCTCCCCGCACCTGACCCAGAACCCGAGCTGGGAGGGGGGTGCGGGTGCCCAGCCCCGAGTCCCCGGCGCAGTGCGGGAAGCCCTCGCCGCGGGGCCGGCCGGGCAGGCCGGGGCTGGGTCCGGGTCCGCCGCTCCCCCGGCCCAGTACCGCCCAGCCGGGCCCCGCCGGAGCGGGAAACCTCCGGCAGCATCGAAGATGCCGGTGCTGGGACCTGTCCTCCGTCCTTCCCCGCACCTGCCCGGTACCTTTGCGAAGGCGCAAATTCATCCGGCCGCATCCCGTCCTCGATCTGTTGGGGTTTTTTTTGGGGGGGGGGATTACAGCGGGGGTGCCTGCCGTTACACCGGCCAGGCAGCGACGGGGCAGCGCCGAGTCCCCGAGCCCCGCGCCGCTCTCCCTGGCCGTGGCAAGGGGCCACAGGCGCCGGGACCAGGGTCAGAGGAGTTGTGCAGGGCTGCTCCCGGGCAAGCCCGTTCCCGGCGGGCGGGAGGGCGGCAGAGCCCGCCGGCGACGGGCAGGATAGGGCCCGTTCCCCTCGACGGAGAGCCGTGACTTGAGCACCGGCGGCAGCTTTGGCCGCGTCGGGGGAGGGGGTTGGCAGGCGACGGGGGCAGGGCAGGGGGTGGCAGTGCAGCGGGCGTCCCGCTCTGCTCGGAGGGAGCCCGGCGAGGCTGCGCTGGGGGCCAGCTCCCGCCGCCGCCCTCCCGGGTCCCGCCGGCGCAGCCCCGGGTGGGCGCAGGCGGCAAGTCGCGGGAGGGTTTCCTCGGTGTGAAACCAAGGCACAGGCCGGCGGGCAACGCTGCTTTCAAAGTAAGAGTTTTCCCATTCCTACCCGCCTCTGCCTCCCAGTTAGCGCCGGGCACACCAGCTCCCGCACACACTGCCGGACGCACGCGTCTATAGGTATAATTCGTATAGAGACGCACATATATCGACTCCACGCTCTGCATCGGTCCTCCACTCGTTTGTTGTTTTTTTTTCCCTTCTGCGGTGAGCTACTGCGGAGAGAGGAGCAGGGGACGGGGAGCTTCGTGCACCCCGTTTCCCAGCAGCAACGGTGCGGTTCTGAAGTAACGCACAGGTTAAGAGCAAGAGCCGAGACCAAGAAGGTGCTCAAGAAAAAGGTGATATTTTTAAGAGCTTCTCTGAGAAACGGCAGCACCGACAACAAAAAGTTGAAGGAACAAAAACACCGAGAGAAAATCCGAAAGGACGATGTCCTAGTGTCACATTATTAGGTCAGTAACACGCTGAAATGAACTCAGCCACTTCAACAACACCTTTGATATGATGAAGCAAAAGTCTGTTGCCTCCAAGATCCCAGGTGTGGGTAAGTTTGTCGCCTTCTAGCACGTTATGACTTCCCCAAATTTACTTGATCCACCAGAACAGATGGAAGCGAAGATCTCATACCTTGCTTAGTTTTCTAATCATTGCAACTATTCTTTACTTCAAAAAAAACCCCACCAAAAAAAAATCCAGAAAAAACAAAACGAAACAAAACCTCAACAAACATAAACCCAAGCAAACAAAGTCCCTACAAAAAAAACCCAAAAAACAAAAAACAAAAAAACTTCATGTATACAAGCGATTTATTCTTTTCCTGCACTCTTTTAAGGAGCCCCTGTATCCGTGAAGCACTACTCTGAAAGATATCGGGAGTTCTCTTCGAATTAATGCAATAAGCCGTACACGTTCCCTAAATTCAGCTGCGTAAATTCACTTGCTAAAGAAGCACAACCTACAAACTAATTTAAAATTACTCGGAAAGTCCCACTGTGCTTAACGAATAGAAATATTACTCAGAAAACAGCAGCCATCATACCCAGATTTAGTTGTTAGCCTGAGATATGGAGCTAGAGAGTAAAAACAGACCGAAGTATCGTTAGTCACTTGGTAAACATTTTTAGAACATATATTTTTAATTTTTTTCCATTTCTGTACGCCGGCTCAGGACGGTGGTTTCCTACTGTCTTTCGTAGGTAATGCATTCGGCCATTTGTAAACGTCTGCTCCTTAATGTCTGTGTCACTGTGAAAAAAAAAAATACCAATTTCCCTCTCCCCCCCTCCCCCTTACAAAAACCTTTACATCGAAGATTAAATGTCGTAGTTTGCGTTTTCATGTCTACTTTTCACAATATATTTTCTGCATAGAAAGTTGCTTCAAGCATCAAAACGAATTTCAGTTTCTTTCTACATCAATACATCTTATTCACCACCTTATTTATATAGCTGACCAGAAGCCTTCGAGAGAAAGACATAGGATACAGAAAACTTTGACCTTACCTGCTCCCTAATGCGCTTGTAGCCAGAAAGGAGGGGGGGGGGGGGGGGGGGGCGGAGGGAAAAAAAAAAGCAGTTTGGTATTATTCACCACTTTGCCAGAGACGGTGATCTCCATGCCTTACAGGAACAGCCGTACTGGGTCAGATCTCTGTACACATTTGATACATATAAACAGTATTGCCATTTACTTAGGGTTTGGAGGGCTTCCCCCCCCCCCCCCCCCCCCCCCCCGAAAGGGGATCATGAGAGGAACAGCAGGTCAAACAGAAAAAAAAAAAAAATTTCTAAGCTTTGCTCCCGACACGGCCCTGAAAGGACTGAAATTCTTCAGAAGTCACTCAGTCTTTACCTCTAGGTCCCCTTTGTAAAAGCAGCCGTCGCGACAAGTCGGGCCGTGGCTTCCTTCCCGGCGAGGCCCCTCTACCTGCGCGCCGCCACAGAACTCCCAAATTACTTTTTTTTCCTCCCCCTCCCCCTGTGGCAACTACTCTCGGTGCCATCTCCGCGCTGTCTCAGATTACATTGTGTGGGATCCGCACTTCGGGCGCTGTCTTCGGGCCCCGCACCGCTGTTTGAACTGGGATGCGGGCGATACACCTCCCGCTCCGCTCCCCGCCACCGGTCCCCCCCAGCGAGTGCGGTGCCAGCCCCGCGCTGCCCCGCCAACCCGCGTCCCGGGGAGCCGCGGAGCCCGGTGCGGGCCCCGGCGCCCCGGGCTCCCCCCAGCCCCCCCCGCCGAGCATCCCTGCCGCCAACAGCCCGCACCGAAGGAAAACCCCCCACCCCGCAACCCGTTTTGGTACGAAACGCGGCATATGAAGCAGCCTCTCGCTGTTGTTGTGGCGGTGGCAGTGGGGGTGATGGGGTTTTGTTGGGTTTGGGTGGGTTTGGGTTCGGGTTGCCCCCTCCGCCCCCCGCAGCCTGCTGTGCCACGACACGCGGGCTTCGTGGCCCTCGAGAACGAACCCCTGTTTCCAGGAGGGTTAAAACGCCCTGCGCGGTTCTCCCGCGTTGACGGGCAGTGCCAGGGAGCGGTGGGGGGTAGCCACCCCTCGCCAGGCCCCTTCGGCTCTCCAAACACGGGGTGCCCGCGGTCTCGCGTCGGTAAAAGGGCGGCTGTATCGGGAAACGTGCATTTCTGCCATCTTTTCAGACGTGAATCATGCTCCCCCCCCCTCCCCCCCTTCGCCATCCCATTATCCAAGTTCTGCATTGATTACTGGGAGACTGGAAATCAGCGTATTGGAAGAACCAGGCGCTTAGACGGAGGCACGCATTTTAATTTCGAAAGACTATACAGTGACTAAGTTCTCGTGAGTGTTCTCGAGGGAAGCCGGGGATTACAATGTACCCCCACGCCCCCGAAATATCTTCATCCCAATGAAGGCATAACTGGTTTATACAAAGAATTTTATGATAAAAGGCAATAACACAATGTCATTAAAAAAAATCTATAAAATTGTTAAAGAGCAGTTTGTTTGCATTTCTCCTGATTGATATGTAAATACAGTTTGAACTGTGTTTGCTCGGTCTCTAGTGCTTAATAAAGAGATGAATTCACCTTTCTGTGGAACAAGTAAACAGACTTTAAACTAAGCCGACATCAGACAAAGTGGAAACGAGTTTATTTAATCGAAACTAAATCTAGTTTAAGAAAGATAAGTCAGTGTACATAATAATCCATTACAGTAATTACACCCACCACCAAATATGTGTTTATGAGGTTGTGGAGACACAATAAAATTCATTTATTTCCCCCAAGTCCATAATGAAAAGTCACTAGCTGGATCTCAATAGAACATGCTAACTCCAATATTGGGGGGGGATACAATATTTCTGGGCTGTATTGATGCCTTTCAGTGCTCCTCGCTCTTTGATGTTTCTGTGTTTGAAAGGACGCGAACATTAATTACAACTGCAGGGGAAATGTCGACTTCACCACAGCACTTTCTCCTCGGTCTTGTGTGTTAACTCCAGGAGAAACTAACCCTAATTTAAAAAAAACCCGTAGCGTTGGGCCCGCTCCCTCCATGGGAGCCGGCAGCACGGTGCCACAGAGCAGTGATTCCCAACACCTTCTCCTTTTAACAGAAATAATCGTACTAAGCTCCAGGCAGGCCCCCCCGCCATGCTGGGCGTGATACTGTAGGTGTGAAGCGAGTATTCTCCGTGGAGAAAGAAAAAAAAAAATATTCCTTGGGTTAGTTGAGAACGTCGCTGTATAAAGCAGGACGTAACATAAAGAATGAAAGGTCTCGAAATTCCTGTTGACACACGTGATGTTCTCCACTTAGAAATAAAGGGGGAGGGGTGGGGGGAATAGAAAGAATCAGATAATTTTTTTTTTTTTTCTATTTCCCTTTTTCTCCATCCAAACTAGCACTCGGTGTCCGAGTAACACCGGCTATCTAGTACAAATAAAAGACTGGAGCTTTCGAAAGCTGCCACTTAAACCGGAGGTTGGGTTGTTTCCATCCCGGGAGAGCTGCTTTCTTTCTCTTCAAAAATATGAGCGTTTCATAACACCTCTGTAACTCAGAGGCCTTTCGATGACTGCCGTTCGCTTCCGTGGGTTAACTGGGGGGATCTGGAGAAGGAAAAAAACAAACGAAACCGAGCAGCAGCCGCGAAGGAAAACACGCCGCCAGGTCTCCTAGGACGGGGGACTTCTCGTTTGGTCACACTCGCAAAGGGAACGTTCGAGACCCGCGAGACAGCGAGTCACGCGTGTTTCGGGCTTGCCCGGTGCCAGCTGCTGCACTCGATGCTCTGTGCCTAACCTCCTTGCGGTACCCACCGTGTCCTCCTCCCTGCCCACCACCCCTCGGCGCCTCGGCCGGGCGCGCACCCGCGCACCCCCGCACACTCGCCCGCACCTGCGCGCACACGCACCTTCTCCGCATCCCCTCCTGCGCGAGCTTCCCCAGCGTGGAACGGAATTCATGCGTGGGCTTGCGGGGGTGGGCGCGAGCGGAGAACGGCGTGCAGTCTGGTGAAGAAAGTTAATTCCAACTACGCGTCGTACACAATAAACTATCTTTTTATTTTGATTATAAATAAGGTGGCTGTACTTCCCGTGAAATACAAGTACATAGGAAAACCTGGTAGAAATTATTACCTCTTTTTTTTTTTCTTTTTAATACAAGGTATTAAAACTGGACGCTCTTTCAATCGGCCGCATGTTCCGTACCGTCAGCAGATTCTTCGTTAATTTGTGTCTCGCGGCGCGAGGCTTTTACCTGCTTTCTCCTCCGTGCCTTTGGCATTTCAATTTCTACTCCCGGAATACTTTGCTTTCTCTAGCAAGAAGTCTCTGAGGTGCCCCCCCCCTCCCCAAGAATCGGGCTAACGAGTTTGGACTCGATCCTTTAGCTCTCGAGTTCGCGAATCCCGCGCGTTTTCTTGTCACTCTCGCACGCTGAGGACCGATCCCGCATCCCGTGAACTCCCCGGCGCAGCTCCCCGCTGGGAACAGGGTCCGGGCCCCGGGAGGGACAGGGGCCTTGCGGGGCTCGGCAGCATCCCGGGTTGTTTCTCCATCAAGCAGAAAAAAATAAAAAATAAAAAAGAAAAAAGAAGACAAGAAAAAAAAAAAAAGAGATGCGGGGAAGGGAGGGTCGGGAGGGGGAACCAAAAGGAAGTAAAAAAAAAAAGAATATTCGTAATGTGTATAATTTATTAGAAGCTTCTTAGGAACTATATTTAAGCCAAATATCTACATAAGTTACAACAGGAGAAGGCGGCGTGCGCAAATAACAAACTGCCGGAGGATTTACGAAGGGGCGATCAGTGTCCATAAAAAAGGTGGGGGTTGGTTTGGTTGATTGTATTTTTTTTTCCTTTTTCTTTTTACAACAAAATATACAGGCTACTAAAAACTATGGGTTTAGTCCAACTCTTGACAGCAGTATACAGCTACAGGTTCACATCAAACGTAAGGAGGAAAATAAAAGCCAAGCCTTTGACGACTCCACGTCTCAATCCGCTGGCCCTCCCGAGGGGCTGGGAGAGGAGACCGGGGCGGGGGGGGGGGAGGGAAGCTGCTTCTTGTGTCTGGGTGACGCGAATGCGTTTTTTTGGGGGGGGAAAACCACCCCATCCCCCGAAATCTCTATATTTACATGCAAGTCCTAGACGCTGGCAAAGTGTGCATCTGAAATCCAAGCCTTCGGACCGTGCCCAGCGGCGGTCCCCTTTCTGCAGACTGCTCCGTGGTTATTAGTCAGAATTTTTCTTAACACCCCATACAACAACCTTGGGAGGAAAAAAAAAAAAAAAAAAAAGAAAAAGAAAAAAGAAAGACCCAAAACCACCAAGAGTAACAACAAAACCAAACCAAAAAAAAAGTCTCTTTCTCTCTTAGAGGTCCTCAGAGAACCACTCAGTAAAACGGAGGGAGTGGGGGGAGGGGGAGGAAGCGTTAAAAAAGAAAGAAACAAAAAAAAGAAAAACACCCAGTAGTTCGAACGGGACAGAGATCTGTGAGACTGGGAAAATCTGCTTTTTTTTTTTTTTTTCTTTCTTTCTTTCTTTCTTTCTTTTGTTTTCCTCTTTTTTTTTTTTTCCTTTCGCTTCGTTTAATCCTTTCACCAGGTCCTACCGTATAGCAAGGTGGAGCAAGACATGGCAGTGCCATAGTCAGAAGCGGAAGAGTTTAGGTGAGACAAGCTGGAGACTTGGCTCTGCAGGGAGGAAGGGCTGGCCGAGTGCTGTCCCATGTCTGGAGACTGCCCCGCGCTGTTTGTCTGGTGGCTCTGATGCTGTCCCAGGCTGTTGCCATTGGTGGCCACCGCGATCGTCGTGGCTGCCTGCTGCTGGTGGCTCTGGATAGCTGCCGTGGGGGTGTTGGAGCCTGCTTGGCAGGGCTTGCCATCCTTCACTAGCACCGGCACGGCCACCCTCCTAGGGGACTGCTGCTGCTGGCAGGCGCCGTTCTCCTGTTGCATCTGCTGCTGCGCAGCCTTGTCTTTGGCCTGGCGCTTCATCTTGTAGCGGTGGTTCTGGAACCAGATCTTGACCTGAGTTGGGGTGAGGTGTATCATGCTGGCCAGATGTTCCCTCTCCGGGGCGGAGAGGTATTTCTGCTGCTTGAAACGTCTCTCCAGCTCGTAAACCTGGGCCTGGGAGAAAAGGACCCTCCGTTTCCTCCGCGGCGTGCTCTGGAGCGGGGCCATGCTCTTGCTCACGTCCCCCAGGGAGCCGAGGCTGCCCATGCCGCCCATGTTCATGCCCGAGGACGGCGCCATGAAGCGGGAGACTGCAAGGGAGAAGGCGGCACGTTTGAGGCGGCCGGGCTCGGCCCGAGCCGGGCCCCGCGCTCCCGCCGCCGCTCGCCCCCGGCGGGGGCCTCGGCGCGCCCCCGCTCCCCCGGCGACGGCCCCGCGTCCCCGGAGAGAGCGGCGGGCGGCGGGACCCCCCTCCTCGCCCGGCCCCGGCCCCCGGGGAATCGAGGCGACCGCGCGCCCCTCGCCCTGCCCCGGGGCGGGGGGGTGACAGCCGAGCGCGTACCCTACGCAGCGGTGCGGCGGGAGCGGCCGGGGACCGGGGCTCCGGCGGGAGCTCGCCCCCTCCGCGCCCGGGTCGCGGCTCCCGCCGCCCCGGCTTCCCCCTCGCCCACCCGGTGCCGATGGGCGCGCAACCCGTCCGGGCACCGCCAGCTCCCTCCCGGGGCCCCGGGCCGCGCCGCTCCCGCCCCACTGGACGGCGAGCCCCGGACTCCCGCTCTCCGCCGCCGCGGGGCTTCCCGCCCCCTTACCCCCGCCAAAGCAGCCCCGGGAGGCTGACACGAAGCCAGCCGGGGGAGGGGGGACCCGCCGGGCGCGATCCTCCGGCAGGAGAAGGAAGGGGGGGGGCGAAGGGGGGGGGGGGGGGGCGGCGGGGATTTGGACCGACTTTCGCGCTGGCGCGGAGCCCCCGGCGCCCGCTGCCCGCGGCGCGGAGGGGCAGGGGAGCGGCCACCCCACGCCCGGCCACCCAGCCCCGGGCTGACTTACTTGAGGAGAAGCGGGGGTCCGGGTTGGTGCCGTACCATCCTGTGGCCGAAGCGCTGTTCCGCATGGTGTCCTGGTAAGGCGGGAGCTCGCTCATGTTGCCCAGGTTCCCATTGCAGTAGCCCCCCATCGTGGCATGGGAGAGCTGGGGGACCCCTGCCGCTGTCATATGGTAGGCGGCAGTCACCGTTCCGTTGTGGCCCATGGGGTGCTGCTGCATGGCCGGCTGAGAAACCTGAGACTGTCTGTAGGCTGACAGGGGAGCCCCCAAGTTACTGCCCTCCATGCCCACTTTCTTGTAGCTTTCCTCCAAAGGACTCAAGATGTCAGACACTGAGAAAGGAGTCGTATGCTTTGGGCTCATCGACATGATTCGGCGGCTGGGGAGAAAAAAAAAAAAAAAAAAAAAGGAAGGGGAGGCAAATCTTTTTTTTTTTTTTTTTTTTTTGCCAAATATTCTGGTGTTGCCTTAACGCCGATCTTGTTGGATGTACACGTAACCGAGTGGACGAAGTCCGCCTTAATTGGATTGAGTGGAGGCTCAGGGCTGCCTTTCGTTTGTTTTAGCCAGACGCCAGGTTTTAGGCTGCCACCAGAGGCGGGGCATAGGCACTAAAGCAACAAGACAATAGAAGCCTACATCTTGCCCAAGATAATTAGCTTACATGCTGATGACAAGGTAAACACCTTTAAGTTTTACTTGTCAGGATTTTTTTTTTTTATGTCTTTAAAAAAAGAGAGAGAGCGAGGGAGAGAGGGAAAGAGAGAGAGAGAGACCCCGTGAGCACAACTCATTTTATTTTTCTTGGGGGTGGCAATGTCGTGGACGGGAAACGGAAGGCAAGGCGAAAAGACCCCCATTCGACTGGGTGAAAGGATTTAAAAATCAGCTCCCGGGCGGCAAGACTGCCAGCCCAGCCTTTGTGAGAGCTGGGGAGACGGGGCTGAGCGCCGGTGAGCAAAAGGACGGAGCCCCCCTCTCCCCCCGCCTCCCCGCCGGGAGCTCGGTCCGGCGGGAGCCCCGCCGCAGGGAGGGCAGCTCCCCGGGGGCCCCCACCCCGCCAGGCACCCCGCCCGGCCGGTGATCCGACACCGCTCGGGGTTTACCGTCTCGGGAACGTTCCCTGTGTCTGCTAAGACCCCCGGTGCGAGACCCCCGGTGCGAGGATCGTCTGTCTCCCTAAACCCATAAGTTCCCTTCACCTAGGGCTCTTATTTATCTTTTTTTTTATTTATTTAACCTCAGGGAGAGGTGGAAGTTGCAAGTTTACAAAACCAAGCAGTCATTTAATTGCCCGGGGCGAGAGACTGCTGAAAAATAGGTGAGCGCAAAATGTCGCTCGTTATTCTCAAAGGCAAAGCCTGCCACAGACCGCTGATGTCGTGGTCCCTCTGAGCCTGAAGCTGCCTGCTGAGGTTATTTATACAGCACGGGAGCTGGATGGAGAAGACCTCTCGGGCCGCCTGTTACACCACCTTGCCAATGAACTCCCTGCAGTTTCCAATAAACCGCAATTTATGGCGCTTTCGGATCTGTCCTCGGATCCGGTGTGCAAACAAAAGCGAGCCCATTCCCAGCCACGCACACATACGTGCGGCCAGCAGCTAATGTCACTCGGGTCTTTGAAGAGATCTCCCAAGTTGTCCCGTGTCTCCAAAGCTTAAATTTCGGGGTGTTCCCGGCCGGAGGAGAGAAACCTCCCCCGAGTGTTTCACACCCCGGCCTACGGCCCTGGCAAAGCCAATTTAATACAGCGATTACCTGAATATTAAGAAAATTACAGCGAAGGTACAGTTAACCCAGTGACTTTGAAGTGTCAAGTAACTATTTAGTAATTGCACTTGTAAATATGTTTGTGCTCGGCTGGTTCGTGCTTAAAAATGCAAAAGTGCACTTGCTACCCGGGAATAACCAAATATCTTTGTCTAAAGTGGCAGCATAAATAGCCGGTCGCTTTGTAACTGTGCTTGATATTAGTGCGTAAGGATCATTTTGCTTCAATTGGGAGGCTCTCATTCACTAGGCAAGAAACCGTTTAGGAGAAAGTAGGTTCCCGTATGAGAGTTAACATCCTTCAAGTGTAAGCCTCAGCCTTGATTACACTTTAGAGCTCTGCAAGAGGTGAGCTTTTCCACACAAATATAATCGGGGGAACTTTCCCTTCAATCAGGCCTCCGGCTCTCCCACATCATCTCAGCCGCCTCTTGCGGCACCAGCTCTCTCCAGGCTGGATACTCCGGGGCGGGCTGGGTGTGAGTCCGCTGGGTCACCGCAGGCAGGGAGGGACGACTTCGGGCTAGAAAGGCGGCTGCTTCTACCTCTTTTCTTTCCAGATCTTTAGATCTTGTCTTTCCCGATCCCCGAAATATATCTGTGTCGTGTCCCCCCCCCCCATTGCCCTCCCCCGCCACCCTTTCTGCCCTTGTTTTTCAGTATGCTCTGGTTTTGTTCCTGCAGAGACACCCTATCTTGCCTTGGTGGTTTGGTTTTTTGGTTGGTGTCCCCCCTCCCCGGGGTCGCGGCCGGAACGACCCCGTCCACGGCCGGCTACAGCTGGGCGAGCTTGTTCACCCTCCCGCTCGAAGGAGCGCGGGTTAAATGGCCTCCGAAGCCTGTCTCGATTCGATCAATCCGGGCGAGCCCAGCCTCGGGGGTCCCGCAAAGGGGAGCGGTCTCGGGGGTCCCCTCATCCCCACGCGGCTGGGGTGCGGGCTGAAATTCCCCTCGGCAGGTCTGACCGCTCGTTTCGAAACGCACCGAGGCGCGTCCCCGCACAGCTACACCCCGCGGGGTCCCGGCAGCGATTTTCAGCCCCGCCAGACCGAGCCAGCGACAGGGGAGCGGGTCAGCCTCTGCTCCTCCTGTCCCGGCCCCAAACGCTCCGTCGCGGGGCGAGGCAAACCGTGGGCAAGCGGCGAGGAAGCCGCTCCACTGCTGCCCCGTCCCGCCCGCTCACCCTGTCCTTCCAAACCCGCCGCCCGAGGTTCGTCTGCCGGAGCTGGCTCCCCGCAGCCCCCCGGGGGGGTGGGCCGCCCCGACGGGGCCCTGCCTAGGCTGCCTCTGGGGGTGTGCTCCTTTACCTGGTGATGCTGCTTAGTAAAACGCTCGAGTTAAAAAGAAACGCTAAGGAGGAGAGCAGGGAAGATGAGATGCGTTTTGCCTGGTGGAAGCATTTTCATGAGAAAGGCACGGTCTTCACCCCCGTGTTTGCAGAATGCGGCTACGCGGACGTCCCTTCAATAGCTTCTGACCCCGCACAATCCGTCTGATAACATTCGAGAGGTGGAAGAATGGGAGACTTTGTCAATCAAATGGTGCCAATCCCAATGGAAACGGTGCCACCAAGACCGCAGCGCGTTTCCCCATCAGCTGGATTGCGGGGGCTGGGAACTCAAGGATCAGCTTGTGAAAGTGCGCGCGGGGCTCTCCAAAGACAACGACGTCTTTTTTGTTGTTTGGTTGATACGAGCTGCTGTGCCTCCCCGGGGGGAATCCAGCGTGCTGGGCCAGCCCCAGGGCTGCAGCTCTGCCTCGCCACCCCTTTCGCCGGGCAGGAGCCGCGCAGGGGGAGGAGGGAGGAGGCCGGCGCCGGACTCGGCTCCTTGCCCCAAATTGTTTTTCCCCTCCTCGAGGCACTGTCAGCTCCCGCCGTGGCTCCGCGACGGTCCCCAACAAGAGGAGCCCAGGCAGGAGCGCGGCCCCGATTCAGCCCGGCGCTGGAGGGTGTTGCCGAGGGGTGAGCGGCCGGCCGGGCTGGCTGAAACCCGCGGGGCACCGGGGCTCGGAGGGGTCCCAAGCAAATTCGCTCTCAGCAAGAGAGAAGACGCTTTCCAGGGGTAACTGTTTGACACAAAGGCGTGAGGCGACCCGTGCTCCCCGTGGGCGGATTGGCGGGTGCGTGCGTGGCTGCGCCAAGCCACCGGCACACGGAGCACCCCCTGCCCTGCCCAGCCCCACCGCCCCCGCTCCCAGCTCCGGGGGGGCGGCCCTGCCCGCAGCTCTGCCCGCAGACCAGCCGCGGGAGCGGGGCTCGGCGGGCTCTGCGGCGGGGCCAAGGGCTCCCAGGGAAGTCCGAGCTAAAGGGGGCAAGAGCAGAGTTGGGACAGAACCGTTTTCTCCCTCCCGGTCATCACCACATCCACGCAACAGATTTCAACCGCCCTCCCAAAACCCTGCGGCTGGAAAAAGGGAGAGAGACCCGCTGGCTGCAACTCTCCCCTCCCTCCCGACCCTCAGCGAGCTCAGAGAAACTCCATCGCCGGTTTCTGGCGCACGTCGGTGCGATACACCCCCTGCCCCCCCCAGAAGGGAGGACGTGCCCAGCTCGCCGTGCCCAGAGCCCACGCCGGGCGGGAGGGTGGCTTGCGCGGTGACCGAGCAGGGCGGCCCCGTCTCGCTGTGACCGCCGGCCGCGGGCAGGGCACCGGCAGCCGCTCCACGCCTGGACGGCACATGCTCGGGCGGGCGAGGCGGGACTCCAACCCAGACAGCGCTCGGGAAGGGGGGGGGAAAACTCTTATTAGGGCTCGTGGGGGCCGTGGGAAAGCCCCCCTGCCCTGGTTATTTCGTTAGGGTGGGAGAAACCCCGCAGTGCACCCGGCCGAAATCGCTTCCCGTGGCGTGGGAACCTGAGGAACGAGCGAAACCAGCGAAAGCTAAAAGCGAAAATCCTCACCCCTCCGCAGCGCAGGCACAGTTGCTCCTCCAGCTGCTCAGGGCGTGGAGCATCTCGCATCTGGGGTTCCTGGGGGCCCCTCCGCCACCAGACCCCCGCGGCCCGGCTCGCAAGGCTCCGTGCGATGGGCAGCTCTGCCTCCTCGCAGCCCTTTTCCCTCCTTCCCCGATTCCCGGCGGACGGCTGAGCCCTCCTGCCCTAATCCTCCGACACCCCCCCTCGCCCCCCCCCCCCCCCGTCCTTCCCCGGCCGGGCCGTTCCCGGCCGGGAGGGCCAGGGTGGGGCCAGGTACGGGCTGCCAGGGCCGAGCCCCGCAGCCGCCGGGCCAGGCCGGGGGGGCCGGGCTGCGGGCACCCCTTGGTCCGGCGGCCCCACCGCGCCCCTCCGCGGCTGCCCCGCGTGGGGTCCCGGCGGAAAAGGGCTGTCGGCAGGCGCGGGCTGCGTGGGGTGGGCGGCAGCAGCTCTTGTCTGACCCCGTCGCCCCGCACCGCTATCGTTAGCGATCAATGCGGTGTCCCCCACGCCTGGCCTCCCTAACGCCGGCGGCTGGCACCGCCGCAGCGCTGGCAGCGCGCAGACGGGGCTCGTCGTTGCCCCGAGGCATCTTTGGGACACCCAAGCCGGGGGTGATTTCTGGGTGACGGTTGCTGAGACAGTTTGCAAAAAGTTGTTTAGAGATAGTTAAAAACACAGGCATGGATTATATAGGTGAAAATACATATGTTAATACTTACTGCCAGTACATAGCTACAGACAGAATCCTGCCGCGACCGATCTATTTACCTGTTTTTAGATACAGCTGTCAGTTTTTAGACATAGCTATCAGTATGTTATATCCTCTAGCTTAGAATTTCTGTGCTTTTGCATACATACCCAGACATGCCTGCGCACACACACGCGCGGGGTGCGTGCCTCCGGCAGTGGAAATGCACGAGTGTATGTTTACACACACGTTCATAGTCCTAAGCTCTGTCGTCTCTAAGTGTTTCAAAAAGGAACTCGGCATTTAAGTGGATCACCACCCTCCCCCCCGCTCCCCCCCCCCCCCCGTCGGCTCCGTCGGGGCCCGGGGCGGCTCCTGCCCCAGAGCGGTGCCGCCAGGCCCGCGGCCGCGCCGGCGCCGGGGAAAGGGGCTCTCGGCTCCCGGGGGGGGCTGGACGCGGAGCCGGCGGACACGCGTGTGCCTGCAGGCGGGGAGCGGAGGGGGAGGCTGGCAGCCGGCACCGGCGGTTTTATTCACCGCAGCCCCTTTCCTGCGGCGGGCGGGGACGCCTTGCCCCCTGCCCCGGGGTCTGGTCTCGGAGCCCCTCCGTTGCCCCCCGGCGAGGGGCTGCGGGAGATCCGGCCCGCGGGCCGGGCCCGGGGGTCCCGCAGAGCCGGCGGCCGGGCCCGGGGGCTCTCCCCGCGCCCGCCGGGAGGACGTGCGCTGGCGGGAAGGCGACCTTTCCCCCTCGACCTTTCCCTGGGGATAACCAAAGCTCCCTTTTATTTTCCATGTCACTTCGGAGTTTGCCTTTTGTTCCCCGCTACCTCTCGCTTCCAGGGATACGGGCGGCTCCCCGCTGGCTCGGGGAGGGGCGAGCGGTTGCAAAGATATCTCATTTAAAATCGACAATGGAGCCCTTTCGACCGGCCCGGGTGGTGCCCGAGCTTTATTTTTCGGGCTGGGGGGAAGGGAATTGTTTACTTTGCTTTTGTTTTCACGGCGAAACTCGAGGGCAAGTTGCCGGAGGGATGCGAGGCGCCCCGGTCGTCCTCGTCGCCCCGAGGCAGCGGGCAGGGCCACCCAGCCGACGGCCCGCGGGTCCTTCGCCGTCCCCGCGGCAGCCCGGGGCAAACCGCACTGCTCCCGGCCGATCCGCCCGCAGCTGCCCCGCTGTCACCGTCTGCGGAGGCACCGAGCGCTCCCCTCGTTGCCCCCAGACCCTTCTCTGCCTCCCTTCTGCTCCCCAGTCTGTGGCTTGGTCTGGGTTCCCTCCGGGGGTTTCATTCGGAAGGACGCTGCCCTGGGCTTTTTTTTCCCCAGTGTCAAGGGCAATCCCCGCGGCCTCAGCTGCTAGCCGTGCCCGGGGAGGGCCGGGGCCGGGGTCCCGCCGGTCCCCGGGGCGGAGGGGACCCTCAGCATCCTCCGCTGGCCGCGGGGGGAAGTGCAGCGCCGGGCCCGGGCCGCAGGGGCCGGAGCTCTCCCGGCCCTGCCGACCCGCTGCCGCGCTGGAAATGTCGCCCTAAGCGGGACGAAACCAAATAAATGAGATAACAGAACGGGACTTTGCTCGGTCGTCCTCGCAGGAGACTGATGCACTTACTGATACGATATGATATTCGTCTCTCTTCACTGTGCGCTGATCCAGATCTAGAGGGTAGGCTTAGATCTGTTTAATGTCGCCACAGCTCCTCCTCAACACCCTCCCATCGATCTAGCTTGGCCTCTGAGCAAGACTCTTCCCTGCCTCTGGGAAAGTATCTGCAATTTGCCTGTTCCTGGATCAAGAGGAGCTGTTTAATAGTTTGTGCCCCTCCAAGTGTTCACTTTTGAGCAGCACAAACAGTTTAAAATTATGCTCTTGAAAATTCACGTACTCAAAAGATTCTTATTCAAAACCTGGCGGGAGGGAGTGACTCTCCTCTTCCCCATCTGCTTTCTAACCCCAAGCCTGCAGCCCATGAGTACCTCCCATGAAGACTGATCTCAGTCCCCCCTCTGCAGGGGCAGCCTGGTTGCCCCACACTCTTCTCCGAGTATGGAAAGTGTATCTGCTGTGCCATGGGGTCTGAAGCCCTCAGGGACAGAGACGAGATGTCAGCGAGCAGAGGCCCGGTAGGCTAGACGGACCCAACTGCCCATTGCGAGTGGCAGGTGGATTTGTTTGTGTCTCACATGAGCCTTAAATCAACATTTCCCCAGAGTCCTTAAAAAAAAATCACTATTCACTGTGCCTTGATTTTCTCCTGTTCCTTTCCTGGGAGAGAGGACACAGAGGTTTCCTAGGCAAAGAGGACCATTTCAGAAGCCCAAGGGCAATTCTAGGGAGGTTTCGGAAGTCTCCTTTTCACTTCATGGGAACCAGAGTCTCTGGGAAGATCATGCCCTCAGTCTGGCTAGTACAACTGGTAGGTCTAGTTAAAAGCTGACGTAAAAAGCTGCAGCACAAAGGAAGCCATTTGTAGGGAAACTCAACAATGAACTTTATTGGTCCTGCTACCAAACCCATTAACAAAGCTATACACTCTGCAGCAATTGTTTGCAGGCCTGGGTTTTGTTAACCAGCTACTGACATATATATGGCCCAGGGCACTGATGTAACAGGTGCATTCCTCTTACTAGGAAAGGGTTCAGTTCGGTTACTAGTTTCAGCTAGCTCAGTTTCTAGGTACCACTCTTTCAAGAGTTTTCTGCTGTAAATAGGGTGTTCTCAAGAGTTCACTGTGCAGTGGGATGTATGCACGGCATACATGGCAGGGAAGCTCTACTCGGGCCGTGAGACCTGTGTGCCACAGAAGGAGTTTGACTACTCTGACAACAGCTCTCATCATCTCTGAGGTCTGGCATCCTGGAGGCCCGATCAGGCTCCATCAGATGGAGCACCCTGCAGTACTGCACCCTTCAAAGACTGCTGTAAAACCAGCGGATGCGGATCACTCACTCCAGCACTGATGGCCATTGGTATTGCCATACAGATCTATGGCAGCAGAGTCCCTCTATTTTGTGCAAGAAATGGAGGCGGCGGATGGTGAATTACCACTGTTTGCAATACTGATCACTGCTGGGAGCAACAGGTGTCTGTGCCGCCCTGTTACTGCGCGTACCCCATATCCTTGCTCAGACGCTGGCATTTTCGCTCTCTGACTTTCAGTCCGCCAAAAATGTTTGTTTATATGAGCTGCACAGTGCAAAGTATGGGATCTGCAAGGATGTTTTTCGTGCCTAGGAAAGTGAAGCAAAGGGTTCATCAAACTGTTTCACCTTTTCCTCCTCCCAGGAAGAACCAGCAACTTGGCAGAGAAAGGACTCGGTTGGAAAGGGACTTCTCACCCACTCTGGCGGCTGTGTGAAGAACAGAGCTGCTCCTAAATGAGCTGCTCTTGTTGTGATCAGCTGGTGTCCCTATCTTCCTCTCTTGCCCCAGGCAGCAATCTCTCTTCCCTTTGGAAATGTTATTGATCCATTGAGCAGGATTCTTTGGCTTCCTTCTTTCTAGAGGGTGGGTAGCACGGTTCCACTTGCAACTGAGTGATGACCAAAATGTTTCACAGATACAATGAAAGATGGGCTTAGTGTTGCAGAACGTTTCTTCCTGGAGCTGATCGACAAGAAGGAAACAATGAAGTTCAGCTCGAGGTTCAGTCGAGTTGAAGGACCGAGAGGTGGAAAAAAACCCAAAGCCTATTTGTATTGTAACCTAAACAAATGCACCCAAGAGGTCTCCAAAGGTCCAGAAGTATTTTACTATGAATTAGAACAGCTTTTTCTGTTCAGATGAAAATCCTACAACATGTGCTAAAACAAGTCCTTGCTAGCAGCTCTGTTTTCTGTCTCCCCAGACATTAGTCATTACTAGCATTCTGGTGCAGAAGAGTCCATGCAGCAGGAATATCTTCTAAATTACTTCAGATGATAGACATAATGAAGTTAAAAATTTCACTCATCTTTGCCCTGTCATAAATGAAAGCACATATTATACTCATTCAAAAAATAGCTAACCAGAGAGTTATATTCAGGTTACATTTTCAATGTAGAAATGTTTATGCTGAAAAAGCCTAGTTACTTTCTTGGAAGTAGTTTAATGATGTAAAATAGTCCATTAATGGATTTTGACTACTGTGCAGTTTTTAAAATAATGTGCCTTGTAATTAGTTGTTTCATCATTCCTTTATGTGCCTTGCTTATTTCAAATTCCAGGGAAAGGAGACTGCTAAGCTGAGATAATGAGATAATATCCTTCACTGGTATAAGTAAGGCTATGAGATGGACTGCTGCCCACATTGGTAATTATACATGCTCCGTTTCCACAACAGGAACCAGAATGAATACTCCACAGCATTTTACAGTCTCTGAATAACATTAACTGAAGAAAACAAGTGAGTAACTTGTTTACGTATTAGTACTGGAGGAAGCAACCTGAGCTGGCTGTCCTTGGGTCTGTGGAGTCAAACTCCTTCGGTGAGCATTTAACACAGGACTAAGGAGGAAAGCCATTTTGCCATCTACATACAATACTTGCTGTGCCGGATCCACAGGGGTGCCAGCTTCGAGTTCTACATGCCCTGGGAAATCTCCAGAAGGCAGGGAGAGCATCACAGATTTGCCCAGTTGTGAGATACAAGCTTTATAGTTGAATAAACTTGACACTTCCATCCCATCTTCTCCGTCGGATCTCAAAACGCTCTGTGAATATTAACTGTCTTAGGGTGAGAGAAAGAAGCATTTAATGCCTATTTGGAGATCGCATAAGATGCAAAGATTTGGCTCATGGTCGTGTGGGAAACAGGTGCATTGGACATCATCAGTGTGCCCTTCTAGAAACTTCTTTCGGCTAATGAACAGAAGCAAATCCACCTCCCACCTATCCGGCCGCACTGACCTCTCAGTTGAGAGCTTGCAGTTGCAGCTGAGAGGCAGGATTTCTGCTGCAAAGTACAGGCACAGCCAGCGCAGCTCAGCGCTGCAGACAGGCAAAGCCCTCAGGGGTCCCTGGGCCTGCACTGGCTACTAAAAAAAGGTCGAAAGGTAAAACACCGGGGTGACCCAGTGGCTCCGCAGTCCGTCCTCGTGGGGCTGCAAACAGGGCTGCAGGCTGTGCCGCAGGGGCACGCACACTCTGCCATCGCCTGCAGGCAGGGGTCCAACCTGACACTTTGCCGCCTGTGGCCCAGGGCTCTCCCAGGGCGAGAAATAAGGATTGCATTTAAATTCAGTGGGAAGAGCCTCTGGTACTTGCAGCCTTTAAAGCTCGCACTGCAAAACCCATCAAAGAGTACTTGCTTTTCATTATTGCGTTTTGGTGCTTTTTCAGTAAGAAAGCTTTGTCCTGAATGCAGCCTGGAAGCATCAAATGGAAATACATATTACATGAAGCAGGGGTTTCCAAACAGATCTTGCTTTGGGTACTGCTTGCTGCAGCAACCCTTGCTGCTGGCAGGGATGGCAGCTGGAGCTCTTGGGGTCAGCTCTGGCCAGGGCTCCTGACTGTGATGGTGGCTGCCAGCACTGACTTAGTACCAGCCCTGCGCCTCTGCTCACTCCACCTGCAGCTCCCCAGCCTCTCATCAACCTGCTCCCAGCACTAGGATGCCAGCCATAAGCTTCCTAACATTTCCCCAGCCACAAAGCCTTTTTTTTGTCCTCCTCTCCCTCCTATCCCGTTTTCAGCAGCTGACCAGCACTGGCAGAGTACTGGCAAGAGCTGGCTTTGGTGGCAAGAGGCTTTGTGACACAGCTTGCATACAGGTACCTGCCTCACAGCCGAGCACCTTTCTGCATACCACGGAGCAGTCTGAGTACCAGCAGTAGTACGCAGGCTGCAGGCTCTCCATGTCTAGGAAAATGGCAAATTACAGAGACTGACCTCTCTAGAAAAAAGGAAAAATGGTATCTGAAATGTTTGTACCTCTGAGGAATTTTGGCTTCTGTAAAAACTTTTCAATGAACTTTGGATGCTCAGCTCTCCATGGTCCTTGCAAGTCATAATGCTCTGCTGAATGTGCAGCCCCTTGAACTATTTGGCTTCTCTAAGTTCTCCCTTTCTAAGTCATTATGTATCCTGCATGTACAAAAAATGGCTAGAAATCCAGGACTTTGCCTTTCTCTCAGTCTACATATCATCCCTTTACAAAGCTTGAAAATATTTTTTCTCTGGTATTTATTCATTTTGCTGTGCAGTGTATCCAATTAGACTATTCTGCTGCAGATTCAGAAATGAGAACAGCTCCACCTCCCTCGCACGTAGCTCCGTTTCTCTTCGGTTTCATTTCCCTCGGGGTCACTGTTAGGTGATGATATGCAGTAATGTCCCCAGCGAGGTGCTGTTTCCATTAGCTTTCCCCTTCAGAGGCGGTCAGAGGTCTGAATTCTTATATGATTTGTTTTCTTGGCTACTTAGAAAATGAGGTTCAGTCCTGATCCTTCTTCTACATAGATGAGATGTGCTCTGTCTTCAGGTACTTCTTCCTTTTCTAGTAAGGCAGTGGCTCTTACCGCTGTTTTTAAAACAAGAAGTATGTTTTGGTGGATGATTTTTTAAATCAGCATTTAATATTATTTATACAATAATGGTTATAAAAAGAGGAAGAAATCACATGGCAGAACGTAGCATGCACATCCATACACCCCTATTAAGAAGACCACAGAGAATGCTCTCAGACACACCTACGTGAAATGCAGTGAGAAAGCAAAAAAATACCTCCTCCTGTGGAGCACAAAGCTTTTTCTGGAGAGGGGTAAATGTATAAGCTCCATACTAAAATGATGCAGTAGAAGTAATCTTTGCTGAATCAAACATGATTCAACATCCAGCTTGCTTTTGGTTATGGTGTTTTGGCAACCGCCTTCGGTGGATGACAAAGCAAGTACAGCAGATTCCCATTCTTCCCTTAATGAAGTGTCGTTTGAAAGTTTATATTCTTTTGAGCAATGAAATGGCTTTTTTTCCTGATCATGGAATTCTGACATGTGGGGGCACTTCAGTGCCTTGATGTTTTTTAGCTTACAAGAGTGGTTATTCCCTTAAAGTTAATATTACTTGGTACCCTTATATTGGCTCTTCACAGCACTCGAGGCCCATGATAGGGTTTTGTGAGAGAAGCTGGAGGCAAATGGCCCTGTACTTCAGCCTGTGTACATCATGGACCTTGAATAAACTCTTGTGGAAGTGGGTTTGGAGGCAAATTAGGGCTAGCATCTCAGGGGAATCCATGGCGCAGAATTTCGGAGGAGGGGGTTTAGTCATGCAGTGACTGCTACTAGAAAATCAGAAGAATTATTGCTCATATAATCAAATTTATAAATAAATATCAGAGCTGGGGTGAATTTCAGTCAGCAGTCATATTTCTTTCATCTAGTTTTGTTGATCTTTCCATGCTTTCATTGTATATTTCCCACAGTTATCTACATTTAACTGCGTAAAGTCTTCGATAGATATTATATCGTAATTAAAGCTGGCAAGATTAAAACTGCATAGAACCTTAATATTTTCAGCAAAAAAGCGCATTTTTTATTAATTGGCATTGTTTTCTCTTGATCAAATCTAATTGAAACTCCTCAGGGGTTTTGTTTGCCTATATTTTTCTCTGCCCTCCAGCTCGTTAGTTGGACACCATCTCTCAGACATATTCTTGGTTACAGTTTGACAGTAAGAGAAGTTGAATTTTCTCTCCCACAAATATCTCATTTTTTTCTGTTTCAATACAGAAGAAAGCAGATATCAAATGTTAAGCTCTTCTTCAGAGACAGAAATTTCACCATAGCTCCTGAAGTTTTGATAAACGCTTTGGTGTGGATGCAGAAGAAGTATCAAATTCTTCTCTGAGAGAGAAATTTCAGTTTGCAATCATCTCAAATTGAAATAAAATCCCCAGCTGATCTGAATTCTTAAAATTGTTTTGAGAAACTAAATGCCCATGAGAAAACCCAATAGTCTGCTCCCTAGAAGGGAGAAGAAAGCTGTTTAAAAAAATTGCACACTGTACATTTGAGCATCAAATGTTTGGAAAAAGCCTGCTGCATTGCCCAAGCTAAGTAGGTGGCACAAACATTTTCCTACTGTATGAAGATCAGATGTTTGTTTACGTAGTTTACCAGAGTGAGAATGGACAATCAGTCATGTTGTCACCACAGCAGGACTAACTGGATCTTATTTAGCATCAGGAACATTATGACTGCTTTCCAGGCACTGAGAGATGTCTGACCTTCCTTTGCAAATCAATGCCAATGTTTGTTACCTGTCAGAGAAGATCTTCCTTCTTAGCTATTAAGGGTTTTCGCATGCAAAGCCCAGCATAATTTAGATTGTTGCCCTAGAAGACCTGCAGTAGGGAATGGATATAGCTGGGAAACAACCAGAATAAAATTTTGGGCAACAACTGTAGATACTGTATACTACCCATGTGCACTTATAATCACCCTTATGATCTAGACTGCAGAACTCTTTTGAGCAGTACAAAGTCTGGTCATGCTATACTGTTGCATTGTATTAGAAAGCCTTCAGGTAATCATCGCACTGAGCTAACGGGATTATTCATCACCGTGGTGGTAAGACTGTCAGACATCGCCGAAGGCAGGAATCCTGCTTCTCCTAGCTGCGCAATAGCCCTTGTGTCCCAGAGGGATGTTTCTGAGTCTTGTGAGGTCACCTGTGATACACCACCAGAGACTCTGTGGTGGCAACCCAAGGCTCAGTTAGAAAA
Organism: Opisthocomus hoazin; assembly: GCF_030867145.1. Lineage (NCBI taxonomy): Eukaryota > Metazoa > Chordata > Aves > Opisthocomiformes > Opisthocomidae > Opisthocomus > Opisthocomus hoazin. The sequence continues at coordinate 46,215,269 of NC_134420.1, forward strand.
TGTGCATGCCTTTGCTCTAGTAGCCCCAAGGATGTGGGTCTCGGGATTTTTTTAACACATTATTCTGCCTCTACTAGTTTAAAAATAATAGAATAAAAAAGAGGTAGTGGGGTTTTTTTTGCCATTGTTCCCTTATGCATATTTGTTTCCTTCAGTTTTTTTTTATAGTATTACTCAATTCTACTTTGAAATCTGCTCTTCCAAAATGCTTAGTCTTCAACAGGGAATTCGAATGTCTCTACATTTTGGTCTTCTGTTGAAAAACAAAGTCCAGTGTCTCCATAAGAGATGTGCAGCTTATCCTTTTATTTGGCAGACTAGACCATTCTGTACTACCACCTTTGAACAGAGCATTGTGGAATACTTTGGATAAGACAACCCATAGCCACACTATAAACTGTCATAAAACATCTGCCAGCTTAAACTTACTATTGCAGTATAAAGCTCCTTTGTTTCTTGTTTTCAAGCCAACAGCTCCAGAGATCTAAATATCTTCTCCTCTCTTTTTTCCACAGGAAATGTTTTCCACCAACTTTTGCAATGAGTATTATTTCTTTGTACACTATAATGTCTGTCTTTGTATTAGTTATCAAAATGAACCTTCACTTTTAAACCTTCCCATCTTTATGTGTACATGTAACTTCTACTGATCTCTCAGAGTTTTGTACACACAGAGAAAGAGTAGAGACCTGGTAGTGGCCACCATTGCAACCGACAACATGATCTTTCTTTTCACTTCTTTCTTCAACTTTAAATGCAACTCATTGAATCTATATTAAGTTAATCTCTGTGATTGCCGCTTCCTTTATCTGTTGTGTTCTGTTGAGAAGTCTCCTCCTTCCCTTGGCATCTGTATGCATGGATATTCACTCTCTTGATTTTGTGCCACAGAGCTGAGTTGATCAAGTTGTAGCCCAGGAGAAAGCAGTTTTGTGACCATGAAGGCCATGCAGTTGCGAAGAGTACTTCTATTCCACATCCAGCTGCATGTCCACTTGTTATAAGAAACCAACAGAACTGATGAGCCAGGGAGAAAAGGAGTCAAATAATAAGTGGCATGTATGAGTAAGAGCCTTTTTAGAGGGACAGATTTTTGTGGGTTGCTCAATGACTGCATGAGTTGTTCAAAGAGCCTCTAAATGGCCTTGGAAGTAAGGACTTACCTCTCCAGCCATTTGTACAGGTGAAAGGAGATGTAGTGCTCAGAGGACTCCATGTGCCAAGACAGATTGAAGAGGGGACAGAGCATTGCAAGCTGTGTCTCTCTAGCAAACGCTTCTCCCCAAAGTATAGCTACACCTGACGTATAGCTTTTGTATTGGGGCCAGGTGAGGTAGCCGCTACTTGTGTCCGTTAACCTTTGCTCCAACTCAGCTATGCTCAGACAGCCTGGAAAACTGGGTCATACATGGCTTATTCGCCACCTCAGAATTCCTGAGAGGCATGTGGCAAGGTGACGAGACAGTGTGGGTGACTCTCAGCCAGCAGCCTGATGAAATACAAGTAGTAGCAAACAGAGGCTACCATGGGGACTTAGGGGAGGATGCTGCTTTTGTTTGTCATTTGTGGAGCAGAGATTTTTGTGGGGTACTGGGAGAAAGTGTGCCTTTTCTATTGGTCTGAGACTTGGCTCAATGTGACCAAAACTTTCCCAGAGTGTTTGAATCTAACACCAGAAAAAGAAATCGTCTCTAGTATGCACCTACACGATAAAGTCCCTGTCAAAGTGATCGTATGAGAGAGGAACACAGAAGCTTTATACTATTAAATAATGTATATTCACTTGGTTCTTTCAAGGTTAGTTTCTATCTGGTAATCATTTCTTTAAAATTCATTCTTGCCACATCTCTTTCTTTTCCACATCACGTGCTTCATTTTTCTTTTCAGAAAAGGGCAGGTTTCCTTACTCTCCATCCATGTGCATAGCAGAGTCAAAGGGCTGGAGTCTGAAGGGTATGTGGCTGGAATATAACTGTATTGACTTCAGTAGTTACTCCAGGAGTACTTGAGAGAAAAGTCAGGGACAAGTTATTTTTAACAAAGCAAAGCCTATTGTCACAATTGTTTAAAGCTTTGTGGTACAATATAGGACGTGTCAGACAATGTTAATTTTTAAAAAGTACTCTTTTATTGTTTGCAGCCTCCTGCTATCTGAGAACTTTGATATTATGTTGGATTTCTCCTTCTCGTCACCCAGTATTGCGATTCTGTTCTCCACTAGTCCAGACTAAGAAGCTACTTCGAATCACTGCATCTGGTAGCTCTGGTGGTGTCCTGTGACTGCTAAATTTATTTGTGTACTTATAGATGAGTCATGAGTAAGAGACAACAAACTTGAACTGTGCCATTTCCACTTGCTTAAATATATAATTTTAATGAGCAGTAAATTTGCTGGAAAATGCAGTACCAGTTTTAGTGATACTATACATGTGCAAATTGCATAAAATAACAGGGCTGGACCAACAATTTGACTGAAAGTGTTGTCTCCTTTTTAATTGGAATAGAGGACCAAGATTCCTGAGGGGGTCTAAACGAGCTTACTAACCCCAAAGGCTAGTGCCCTCATCTCTTGTGCCTCTTAGCACCTCACTTCTTTGTTGGTCTCTTTTGGGACTGTTGCTCTGTGGAAGATAATCTACTGGCTGGAGCAGGGGCAATCAGAGCCCAGCGCAGCAGATCCTCCATCAGACTGTGCGATCACAGTCACCCAAATGTCTGGCTCAGTTGTATGGTTTACCCCCAGTAGCATAGCTCCGATAGTGGAGGATTGATTCTTTCTTCTCTAATGCTTTATCTTGACTTGGATAGTTTTTTCATTGTTTTCCCTGAGGTTTCTCCCCCACCTCCAATTTATCCAGTGTTAAAACTACTTTTTTCTTTCTATTGCAAGCTACTGTTTTTTTTCACACATTAGCCATGAATACCCTGTCTCTGTCAATTTTTTGTGCCACAGATGTCCTGATTTGCCCTGATTTACATCTCTGTGTTGGGAGGAGTTGACTCACCCTAGAAATACTTCCCTGTATTGCCTATGAAAAGCAGTTTATATAGCTGTCTCTCAGTAGGTATCTGCATATTGATATCTCCAATTAGGTGTGTTGAATCTAGTTCATTTGGTCATCACCAGCGTCCTTGCACAATGACTGCCGGGGAGCACAGCAGTGTTTTGAAATTCTGCTTCTCAGAGTGTAACTGCCCAGGGAGCCGAGTGATAGCCCCTTGGACCTTTCTCCTTGCTCATCTCTGCCTCTTTGCTCAAGAATGAAATTCACTCCCTTTCCTCACATACCTTTATTCAAAGCTTCCTTATCCTCTTTTCCCCGCCACCCCCCCTATCTAGTAGCAATGTAGCTTTTGAAATTACATTCATTGGCATGGTACATTGCTGTGAAAATTCACATCTGTTCTCCCTGCCCTTCTTTTACCCATCCTTTGAAATAAAAATGCAAAACTAATAAATACGATTCCTCTCCTGAGTTTGTACTTTTTAATTAACAGTTTTTCTAGCTTAGATGGCCCTTCTGCTGTTCACAACATCAGTAAGGCAGTTACAGTATTTCATTAGTCATATAGCATGAGAAGTATTTGCTGGACAGCAAGTTTCAGTGAGTACTTTCTGTCGACTGTTAATGTATGCATGGTCAGCGAGGACAATATAATTCACCACCCCCATCAAATAGCCTTGTTCTGGGCTTTCATCCCTTCCTCCATATTCTGCACCTTCTGTTTTTCCTAGATCAATCTTGTCTTTTTATTTCTATTTCCCCAGACTCCTTTAGTCTTTTCGCATTATACATCTGTATAACATGATGTCCCCAGTGAAGGATGGGAACATTTCCCAGGGAAGAATCATCTGCAAATGCCATCAGTGTGTTTCTAATCTTCTTTTTTTCTAATAACACTAAAGATATTAAATAGAATCAGAGCTAGCTTCAGTCTCTGTAAGAACCCTCTAGGCACCTTCCCCAGCTTGTCACATTAGAGCTTATCATTTCAGTCCAACAGCTAATTTGTGACTCCTGTATTAGAGCTCTTGAAGAAAATTAATGTAACAAAAACCTGTTCTAGACCTTTTGGAAGCAAGGGTGATATTTGTTTTAAAGAAAACTGACTGCAGTCCCTCATGCTCCCTCTCCCATGGATCTCATTCACTCATACTCTCACACCCACACACTCAAAAGCACAACTGTGCACGTGTCTCCAGGACCAATTGTGTGTGACTGTGAAGACAAAGAAGAGATATTGAGTCCTCAATCTGTCTCTTGGGTTCCTCTTCGTTTGTGGCAACAAGCAGGATTTTGGATAGGCCTCTTGTGCCTTTTAGGTGTCAAACATACTATGATGTGATCCCTTGATTCCAAACCTTGTTCACTTCATCTCTCTTAAACCTAAAGTAAAGTTGATGTCTGATGGTTTTGCGTATGTTTAAGGCTACAGCCCATCTTCACACTGTGGTAGTGGCAAAAGGAAGGACCCAAGTAATGTGCTGTAACTGTCTTACTCTGCTCTCCTGCCATCAGGGGTCTGTGCTGTGACCTTACTGGAGCACAGGCCTTCAAGTCCTCGTGTAAAAGTCACATTCCTCAAGGTTTACCAGTTTGACTGCAGCTGATCATGCCCTTGGTTATCAGTGCAGGTACCTCATGGATTGTTATCTTGTTGGTCTGGAAGTACAGCTACTTACGGGGAATTATCAAAGTTACCTCAAGTAGTCATTCAAGGGTTTTCCATTTATTTTTCGCATCATGGGCTTATTGTTAGGTTTTGGTTTATGTCCACTCCACTTCCTTTTATGGAGCTGGCCTACAAATGCTAAATAACATTTGTTTATTCCTGATGGACTTCTAAAAATCTCAGCCTGAATAACCAGTCATCTCAGACTCGAAGGTAATGTGGCACATTATCAAAGCTCTCAAACTGAGAAGGTCCCATCCTGTGCAGTTTGATTTTGGTGGAGTGACTGAAGCATACTCTAAACATGGGACAAATAAGTTCCATATCTCAATGATTTTAGAGTTGCAGTCTGTTGAGCTGAATCAATTACAAATGAAGGGTCATTCAAAGACAGCAAAACATTTAAACTGTATTTCTCATTTCGCAACAATGAGTCAAATAGCACTGCACAAGCTCATCTTCGGCATGTTTTTGTTCAATGTCTATGGTTTTTAGCACTGGTGGTGTTAGCTATGAACATGTTACATATTTATTCTATTTCAAGGTCAAGATTTCCTGAGAGGATAGAGATATACAAATAACTTACATTTGATATGGCTGGGTATTCAAGCAGCAGTGCTATTGTAAGTGATAACAAAAGACAAAGCAGAAGTCTGATACTTAAGGCCAGAACATGTTGTTTTTCAAATCTTCTGTAATAATATGAAGGAATAGAAATTTTATGTTCCTTGAAAAAAATCTTTATTTCTCTGTATGTTTCGTTCATGATATCGACTTTACAAAATGATTCAAGCAGCCTTTGCAATAAAAGAGTGCACATTAATGTTCCTACAGTATTAAATACTATTTCTTGATATACATCATTATCCAGAGGTCATTGCTTTCTTGTCAGAGAGAAATCTGAAGCACTGGTTTTTGTGTTTAATTATGAGATCTTTATGTTTCAGCAAACAAATTCTGATCTCATTTAGATGCTGGTTTAGGGGTCTTTTTGTAAAAATGCCTATTTGGGGGTTACCACTGCCATTTTGCTCATTCTGTGTGTCTGCACTGTCATCTCTAGTTTGGATTGTAAAACTCCAAGTCTAGTACATCCTAATGAACCTAAGTGTGCACATACACTTCTAATTTCTTTGTCTTCTGCTAAGCTTAGAATTTCATAGGCAAGTTAATCCATACTAGAAAGACAGCCCTATATATATTTAAATATATATATTTTAATATATATGTATTTATATATATATATTTAAATTCTTTAAATAAGAATTCTTGCACCATCTCCTCCATTTAGGGCTACATTATGCCCTGAAGTAAAGCCCTTACTAGGGGAGGGGATCAGAACACGTTCATGGGGCTGCGGTGCTCAAGAAGCCGTGGTGGATGCTGTTATATTGGCCTCATATTTTTCCCAGGTGTGGTGGGAAAAACAGTCATCTGTGGAATTTCAGTCAGGTTCATGTTCAAAACCCAGCACAAAGCATTGGAAACAAAGGTTCCCAAAACCTTACAGCTCAATTCCTACCCTGTTCAGTGACGAATGATAAAGTAGGAGCCAGTTTTTCTACTTCTCCTTTTACTTTTCCTTCACTTGTGCTCCCAAGAAATGCACGTGTTGTAAGTTCAAAGGCAAACATTAGGCCAGCCAGCCTGTGCAGTGGTTGGAGGGTGCAGGACAGAAAAGATGAGGCAAGTCCTGCTGGAGAGTACTCATGGATCAGAGGACAGCAGAGAGAGCTCACAGAGTCAAGGAACAGCAGATGAGTGTCTTGTAAGGAAGGAAAAAGAAAGAAAGGAAATCACAGAGGAAGGAATGGACGGCACCCGTCCTGGTACCAACCTGGTCTCCAGCACCCAATGGCACAACGCTGGCTGCTGCTGCCTCAGAGGGCTCTGCCTTCTGCTCCTGCTTCCCACTCCGGTCTGATGTTCAAATCCTTCTTCAGGGACAGATCCAGGCAACACAGAGATGGTTTCTGCTTCTGTGCTGCTGACCCGCTTCACCACCTAGATTTCAGACAAATCTTGACCGTTTAGTGGGAACTTCTGCCACTGGGAGAAGGAGCCTTTAGTTTCACAAGAAATGCACTGCGGTTGAAGACCCTGTTCTTTCAAACAACAAAGATCTAACTACAGATCTTAATACACTGGGAGCTAAATGCAGAATACTGTTAATCTGCTTGGAACCTCTGCAATATTTTTTTCAAATACAACCATCTAGATGTGCAGCACATCCATTCAATGAACCTGGAAGAACTGGTTTCATTTTGTCTCTTGCATTCAGCCACTTAAATTTTATTTCAGCCTGCTGCAGGCAGCTGCACACTTGTGTCAGATTCAGGTACAGTTTGCCACAGAAGAATTAAAACCCGTGAATATTCTTGACACACACTCCCCCCACCCCCCACCCCATTACCTGAAATAAAATATTCAGGCTTTCTCAACATCATCCTAACGTGAGCCCTCTAATACTTGGAGTTTTATGTAGACCCCCAAGGTCTCTTCAAACATATGGCTGTCTCAGTATAGTCTTCTTTTATCTTCTTAAGGCAAGGTTCTTGCTCCTGTACCTGCAAAGGACAGACGGTTTGACAGCATGCAAGGGTCAAAGAGTAAAAGGCAGAAAAAGAGCTGGGATTTGCCTTTTTTAACAAGTTCATATTCTGAAGGCAGTTTGGAGATTTTGGAGAGACTGATCCTAAATATTTGGATATTTGGTGTTGGCAGTTGTGCAAATGTATGGGTTTCTTTTTTGAAAGGTAAATTCTCCCATACAAGGAAAGTCAGCCTGTTAACTAAAATACAAGTGATTTTGCTGATCCCTGACAGGATTGCAATCCAAACTTCTCTTGTTCAGGAAGATTTCTCATAATATGAATCCTTCAAGCAGCAGATGAAAGAAGAAACTAGGGGAAAAATAAAGAAAAAGGAGAATCAAATCAGTGTCCAGTCAAAATGGACAGTATGGAAAGAAAGAATTTGGAAGCAGTGAGCATAATCAAATGTATCCCTTTGTTCAGGTCATGTTATATAGTCTGAAAAATTCTAAGGAAATCCAGGTAAATCTACTGGGCATTGAAAAGCCCACCAAATCTTAAAGAAAATCTGCTGAAACCCTTGCATATAGTCCAGTGAATCTTAACCACAGGCTACCTGATTAGCTATTGAAGTATGTTATTGTTGTAATAGGTACACAGATGGCAAGCAATTTCAGGGATTTTTTTTTTTCTCATTTGAGCTTTGCAGCAGTAGTAGAGCAGGTTCCATAAATCCTTTTTGCAGTTAACGCCGTCCATATCCATTTTTCTCTGATCTCTGATTCTATCACAGCAAGACTTGTGCCAGGTGGCTTCACATAACAGGGGTGATGGTTTGTCCCCTGGGGCAAAGCAGAGGGTGTGAGTCCTGAAAGTAGTGACTTTCTTGCTTCTCTACTTTATATGGGAAAAATCATTCCCTTTTCCTGCTTGTTTCTCCACACACTTAGGAAAAGCCCAGCACTATTCAAAATCTTTTGATGCCAGTTTTCCAGGGAAGAAAATTATTAGAGAAGGAAAATAATGCTTGCAAACTTTTGAGCCTGTGAAACTGGATGCATTTCAGATTTGGGACAAGAATCACTACCTGGCCAGAAGAGGTTCTGAAAAGTTGTCAGATGACCTAATTTAGTCGTTAAACCAGATACAAACACACCACCCCACCAGTGAGGGGGCTGGGGGTGCACAAGGAGCTAGGAGGGGACACAGCTGGGAGAGCTGACCCCAGCTGACTGAAGGGGTATCCCATGCCATATGACGCCATGCTCAGCAACACAATTGTAGGGGGTGGAGGTTGGCCTTTGCTTGGGGTCTAACAGGGCATTGGTCAGTTTATAGCAAGCAACTGGGGTTTTTTTGCATCACTTGTTTTTCTGGGTTTTGTTTCTTTTCCTCCTTATTGTGTGTTTTTAGTTTTTGGTTTTGTTTTTTATTTTAAACTGCCTGTATCTCAGCCTACGAATTGTCTCACTTTTGCCTTTCTGATTCTCTCCCCCATCCCACTGGATGGGGGAATCAGTGAGTGGCTGTGTGGTGCTTATCTGCCTACCGGGGTTAAACCATGACACTAGTGAGGTCACTTTGATGACTCAAAAAAAGCTGGTCTAAACAAAGATACTGACTAAAGACGTGAAGTATAAGCATCTTACACAGCGTAATGCTTAATTTAACATCAAGGACTTGTCACTGAGTCAGGGAGAGGGTGCTGGGTTTGGTCAGTCTGTGGTCTCATACCATATCCATTGATTTTCAGTGGCGCATTTATTTTCTCATTCCTATATACACTTGCAAAGTACAGAAGTGTAAGAAGCCATCTCCTGAGTCTTCCAAACTTGGAAAATGAGCCAGCCCCGTGTTTTGTTTTCCTCGAATCAAAGATGAACTCCAGCTCTAATAGACCAGTTCTCTTATTTCAACAAGCTTCCACTGCAGATCTGCAGTGGAAACATTAACATCTATTCCCACAACAACTGACAAAGGACACTTTCTGCCTCTGCTACTTTTCAATAGACGATGCGTGTCCTTGGCATTTACCAGTCTCTGGGAAATCTTTCCCTTTTGCCATCAGAGTGCAGCACTGTTGAAGTGGCCACACTCTTGCTTCCATCCACCATCTGCCTGCAGGGCTAGGAATCTTGTGTGGGGAGCAAGAAAGGGAATTTGAAAGGCATAGGAGAAAAATAAAATGTTACCTGGGGAAATTTGTTCTGGACTCCCAGACCCTGGCTTATGCATGAACAAATCAGATAAAATTTTCTCAGGGAGGAAAATCAGGATCTTTCTGAGAGTTCAGTATGAACCACCCATGAACTGCAGGACACTTTCCTTTTTCTCCTTAGGAGAGTTTCAAGCAAGGCTAGTCAGAAAATCCTCCACAAAAATTTTCCTTTTGAAAATGTTCATTTGTCAAAACCAGATCTTTTCACAAAGACATTTTGTCTTCAGTCAGCTTTTAGCAGAAGTATTCCTCACCCTTTGTTCTCCCAGGAATGGATTTTAATCCAGAGCCAAGGTGCCTGAAATGAACAGATTCACTGTCTCTATCTTGCCTGAAAGGAGAGTCTAATTTGGAAGATGTAATATTCTTTTTTCCAGAGATTTCCCAGGAGACTCTGCCCCAGAGCCACCCTTCCCTGTGTGGAGTGTCAAGAGGCTGAGCAGTTCTGCCACACGAGGAGGAGTGCACTAGAGGCAGAGCACATGCTCTGTCTGTGCCCTGAGATACCAAGTATCTTCTCACAGCTGACTTTTCCTTCTTTGCTTTGCAATACCTTGTAATTCCTTGGCATGTAATACCTTGGCATTCCCTAGGAGGCAGCGGCTCAGAGACATCTTCTTGAGTGTCACCGCTGCCACCCAACACCAACACCAGCTTGTGTTGAAACCAACTTGAGCTGGAGGACTGACAACCTCTGTGTCCCCTGTACTTACCTACCCCAGCAAACTGCTGAGCCCCTCCTATTCAGATCAACCTGAAGGCACAACTAACCTTACATCTGCTCCTCAACCTGGCCTGGCATTTTGAAACCCGTCTGTGTTCTACATAAAAATGACAACGCAAGAAATATCATCTTTTCCCCACTGAAAACTCAAAGTTAAAAGCCATCACAGCTGCTGCAGAGGCTTCACCAAAAGCCGTATCAGCAGTTTCTGTTTTAAAAACATTTTTTTTACCCAGTCACACTGATGCAGCTGCAGTTTTCGGCAGAGCCTGCTCTGTGGCTGATTTGCCGTTTTCTCTCTCTTTCCATTAAAAAACATCTAGGGCTTTCAACACCTCAAGACTTAGTTTCTGAAACTCTGGAAGTGAAGATTAAATATATCACAGCATCTGGCAAAGTTCTGTTACAGCCAAGGTCAAGTATTTTGCATTTTTAGGTGGAGGAAAGTCTTTGTTCTCCTACTGCATTCTGAATGCCAGATGAAGTTACCAAAAGTTACCTGAAACTTGCCGTGTCAGTAACACACTGTGAGTACCTCAGTGCTAATGGGTGTTAACTGATGAATTTGAATTGGTCTGCCAAATGCAATGGCAGGTGCCCCAAACCTGCCGTGGTCATGAAGGCAACCAGGAGCCCATAGATTTCGTCAGCCGATAGAGCCAGTAGGCTTCACAAATGCCACGGCCAGACAGCATACCACAGGAGGCAAAGTCTTACTGGAGTTTGTCCTGCTTCCCTGAAGTACTTTCCTTTCTCTAGACGCTCACCTCCACTCCCCCCAGGAGCCACCTGATGCAACTCCTCTAGTCCAAGGTCCAGGTTCCTTTAGGTTCCTTCAGAAACAGAGACAACTCTGCTATAGCTGCTCAAGACATGGAAAAAGAAGAGTTGGGTCTCATCAGCATAGCGGTAAGAGGGTGTCCCTTGCTGGTTTGAGACCTTGCTTCACATCCTGGGCTGGGCAGGAGCAGGTGGCCAGGCTGATCCCTGCAGGGCTCTACATGGGAAGCTCACAGCAGAACAGTGAAGGCAGTTTCCATGCCCTGAGAAGTGTTGCAGTCCCACAGCAAGGCTTTGAGAAAATCTTGTGGAAGAGGGAAGAAAATCATCTCTTGGGACTCCAAGTGATGCAATAGGCAAAAAGAAATTAACATCTCATCAGTTTAAAGATATTGTTTTCATTTTTTTTGTGTACTTTAGTGCTGTTTTCTTGGTTGTTGCCTTCTGTGAGTGCTGTTCCCACACCTCTCAGAAAAAAACAGATGGGTGGAAAGGATATTCTTTTCCTGCTGCCCGTGATATCAAAGCAGAGATGAGTACTTTCTAAGGTAAAAGATGCAAAGACTGATTATCTAATGCCTCTGATTGACATCTAGCTTCTGCATCCATATATATGAAAAAATACAGCCTCTTCCCTATTTGTTTCAGTCAGTGCCTGTGGTAGTGGATGTGGTAGGATGAAAGTAAGTTTGTGGGTTTGGGGCAATTCAGTACATGTAATTTAACAAAAAAAATTAAATAAAAATACAATTAAAAAATTAATGTGAGAAGACATCAGTGATGCTATACTATCTCTTCATTATTACAGTAGGTATCTGAAACAGTAATACAAAGTGGTCTGAACAACGTAAAATGAAAATCAATGAATGGTGCTTTGTTATATGGTGCATTTTCTTCTCTCTGGTGGCTCCACTTCTTTTCTCTTAAGCTGGACAGATCTAGTCATTTGTCTGAGGGCATCTCCAAAAAAATTCCTGCTGTAAGAGCTTTCCCAGAGCAGAATCTCATCAGATAGAAGATTGTGAGAATATAAGAACTTCAATGCTAAGTCAGATCAAAGGTCCACCTAGCCAATATTCTATAATAGTCAACAGTAGATGTCTGGAGGAGTGTAAGAGAGTAGAGAAAAATGTATAGTGATGCTTCTCCAAAATAACCTTCCAATCTCCAGCAACTCGTGGTTCAAAGATCTCCTGAGCCAGACAAGGTATTTCACCTTCGATGAGTTTCTGTTACTTGAACTTTTCCCATCTTTCCCTGAATTCAAGCACAGTTTTAGTACCCACAATGTCTTTTGGTAAAGAATTCTTTTGCTTGACAACATAGTGTGGGGAAACATCTTTTTGTTTATTTGTAATCTGCCAGCTGCCGATGTCATGGGATGCCCCCTTGCTCTTCTACTGGCAGAGGGACAATCATCACTTTCTATCTGTCCTCTCCTTGGCACTCAGGACTTTATACACATCCCGTATATTTTCCCTCAGTTGTCTCTTTTCAGGCTGGAGATCCCTCCCCTTGTAGGGAAACAATCTCATACCTGTGCCAATCATCTCTGAGCCTTTTCCAATTCTGCTATGTCCTTTTTGAGCAGGGTGATCAGAACTGTTCGTGGTGCTCAGGACACGGATGTACGATGGGTTTATACAATGGCATTATGTTTCCTCTTTTGTTCTCTTTTCCTTTCTTCAGCATTTACAACATTTTCTGTTAGTAAGCATCGAGATGACATTTTCATAGGACTCTCTGTCATAACCTTTCATTCCTGAGTAGTCATCTCTGAGCCCACAACATTTTATGTGAAGTTATCATAGGATTTTTTTTTTTATGATGTGCACCATAATATTCACCTACGCTGAATTTCATCTGCTATTTAATACTCAGCCACTCCATCTCATAAGATCCTTCTGGACAGTTCTGCCACCCTGCCACATATACTTGAAGCATTCAGTATCTGTTGTTTCAAAGAGTAGAACATGTAGTTAATTACTATTTAGCTTTAAGAAATTATTCAAACTAAATATATATCAGGGAAAGTTATCACCACTTGGTCTAGGTTGTATATTCAGTAACACCAGACTTCCTATTTATTGCAAATCTGTAAGTGAGAGAAGCTTTCTCTGGAAATCATTGGCGATGTGATGGCGGGTGGAGCAGCCTCACCTAAATAGTCCATGCTCTCTTCCTCCTTCACTATAAACAAGCTACTTCCATTGGCTACGGCTGCAGTGCGAACTGACAGCATACATGGGACATTGCATGTGCAGCTCAGAGGTGTCTCAGCAGATGTAGACAATGTCTGAAGTCAGATAAAAACTGGCATCAAATGCCTCATTCTTGGGATTGAAATATTCTTTAATCTATTTTAAATAACAATCTTGTATTTTTTTTCCTTGAAAAATACTTTTTGGAATTAAGAACTGGTGATTAGGGAAAGCATGGAGAACAATGATCCGACTCTCAGCCTGTGGACTTTGAGCAGTTAGTTTTTCTTCTCTGCCAGGCTCTGAGCTCTGCGTCAGGTATCAGAATGCCATGGAGGGCATACGTAAGGAATTCCCAAGTACTTTCCCTTGAGTCTTGTGTTATCAGAGTAGCGTGAGTAGGAGGGAGAAAAGGGGCCTATCGTTTTCCTTGTTCTGAGTCCTGAGAACAGTAAACTCCCACATTCACTGTGGAAGTGGGCTTTAATTTGCAACATTTCAGAAAAAGAGTACAAGAAGAAGAAAATATGGAAGTTAATTAAAAACTATGAGGAGGCAACCTAGACTTCAGAAGCGACACCTTGTAGAAGCATAAACTTTTCCCCTCTGGCTTCACAAGGATGATTTAACTGCCAGGATGCAAAGAAAACAGAAGCTAATTATCAAATGAACATTGTCTTAATATGTTAATGAAGCGGTTTTGCTAATAGCGAGAGACCTGAATTTTAATACATTTTAAGAGCTCCTTGATTACGTGTTTGTTAGTTGTTATGATCATTATAAATTATCTGTGCATGGCTTTATAATGGGTTAAAAACTGTATTAAGCACTGTATTCTAAACAGGCCTTGATGAGGCAGGTGAATAGTGCAAACATTGTCGCTAGGAAATTCACTTCAAAAGAAATGTAAACTAGTTAACCTAAAGCGTGTCATCAGATCCAACAGTCACACTTAGCAATGTAAGTAATTTTTTTACATAACTGCCAGCTACTTCTTTAGAAATGTTTTTTCTCATTAAAAGAGTATTCCAGGAACCCAACAGCTATTATGTTGGAGTGTTTCAGTGTGCAGTATAACTGGTCTCAAAGCATATTTTGCTGTTGAATTCAGAGGAATGAGTAAAGTAGTTAAGAACATACGGAGTTAATCCATGCTATCCTCAGTGATTACAACCAAATGCTGGTTTTTTTAGTTCAGTTATCCACAGATACATATGTTTTGTTCTTCGGTGTTCAAAGAATCTGTATAACTGTCTTGAAGCAGGTCTGGAACCAGTACAAACCAAAAATATTTTCTGCAAAACACCAAAGTAAAAATGTGTACATCTACATGGCACTCTTCTGTTAGAAGGCTACTTGGTCCCTTTTTCCATCAATTTTATTTGAAACCGAATCATATTGAGCCATTTTCCTTCATTTTTTGTCTTATTTTTCCAGATGGAAATGCCTTCAGTTGAAGGGTTCCCAATGACCAACTATTGCTCCTGCAGAGCCAGTTAACGGAATGGGATCTGCTGGTCAAGAAATCAGTGCCCCTTACTAGTCCTGTGGCTTCAGTTTCTGCAATTTATAGGAGACAAATAGAGATATCTTCTCCAGGAGGCTAGAGAAGGGAGCCGTCCCCTCCAGGAAGGTCTTCAGCCCTTGACAAGCCATCTTCAGCCAAAATGCTGACAAAAATTCCGCATCGTGTCCATGCGGACAGAGGGGTTGTAGCTCCTCGAAGAATGCTGGTGTTTGCTGGGGGCTGCTTGCACGCTCATGTCCATTTGGAGATTTCCTCCCCTCTCCCATTGTTCAATGAAATGGTAATTGGGGGGGGGGGGGGGGGTGTGCGCCAAACATGCTCTGTCTGGGTGTGTATGAGTGTGTGTATTCTCCCTGCTTAGGCAGTTAAGGAAGTCAGACTTTAGTTTCCCAAAACCAGAAAGTGGAGCTCTGGATGGGAAGGGAATTGGGACCCAGGCACAAATTTGAGCTGTATTTATATCAGACAAACAGCCACTAGGTCGTTTAAACCTGCCCCTCACGTCCATTCACATCAAACAGCAGGGTAATGTCTGCAAAGTATTGCATACTATATAACATGAAGTTATTTGGTATGGCACAGAGGCTTCCTCCTTTCGCTGTAGGCACCCATCCCTCCCTCGTTCAGACTCCGAAAGTGCTTGGAGGACTGGGCCCTTGTAGTTATTCGGTGAGCGTTCAGGCTGCCTTAGCGTGCCAAGCCCTGGCAGAGTCTGGTTAATGATCTGGTGCCCGCCACCTCCCTGGCGCTTGGATAGGCCGAATTTAATCCCGTGGAATTAAAGTCTATGCTGCGGTAGAGGCAGGTGAAATCTTAAGGCTATCCCAGGGAACTGAGACTCTCTGAAACTGAAGCTGTAAAACCCCTCTTAGGAAACCAGCCCAGAGGATACTGAAGTACGACATACTTGGCTTTGGCAGCGTGCAAAACCAAATACATGCATTATATGAGCTAAAGAATTTAATGCAGAGCTATACCGCTCACTTTATGGCATTAATTTTCCTGTATCGCTTGGCAGCTGTAAGCATCTCCCCGCTTCTCGCACCCCCGCGCCGGCTGGGGCGGGCGAGGAGCGGCCGCGCTGCCGCCTCCCACCAGCGGCCGCCCGGCGCCCGGCCGAGCCGCGCTTCTCCTGAGGTCACACTGCCCCCTAGGGGATCGGCCGGGCAGCCGGCGCTGCGCGGGGCGGCGCCGTTCCGCCCGCGCAAACCCGCGTCTCTCTCTTCGTACCGCAGCAAAACCTGATAATCCACGTACAGAGGTCATATTTTAGCGTCTTAAGTGTAATTTGCATTCATGTTCTTGGGAAGTGTCTTTCGTAAGGAGCATGGGGTCTCTGCTTTCTGGGCGCAGGGCTGACTTCACTTGCGCGGGATATTCATCTTTTATGTTGGCGAGTTTTTACAGGGTTCAGTCGGTACAGTTAAATCAGGGGAACTTCCCCACTGGTTTCAGGTGGTGCTGCATAAGAATGATGAGAAAACTTATACACTTAAATGCTCTGTATGGAGAACATATATTTGTGCATGAAACACAACCTAGCATTCAGTGTTTTTTAAAAACACACCAGTTTAAAACGGACCAAACAGCAGGAAACTCACCATATCAACAGCAGTGAGTGCTTTCTGATGGAATATAAAATTAAAAAGAAGGAAAATAATGAGGAAAATGAAAGTTTGGAAAAGAGAAAGAAAATTATTAGGAAGATTGGCCTTTAGGTGGGCTGAGAAACCTGCAGTCTTTTGCAGAGGTGTCAACACTTGTTCAAGAAGGAGAGTAGCCTTCTGCAATGGGCTGAAAGACCAGACATCTAGTTGCCTAATCATCTCCAAAAATCAAAATCTTGGCCCTTTCAGTGTCCCTCACCAATGTGATGATCCTGCAACTGACTTCTCCTCATTCCATTTTAATTCCAAAATGTAGTGAGCAGGCAGTAACAGCACAATCTTGGCTGGCCAGACGGAACTAAGAAATAAGGCTGGGAGCAGGGGCTGCCTCACCAGACCATTGCTGCATTTTGTACTTTCATAGCTGGATCCAAATCTGCTCTGCTGCTTGGCTTTTCTTCTTGAAGCAGCCAGGTCACGTATCAGCAGAGTTTCCTTTTCTAGAAGAAGCATCTTAGTCCAGCAGCTCACAAGTCCCTGCTTTAGGATGCTTTGTGGATGAGTCCTTCCTCTAGGTTTTCACTTGGTTGTGAGTCTTGGCCAATCTGCCCTCATGCTGCTTCTCAGTATTTCAAGGCAGGTACTGTGGGAAGTTCGAATTTGGCCCTGATTAATTATAATTTTACTGTGGATCAAGTGGTCTGAGCACTGCAACACACCTCCAGGTTCTCATCTACTATACTCCCAGCGGCGGAGTAGCCATCTCCTGTGGCCACCTGCCACTACAAACAAATCAGTCTGTGCTGGCCTCTTCCCAGCTTCACACTGGGCTTTTATGAGTTTTTAAAGCTGTCAGCTGCACACGATCAGGTTTCTCATTTCAATCTTATCATACTTAATACTGTTCCATGCTAATAGTTCATGAGATATTCACCTACTCATCTTCTAACTTCACTCAGCCATATTCGCTTCTCCTTATTTAAAGTCTGTATCCACTTTTTAAAGTTTGTTCTTATACCTGGAAGGATAAACTGCTAAGCCCTCTTAAGCAAAAGCTCTCTTACATGTCTCTGCACCTGGCCACTGCAGCAGGGAGTTCAGTCTCTGCAGTATTTTTTGATCAGGACAGCCCTGTCATGTGGTCTGCTTTATTCAGGCCTGCATGTCCTGTATTGTAGTCCACAGCATGCTGATGGTTTCCTCCTCCTCTCCCAGTGTGGCCCAGCTGTGTCATGCTGTGCTCAGTGACTCCACAGTAACTGGCTTTTCGGAGTCTCTGCTGATTCTCACCTCATCATATCAAAATCTCAGAAGTGTCTGTAGTCTTCTACTAAATTTTGTGTTTAGGAGTAATCACATCTTTGTGCTTTAGCTCACACTCCCTTCATAAGTCCTTCTCTTACAAATACTAGTAACCACTGATATTAATGTTGAGTGGTAGTTGTCCTATGGTGGTGCAGCGATGATGGCTTGTCTACCTGCTGATGTGCCAGAACTTTGTCTTAGGGTCAGAAGCCAGGTAAATATTTGGTCCTGCCAGTTTGAGCCAATGCCTCCTGTACTAGGCTGGAAATTCACTGCTGTTACATCTCTGGTTTGTTCTGGGTTTGTGTAGATACTCCATTCACCCAGGAGCATGTTCCAGGAGGGGTTGGATAGCTCTTTCTGTGCTAACCTGCCTTCACCAAGGCAAACAGAAGTCTCTTCACAGGTTACTCATGACCACATGAAGAGATTTCTAGTATTGTCCTGCAGCTATAGCCATTGCTTTCACCAGCTAGGCTTATCTCAGCGTACAGTTTCCATGCTCATGTAATACGAACTGCCTGCAAATCTTGTGTTCCCACTCACCTCTCTGCAGATTAACAGCAGTTTGCTGCTCTTGCTGGGATTACAGACTACCTGACTCCACAATTCAGTGGGAATCACATTCTCTGCTGATCTGACTGCACACTTCAACCTGGGCAAAAATGGCTGTCAGCTCTTTTCCCCAGGTTGTGGACTGGGACCCTCCAAATTTGGAGGTGCCGGCACAAGTGCTCTCACAGGAAGTCTTTGAGTCTGCCATCCTCAGCTGTGCCAGTCTCAGAAGACTGCAAAGGGCCAGGGGTTGCTTCTGCAAGGTTATTTGTGGAAGTCTAACATCCCAGAGGTGCCCTTGGGTTGTCTGTTTTTATTGTCAATTAGTCATGCTTTTCTACCCCTGTGGGTCCCACTAACAGAGCTGTTCCCACCATGGTTTTCAGCCTGTGTGTGAGGTAAGAATGCAGCTGCACTGGCTCTCTAGTGAGATGCTTGCTTTTGGAGACGGTACATTCTCAGCCAGCATTCAAGTCATGGGCAGCCAGACTAGGACTACACTTCCCTTCCTACAACTGTGCTTCTCCCTCAGTTTCCACTCAGGCAGCCTCTTTGCAAGGAGTGGTTGTGTTTGGGAATCCATATTCTGTTTGGAAATCCAAATACCAATACACAGCCTACTCTGCTTCAGAAAAGGAGTTGAACAATTAGAAATACCCTGAAAAAAAAAAAAAAAAAAAGCTGGGAATCCCGTGACTGCAGTTTGAAAAACCAAAGCAATGTCTTTGCACTGACATCTTAAAAATCATTCAGTGAGGCTGAGCGTGTGTTGGAGGAGCTTTTCGTACTCTGTGCCGTTGAGCCTCGCGTGCTGCTCCCAGGAAGGAAGAAGGCACGGAGGATAAACACTAACCTGCAGCAGTCCCATAACCAGTTAAGAAACTGCATGGCTAAAAAGGCTCCTTTCAACGCAATTTAAGACACATTTTACATAATATATTTTCCTAGACCTTGCATGCCTGCATGAAGAACTTCTTGACTCCTTAAGTGATTTTCTGATGAAAACAAACAAGGGCTGATGGTGACTAAAGTGCTCCTCAACACAAGAGCAGTTCTGCAGCCAGATTCTGCCACAGCCATTTTTGCATTAAGTAGTGACTTAGTCTACAAGTAGGATGTTTAGTCTCAGCCTGAGCACTGCTGGTGAAAGGTGCTACTCAGCCTGAAAAAGAACCTGATTTACAACAAGAAATACAAGCCAAAACAACAGCTTCTCCAATCACAATGGTTGAGTGGGAAGGTTAAGATCTAAGATGCAATGCTTGAGTTAGAGTTTGCTTTGGAAAGCAGGGTTAGATCCTCTTTTCTGCAGTTGCCAAAGCCTGCTTGCCTACTCTGAGGATCCAGTCTGCAAAACAGGACTCAGAGCCATGCTGTGCCCGCAGACCTATCACTAGCATTGCTTCTGCACTGATTTACACAGACAAGAATAAAAACAGAAGGCAATGAATCATCTTGTCCAGGCTCCTATATATCAACAGTCATTTCACCTCACTGTTAAGACCTGTGTTGAGCCTGGAGTGATTTGAGTGTGGTTTAAACATGCATTTCAGAGATCCATCCAGTCCTCATTAAGTGTCCTTACCTTGGCTAATTACCCTCACTTTTCCAATGGCGTGCCCTGCTCCAAGCTTGGATTTGTCTGGCTTTCAGCTTCCATTTTTGTTACGTCTCTCTACCCTAGATTGAAGAGGTTTTTGCCTCCAGGAAGACTAGAGCACAGCCCATCCTGTGGATCAGCCCTCTCACTGTAGAGAGTTCAGCAATATAATCCCATGCATCTATTCACGTAAAAATCAGCATTATAATCCCATGTGTCTCTGGGAAGAGACCTTTATGCTATAATAAAATGATCTTTCAATCCTGTTTCTTCTAAGACAAGTAGAATTTATTTTTTAAGTCCATTATCCTTTTCTTTTCATTTTTCTTGAATTCATTTGTGGCTCATGTTTGCACATTCTCCTGCAACATGTTTTGAAAATACAGATACAGCCAGTAAACGTAGTGGCCTAGCATTGATCTCATCAGAGCTAGAGGTAGAGCAAAATTTCTTTCTTTCTCTGGCTTTCCAACTCATTCTTCAAAATCCAAGGATTACTCTAGCCTTCGTTTCCCCATAGCTATACTGGTAGCTTCCACTGACCTCCTGTTTCACTAGATATCTTTCAGACACAGGGATTCCCAGCTTTATTTTCCCTATTCCTTCTGTAGGACAAGCATTTTTCAGTTCTTGATGTACCACTTATCTGTGGCAGTATTCAAATGCATTTTTTAAAGGCCCATCTTTCGAAAGAACATGAGCTGTTTTTTGTGGTTGCATTTTCCACTCACATTCTGCGCTATGCTTGGGGTGCCAGGGATGGGAAGAGAGAAGGGAATAGGGTGGCCCTTATAGCAGCAACAAGTTGATAGGTTAGCTTAGCCATCTTGCCATCATGTTATTGAGAGGGCACAGAAAAGGCTTTCTGTCATCTGTGCATGTTTTAACTTGGGAAAAGCAAAGTGAAGAGCAGGAAAAATGCAAAACATTCAGCAACTGCCTTTTAAAGGAACTCCAACCGTGCTGTGCGCTGAATGAGACAGAGAGCTCACAGGAGAAATTCAGTGTGATCAGTTGATTAAAGGCTATGTCAGAGTAAATAAACCCAAGGGGTTACCTCATTTCTGGAACGTCCTGGCTTTTGAAGGTTTGACTTTGCACATAAAAATCCATTTAAATGTATTTGCATATGTAATACTTCTTATTTTTCTCCCCTAGGAAACAGCCTCTGGATAAGCATGAGGCTGAACATGAACTTTAAACTAAAGTTTAGCAGGTGCTTAAGCATTTCCCTGAATGAGACAGGCCTTAACTATCACTCTAAAACTACAGAGCAATGTCGGAGTTTTCAGACTGTATACTTAGGCTTCCAAGTACACCCCTAACGGTGTCAAGGGTTAGTTTACTGAAGTGTGAAGTGTCCAGCAACATTTCATCCTCGGCTAATCTACCCACCACACAAGGCTCACCCCTATGCAGGTATCTTCTATACTCTTCCACTGCTCTGTCCCTGGAAACTAATGTTTATTATTCAAATAAACCCAATAGGCTTAGGTAATTTTAAGCAGTCAAAGATAGCTCAATGTATTTAACTTGCTTGAGGTACTACTTTTTCCCCTTTTTTGGCCTGTGCAGGAGGCTCTGACAGTATATAGCCATATATTTAGACTGCTCCTACCGCAATGTGGAGCCCTCCTCCTGCTGAGGGGCCTAGATGATATTGTGCTATAGATAAATACTGATGGTATATCTACACAGTAAACAAAAAAGGAGAAAAGGTTCCCATATGAATAATGCTTAAGAGAACCAAGGGGCAGAAAGATTTATTTATTTCAATTATTCTTTCAATCATTTGATTTCTGATAGCAAAATGTATTTTCCTTGAAGTTATGATCTGCTATTCTTTAATCCCCAGGAAAATGATTACTATAATTTAAGAAAATTATATTCTTTCTAATTAAGCTGTTTTCAGACAATTAAATTGCTTCCTGATTTTCATAATTGTCTCATTGCTGAGATCTACCTCCTTCCTGATTAGCAAGGTGGAAAAACCCCAACGCTTTTACTCTGTACAGTACTTAGCAGTTAAGAAAGAAGTCCCAGCAAATATTCTCAGTCAGATTTTTCCTCCACATGACCTGCCCTATATATGCTGCTCTGGCTTCACAAAATCAGCTCAAATAGCCAAAGGCACCCAGAAAGGTGAAGAGAAAAGTAAAAGGAAGCCTATTTGGGATAGTCCTGTGAGCTAGCAAGCACGGGAGACACCGTACCCTGTGAGGTCAGGGTGAATCTCTCCATCACCTTCAGGTTTCACTGGGAGAAGACTGGTTTCCCAACCAGCCCCAGTGGGTGGGCTGTGGATCTGCTGTCCAGACTGCTGTTCTCTGCACCACAGCAGAGAATCGGGTCCAGGGGACGTGTTTGAAGGATGCTAGTACCATGGCACTGCCTCACAGTTACAGAGCACACAAAATCACATAGTCAGTGGCTGCATTTCTTGTGCTGCTTCAGCCAGTTCACCTGCACATCACCCTTCCCTGCAGTGGTCACATCTGAGACTCTATATCTCCTAAGACCTGTATATAGCTACCCCATGGCAATGCACTTTTGCTTTGTCCCTTTCCAAGTGCGTGTCCTCTTCTTCTTTCTGTCTTTTATTTGCTTTCTCACTGCCTTTGATTTCCTTCTTTTTTACAGTAGGGCATTAGCCGTTAAAGTAAGAAGTTGAACACTTGTTGTAATGTACAAGTGTCCTAGGGTGCTAGGTGTTATGAGGTCTGGGAAATACCATGTGATTTTTGGCCGGGTGAAGGTGCACAGTGGAAGTCCTGTGGATCTTTCCACAATTACAGCATGGTTGCCAGCAGCTTCATGAACACAGTTCCAAATGACCCACAGGAACATCATCCTTAAATTGGGTTTTGGAGGAAAGTAGGTGGATGGGGAGTGACTTTTTCAAAAGTTCTCTTCCTAATTTGGCGTGTATGCATTGTCAAGGGGTCATTATGAGAAATGTAGTGGGTTAGTCAAAGACTATGGACTACAACGGTGTAAACATGAAGGTGAGAGAATGTATGGTATGTATGTATCAATGCCAAGAGATCAAATTAACGAGGTCAGGCCCTCAGCTGGACACAGAGATGTTCCTAGAGCTACGATGACAAACACCATCTGAAGATCTGTCTTTTTTAAAGGTAGGGCTAAGACTGAAGGGACCTTTCCAGCACAGCTACCCACATGAGGGACAACTTATTTTACAGCAGGATGGGCCTGTCTTTGAAAATGCAGAATTAATCAACCTCTTGATTTTCACAGGACTGCCACTGTAATTGTCTCAGTGGCCCAGTTCTTGAAGTCAAATAATGAGGTGACAGCATCTACACATGTGCCATTTCAGTTCTCATTGAGTTTAACAAGCTATTTTGAAAAAAGAAAATATATCAAAAAACATTTAAAATGTAATGAAACTGTTCTTCAAAAAGAAACTGGAAAGCCAGAAATGTTATCCCTTTATTTTTAAATTTCATGATTCTTCACACTTGCCTTGTGATTTTTGAGATCTGACTTGCTGATTTTTAACTCTTGTGTGGGGTGGTCTTGAAAATGTAGCATAGGCTCATAAGGATAAGCACATTAATACAGCCAGAAATATTCCTTCCTTTGAGACATTCATAACATCTCCTGCAGTATCTTGCGTTTGACGTTCCCAAACAAAAGAAAGAAGTCCTGAAAGAAAACAGGTTTGCCTTTTTGATGTGAGTAGCTCTTTTGTTGCAATGTCAAAGGCCATTATTGTTAACTGCCTCTTTTGTCTTTCAAATCCGTATTTCAAATTGTTCCATGAGAATTGATTTTATACGAACTTCATTTCTTTACTGATAATTTTGTAAGAGGAAAGATAATGGTTGTCAAAGGTAAGGAGGACAATTGTGGCACAGCCAGCATCGAAGGAAACACAGACGGCAGAGCAAGGGTTGAGGAGCAGCAGTCTTCAGGAAGACAGGGGTAGGAAAATGGGGGGGAGATGCAATCAGCTAGGCCATAAGTTTCATCTAAGAGTCAAGCCTCTGCTGTCAGTCTCGTTTTCGTTGTTCTCAGGAATACTGACTCTCTCATACTCTTCAACTACTTGGCTTTTTCACCTTGCACTTTAACAGCCTGTCTCAGAGGGTGGTGATGAAGCACAAATAAGTTTCGTCTGTGGAAAAGAATCCTGCAGAAAATACCACGTGTGGGAAGCAATCCTCCCCAACACCTGCATGCCCCCTCCAAACCGATGGCTGAGCTAGCTGCAGTGTGTTATAAGAGTGATGCACAGATGATCAGTAAGCTCTTTGCTTGGCAGCCCTTTTTCATTATGCTGCCATTTTAGAGAAATGTTTTTATAGCCTCTGTTTGATTTTCCATCAGATCCCTCCCTCCCTGTGAATCCTCCCTTCCTGCTTCCTACAGAATGTGGCCAGCTGGTTACTGCTAAATTTAAACAAAGATGTGCTACTTGTAACTCTCTTTGCTTCATCCAGACAATATTACTAGCCTAACTCAGCTAGCAAGAAGTACTTCTATTTTGATATGTGCAGGGACTGCAAGCCCAGATGAAGGTCAGTGAAGGCTGTCGCATAGATAGATAATGCTGACAGGGAGTGCTCTAACAGGTTTTCCACAGGAAAGTGCTGATTCAGTGGAATCAGGAAGTTTGAGGGGTACATGTGACTTCTGCTCAGTATGTGGGAACCCCATCAGAACTTAAAATTGGGTGCCCAGTTGAGGTCTTCTGAGCAGCCTCATGAGCAGCAGCAAAGCACGGCCCAGGTCTCTGTCAGTGCTGTAATGCTGCCATGCTGATATAGAGTAAAACACCCAGCATCTCCTGTGGAATGGAAATCCTCCTTTCTAGTCAGCTCTAATTACAAACAGCATACCATACTTAAATAACCAATAAAATAGGGCACCAACAAAGAAGCTGCTCTTTGCATCTCTGGGATTCATACAGCATCCAAGAGCTAAAATATCAAGGAGAAAACAGCAGGTAGCTTAACTCCCAAGATCTCTCCCCTGCTGTTGTTATCATTGACAATGAAGGCAGTGTTGTAAGTGCAGAGTGCAATGGACAATTCATGCACTTACCGTATCTTGCACTCTAGCTACAGGCGCGTGATTTTCTGAAGAAAAGATGACAGGATCAAACATATTCTGGCAGATGCTCACAAAATCAGAGCCCCTTTCACTCAGTAAATGACCATAAAAATGCTTTGAAGATGACAATAAAAAGTTATTTAATCATGTTCAAAACAGAAGCACCTGCCAAGTCAATATATCGTTTTTTACATGATTGGCTGGTACAGTGACAATAGAGAAAAATGCAAAGTGAGGCTTTTAGGAGCAGCTACTGGCCTGATTCTATAGTAGGCATAGCCTGATGGTGGAGAGAGAGAGCAAGAGAAGAGGAAAGAAAAAGCAAGAGAGTCACACATACATTTCCTCAGCCTCCTCATTTTTTAGCTCTTTTTCCCAGCTGTTACAAGGTGCCCTTGGGAACCTAGTCTGAAGGTGTCCTTAGCAGCCCCCTTTTTCCATGAAGTCAGTGCCAGAGGGAGAAATAACAGTGATCAAAAGGAGATCTAAGACAGCCTGAGTGTTCTTCATGCTGCTGTAGCAGAGGGGAAAAGGTTCTGGGGAGAGGGGTAGAGATCTCGTCTTTTGGTAGCATTCCTGCCCTAGGATGTCTGCAAACTGGTGGGTGGATGCTGCTAGAAATAGACACAGAGAATGTCATCTGGGCCTGGGCACAGATTTATCAAGCAGCCCGGGAAAGCCGGTACCTGCCATTAGCAGTGAGGGCTGTGGGGCTACAGCATGTAATAAAGCAGAGCCTGTGCTGTGGTTCAGCCCCACCACTACCCTTGCAGCTGCATCTACCCCAAATTCAGCAACTCTTCTAGACAAGCCAGTTACCTGTGAGCTGGCAAATGTAATCATAGTATTGAAGACCTTTCCAGCTATACCCGGTACAGTTCAAAACTACCTTTGTAGTATTGATTGGCTGGATTCTTTAGTGATCAGTTGAACTTAAAGTAGCCCAAGGGTGGTGATAATTTACATGAGTTGATGACAGAGGCTGTTCTTGCACCTGAATTTTGCCAGGGTAGCAAATTTAGATGTCCAGATTCTAAGGTCAAATGGGCTTGTTCTGACCAAGCACTATCATCTCTAATACAATATGAGCCATGGGGATCCCTGGAATTAATTCTCAACACAAGGCCAACATCTAGAAGGTTTTTGGTCAAACATTCCAGATGACACCAAGCTGAGTGATGCAGCTGACATGCCAGAAGGATGGGATGCCATCTAGAGGGACCTGGACAAGCTGGAGAAGTGGGTCTGGGTGAACCTCATGAGGCTCAACAAGGCCAAGTGCAAGGTCCTACATCTGGGTGAGGGCAACCCACGCTATCAATACAGGCTGGGGGATGAAGGGATTGAGAGTAGCCCTGCCGAGAAGGACTTAGGGGTACTGGTGGGTGAAAAGCTACACATGAGCTATGAATGTGCACTCACAGCCCAGAAAGCCAGCCGTATCCTGGGCTGTATCAAAAGCAGCATGGCCAGCAGGTCAAGGGGGCTGATTCTCCCCCTCTACTCCACTCTGGTGAGAGCCCCCCTGGAGTCCTGTGTCCAGCTCTAAATCCCCCAGCACATGAAGGACATGGAGCTGTTGGAGCAGCTCCAGAGCAGGGCCACAAAGGTGATATGAGGGCTGGAGCACCTCTACTGCAAGGACAGGCTGAGAGAGTTGAGGCTGTTCAGCCTGGAGAAAGAAAGGTGCGGGGAGACCTTATAGCAGCCTTCCAGTACCAGAAGTGGGCCTGTAGGGAAGATGGGGAAAATACTTTCAGCAGGGCTTGTTGTGATAGGACAAGCATTAATGTCTTTAAATGAAGGGAGGGTAGGTTTAGACTAGATATAAGGAAGAAATGTTTCAAGTGAGGGTGATGAAACACTGGAACACATTGCCCAGAGAGGCAGTGGAGGCCCCGTCCTTGGAAACATTCAAGACCAGGTTGGATGGGGCTCTAAGCAGCCTGGTCTAGTTGAAGATTTCTCTGCTTACTGCAAAACGGTTGGGCTAGGTGACCTCTAAAGGTCTCTTCCAACTCACAGCATTCTATAATTCTATGATTCTATGATCCCATTAAAATTTTTCAGGGTCAGGCAATTTTCCACCAAGTTGTGGTAAAAATGGCTAATTATTCTCACTGATTAAGAGTCAGGCCAGATTTCAAACTAGGTGTTATCCGGCTATTGCACCTCATTAAACTTTGCCAGCTAAACTGAAGATTCTGTTATGATGATACTTATGTTTACTGCTTGAGTGCTTTAACCTAGGTTGCTTCTTCTGGCTCTTTGGTAAGCTAGAATAGACAGGACACCCACCCCAACCTTCACTCCGCAGGATGATTGCCAAGCCTTCACCTTTCCTGCAGCTCTTGCACAATGGCTCTTGAGTACTTCAACATCTTTCTCAAAGTATTCCTACAGTGGCTTGAAATTTGAATGCACCCAACATTCAACATGCTGTTGCCAAAGAAACATTTAAAACTGAAGTACTTAAAGCCAAAACCAATGATCAACTTAAGGTTACTTTGAAGCATAGAAAAATTTAGTTTTCAGTAGCCAAATTTAAACAGACAGATGTTAAAGTAATCACAAACGTACATGTTGGTGCTGTAAAAACTAGTTGGATAACTGGATCTGAAGGTTACTTGGTGATAAAATTAGTTCCTCAAGATTGTTATATTAGACATGAATGAAGAAAGTGGAGTGTTAAATTACTGGTTTAAAAAAAAAGTTGAGGAAGGAAAGAATATTAAGACAATCTCAACCTTCAGTAGAAAGCAGGTAAACCAGGCACAGAGGAAGTACTTGTGGTGGTAAAGGCACAACTTCAACGCTGAAGACACCAGCTGTAGCATTGATGCAGTGTCCCGAGGCTGGCGTAGGGGAAGGAATGTGAAGAGCTGAGTAAAAGCGGTCATGTCCGCCTTCTAACTGTATGTGCAAATAGCACAGAAGGACATTTGATAACATGGTGCTCTCAGAAAGCAACTGGGAAATAGAAGCAAGCAGAAGGAGCCCCGAGCCAGTGCCCAGCTAGCAACAGCAGATGCATTTTCTGAAGTGTGATGGTAGAGCAATCATCACGGATGATACTGTATTTTGCAGAGAGCAGATGTGTCCAATTAGGAGCTCGACGTGTGCACACAAACAACAGAAAGAGGCAAATCAACAGCTTCCAGAAAAGCACTGTGCTAGCTACTGGGCACCTTTTCATACTGGTCTGCAGCCATTTTAGGGAAGTTTACTTTGTCTGGCAGTGTAGAAAAGTCATGAGTGTATGTGGTAGGTGTAGAAAATACCCAAGACAGGATACAAACCTTGAAGAATGGCTGTAGAAAGACAACAGCAGTAGAAAAAAGAATTAAAAATCTTTACACGTTTTACGAAAACAGCAGTTAACACAAATAGTTACACGTCTGAGCAAAAACACAACAGACGGCAGTGATCTTCAGTCATTTTCCACAGTATGCAGATATGGAGAAGTATCAGTATTATATTTTCTTCTCAAGTGCCCTTTTATCACAGCCAAAGAAAGACATGGTTTATTGAAATACGTGTCACGTGTGGAATACCACATGCGAATACCCAAATATAGCATGAATATATTGAAGTTTGACTATGGAATTC
This sequence comes from Opisthocomus hoazin, assembly GCF_030867145.1. Taxonomy (NCBI): domain Eukaryota; kingdom Metazoa; phylum Chordata; class Aves; order Opisthocomiformes; family Opisthocomidae; genus Opisthocomus; species Opisthocomus hoazin. The sequence continues at coordinate 46,243,683 of NC_134420.1, forward strand.
ATATATAATTAAGTAAATGAATCTATTTTATAAAAATAAGGGGTATTTTTCTCTCCAGATTGATATTTTCGATATATATTTTAAGTGGCTGTACTTATGATTTAGTAAAATAATGATTAGTGTTAAATATCATAAAGTCATTAACTTAGTACCAAATCTCCCATCCACCCACAACAGGGAAATAAGGAGGTAAGAGAAAAACTGCATTCCCATCTTACACAGTCTGATGCTTCCTGCCAATGAATATTGCAAAGCAAAATACTGTGGCTGTTGGGAATGTCAAGAAATCATTTTTGTCCTCGGGGACACTATGAACTGGTGAACAGGACTGTTCTGTATGTCAGATGCCGCTGAGGAATGTGGCTGATTGCTCAAATGCAGCGTAGACAGTCCCAAGGAAATGCACCCTCCGTGCTCCAGAATTGGTGAGGAGATTTACTCTTTTCATTGTTGCTACTGGTCTGTCTACATCTTTTTCCTGTTTCTCTCTTTTCCTTCTCTCTTTTTGAAGTATTCCTCATCCAGAGCAAAATTCTGTCAGAATCTGAAGAGGGTATCTAAATCCCATGTTGAAGAAGTAGGTGGAGCAAAGGCTTATGAAGAAGTAACTAACATGACACCGCCTCTAAAGGATTTGGCCTCATTTTGTTTGAGAAGGCAGCTGAGACCTATCTGAAATGGATTTGTTCTCCATATTGGTCCTGAGTATAAAGAAAAGAATAGCTCTGCTCTGGAGAGAGATGTGCCAGTTTTTGAGCGGGAGACCTATCTTTGAAGGGTACTTTTCCAACACACTTTGTGACCTCTTTTAAATAGAAGCGGACTGGAGAAAACAGAATGAAAACTGGGACAACTGCCAACATCCTCAGTCTAGAGAGCTGATTGCCTTCACTGTTTAGAATGTAATTGTAAGCGTGAATATGATGAAACGTAATCCTGATCTCATAGCTCAGTAATGTGTTCTTAGTGGCAGGCAGAGATCTCTTATCCCTGCCAAACCTTTTAGGTATGTAAGTGATTTATTTATCATATTAATAGTGTTAGTTACTGCTAATCTGAGCTACTCTACTCCTGCGTGATACTTGAGAAGAGCTTTGTGCTTGAGGAGCATAAAGAAACTTCTACGACACAGGCAACTCTGCATCCACTGCCTCCTTTCCCACAGGAATTTCCCTTTTAACTGAGATGAGTTAGAGCCTCCTGGAAGTTACGTGAGGTGCCTGGGATCCTTCTGTCAGTGCTGATGCTGTTGGCACTTGACACTTCGTTTGATTTTTACTATGTCAAGCAGATGGAGTGGAGCCTTTGCTTTGCAATTCTTTGGTCATGGCAGGAATTCTGGAAATAGTGCACTACCTCATAGCCAATCTGTATGGGACTGGACCAGTGCTCAAGGGTTGGAAGCACCAGCTGAAGAAAAGGAAAATGTGCTGTCTAGGCTTGTGATGAAAGAGCTGAGTGCCATTAGTAAGGCTCAGAAGCTTCTGTTCCTTGTATCCTGGCTGTTCCCTTGTTCTCAAGAAGCAGCAGCTATCAGGTGTTGCAGTCTGGTACAGTACTACCTTCACCAGTGAACTGTGGCTTGTGAAGGGCACTGAGTACAGGGAGAGCCAGGCCTGTGCTCCTCCACAGACAATGCTGGGCACCACGGCTTTCTGAAAGCAAAGTGAGCTCACTGTCCCCCCAGCATCAGCTGAGCTCTAACCAGGGGTGGAAGCATTACTCCTATCGAGTGCTATGAGGTAGGAGGAGCTGAAATGTCCAAAGAGTTTCCACAGACCTGACTTGCACTCAGTTAACAGCACAGTGCAGGTGGCTTATCAACCCAGACATACCGCAAGGCTGCCAGGAGCCTTTCCTAAGTCAGCAATAAGTGAATTTATTCTGCTGCATGACAGAGTTCTTCTTGGGAGGTGATATTTTTTGTTTCTTGCAATTTTTAAAGTGTATAGTGTGTACATCCAAAGACTGAACACAGACATGCATTAGCGAGATCACACTCAACTGATTCATAAATTATTGCAAAGGAGCTCGATTGCATGCTCTTTCAGAACTATTGTCCATTTTTTGGAGGCAGTCTAGTGATTCGGTTTAACGCCTTAGTTCTGAGTTAACAAACATGTGCCCAGGGGCTCCCACTGAAACAGGGCTGGGCCTTTGCAAAGTCAATAGTTTATTTACCGACTAAGAATAAAGCACCCCGGGAAGATGTTTGAAGATGTTAGCAATGCTTTTCATCAGCTGAAGATGGCATTTAGGTCTTGATCATGGCATGTTTATTCATTAGTTTCAGTGAAATCACGGGCCTGTTTGCAGAGTGAAAGTAACAGTGAGACCTGGTGGGGCAAAAGAAAGGGAGAAAATGCACAGATTGTGTGTGCATTCACCCTTTTGAGGAGGAGGAAAAAAAAAAACTCAAGCCAACAACTGAGATGATTTTGTGCCTTATTAAAAACCAAGCCAAAGTAACAGAAAATAGGCTGAAAGGCGGTAAGTTTCTTTTGCCTCAGAGCCTTTGTCAACAACATTTGATAAGATGTATCTCCTAGATACGGCTTAACCACTGGTAAGGTTTACAAATCGATTTTCCTTGCTAAATACACTTAAAGTTTAGACGGATTAATTTGTTTCTTCAGCAAAAATAGTACTTTTGGTCCCACCATACCCTCTTCACAAGATTTTTTACTGTAAAGCTCCATAGTTTATTGAATTGACTCATTCTTTAATACATTCTTCCTTCTACTTGCATGTATCATATCAAAGGGGCTGCTTTTCTCAGTACTTGAAGGTGACTCTATCATCCTTCCTGCTCCCCTGTTGCGGTGACTTCCCCTCAGCCTGCAAAGGGCATGACTTTAGCCTTTGCCGAAGCCAAGGAATCGCACCTTTCCCATTCCCTGGGCTTAGTAAAAGGCAACGCTCACAAACCACACATTTTGCATAAAGAAATCTGCAGCAGGGCACTATGCAGCCTGTCCCTGAGGGAAATCACCGCAGCCTGGGACTGGGAAGGGAAGGGACACCCTGGCCTCCTCTGTCATTGTCTGTGCAGCCAGTAAATGGTAAAAGCAGCGATATAACGAAGACCTCCTATTTTACAGACGCTTCCTACGGCCATGTGTGGGCTTCAGGACAGGAGAGCAGCCCAGATCAGTAATCCCTGCCAGGGAGCAGGCGAGGGAGCCTTCCGGGTGGGATGCTGCCAAACCCTCGGCAAGCTGACGGAGGGTAGATTTGGGCTGAGGAGGAGGGATCTTCTCCTGTTGCCTTTGTTTCCGTTTCTAATGACTGTCACACTATTTCCACGGCTGATCCTGCTGCATAGCTGGGTCGCGAAGAGTTAAAATGGAGAGCAGCATGTGCACTTTTAAAACTACAAGCGACAAAGTCCATTGCTGGAAGTCCAGGTCCCTTCTTCCCCCGCCCCTCCCCAGCTTCCAGCAATCATTTATTATAAAGGGGTTTTATGATACAAATTTGATAATCTCCCATACACATTGGCACTGTTCTAATTGGAGTTGTAAGCCCATAAAATTCAAGCCCTTTGTTTTCATGAAGGCCACAAGGTTTTAAAAGATACTATTGTACCGCCTAAAACCCATAAAATTGTCACTAGGGACTGATTAAACAGTCCTGAATTGAAACAGTGCGGATTTTGTCTAGGTCCTTTTCATGAACAACAATGCTCTTTTCAACCCCCAAGACAAAAGGAGGTTTAAGGAGCGATTCTCTGGGAGATTCTTCTAAGATAACCCCATCCATATGGGAGACAAGGTGGCCAGCAGCTGAGACAAAAAAAAAAAAAAAAAAAAAAAAAAAAGAGAGAAAAAAAAGAAAAAAAAAAGATTTCGGATGGCAGGAGGAAAAATGGAAAAGGGGTGGAAAGACAACAACAAAAAAACCCCAGGTGACACAGAGGCTGTAATTCCCCCGAGTCCTTCCCGCACATCCCAGCAGCCTGGTCCGCTCTGCATCTCCCCCTTGGCACACGGCCCCCTGCCCGAGAGGGGAAGGGGCTGCAGGACCGAGGACCGGCGTCGCTCCGTCCTCCCCGACCTGCCCTGCCCTGCAGCCCTGTCGGATCCTCCCGCACGGAGGAGGCCAGGGACAAGGGACAACACCGAACCGCCCCGGCGGGGCTGGGGGGGGAGCGGGGGGATGGATGCTCCCGCCGCCGTCGCGGCTGAGGAGGAGGCCAAAAGCACCCGGGGGCAGCCCAGGGACGCATCTGGTCCGAAGTAACTCCCTTCCGTGGAATTTAAAAAAAAAACAAAAGCAAAACAAAACCCCAAACAGCTTCTGCGGGTGCCTTTCCTTTGACAGCCCTTCGTCGGCGGGCAGGTTCCCTGCATTAGTCTCCGCGGGAATCTGCTCCTCCAAATATTCCCTGCGCGTTCCTGATCCGCGGCTCCCGACGGAGAGATGGAGGCTCCCAGTCTAGTCTGTATTTCAGAGACCTGGGTTTGGGGGGGGGGATTTGAGGGTTTTTCCCCACTGGCCGTTACCAGGACAATTACATGATTTGTTTTTCCTCCCAAGATGAATAAAATCACTAGTCCACCAAGGCATTTCAGACCGTAATTCTCCGGGTGTTGGAAGGCATCGCTGTTTTCTCTCGGCTAACCTTCCCCGGCCGAGCTTTGGAGCAGACACGGACTGACGGAAGGGTTGACTCAACCCTGGGTCCGGCCTCAGCGGCTCTAAAAAAGGCAGCAACGAACCGCTGCCCTGCCGCAGCCCGAACGAAAATTCGGGGACCCTCCGGCGAGGGGGGGCTCCGGGCTCCAGCGGGGAATGTCTCTGGGCTGACAGGGAGGTGCTGGCAGCAAACTTTATTCGCCGTTTACCGGCGCGCGTGGGTAAAAGAAACGAAGGGGAAGAACCGCAGCTTTTCTGGCACGGGAGGCAATCCTGCGAAACAGCCCCGATCGCCAAGAATACACTCCCCCACCGGGATAAAGTTCTTTGCCGAAAATCATTTTATTAGTGACCGGAAGCATCAGCTATTTTAAAATGAACTAGGTCGCTAAGACTATTCTTAATTTTTTAACAGGGAACCTCTCGAGAAGGAGCAGGACGAGCGGAGGTTTCACACAAATCGGAGCCGTCCCCGGCACCCGCGCCCTCGGGCGAGACCGGCGGAGGGGGGGGCGGCCCAGGCGAGCTCCGGTCCGCTCCGCTCCGCTCAGGTCCTCTCCGGCCTGCCCGCCGCCGTGCCCGGCTGCTGCGGGCCCCCCCGCGCCCGTGGGATGAGTCCGGCCCCGGAGGGCGAAGCGCCGCTGTCACCATCCCCAGGAGACCACGGCCGGGTGCGCCAAGTGCTGGTAGGCGGGGAAGACGCCGATGGCGGCGGCGGGGGCGGCGGGGCAGGCTCGGTAGCCCGGGAGGGCGAGGGCAGCCTGGGCGCTGCAGCCCGGCTTGGGGCGGGCGGGGGGCGGCGGGGGGCTGGCGGGGCAGCCGCGGCAGGGCTCCCCGTCCCGCACCAGCACCGGCACCACGACCCGGCGCAGCAGGGCGGGCGGGCGCGGCGGGGGGCTGCCGGGACCCTCGCTCCGCGCCCTCTTCATCTTGTAGCGGTGGTTTTGGAACCAAATCTTCACCTGGGTGGGGGTAAGGCTGAGCAGCCGGGCCAGCTGCTCCCGCTCCGGCGCCGAGAGGTACCGCTGCTGCCGGAACCGCCGCTCCAGCTCCAGCGTCTGCGCCTTGGAGAACAGCACCCGCCGCTTCTTCTTCTTCTCCTCGGCCTCCGAGCCGCGGGCGGGGAGCGACCTTTGGGTGGAGTCGGGCACGCTGAGCTCCGGGCCGCTCTCGTCGGAAGCTGGGGACAGCGAGGGGGTTAGAGAGAGGGGGCGAGGGGGCGGCCGGGGACGGGGCGCGGGGCGGCGGGAGACCCCCGGCTGATTACCAGGACGGGTTAATCCCAACAGTCAACAAGGGACGTAAACTAACGCTTCCCCACACCCCCCCCCCCCCCCCCTCCTGAATACATTAAACCTAACCCACTGCACGGGACGGCGCGGGCTTTCCGCCGGCGGGGGAACGGCTCTGCCCCGGCGGCTGTCCCCGCACAGGCACCGCCGCTTCGCCGCGCACAGCCCGGGGCTTGCGGGGCGGCAGCGTTTCTGCTCCCCCGGTCCTAATATCGGGCCGCCCAGCCCCCGAATTGCCGCTCTTCTCCAGCCGCTCCATCACTTTAATATTTAGCTCATCCCGGCGGGGTTCCCGAACCCATCCGCAGGACGGTGTCCCCCCGTGCACGCAGAGGTCCGCACTAAACGCCGTGTATCCGCGGCACGATTCACGCGTAGGAGGCCAGGCCGCCGTGCCGCACCGCCGGGCTGGCCAGCCGGAGCCCCGCGACGGCCGGTGCGGGGGGCGCGGCTCTGCGGGTCTGCTCGGCTTCCCTCCGCGGTGCGGGGGTGACCCGCCACCCCGCCAGCACAGAAAGGCAGGGTTCCTTGCAACAGTGAAGCGGGAGAAAAAAAAATAATAATAACAATAAAGAATCCTGGAAGCGAGTTTAAACGCTAATCTCAGAGAGGCGGGCGGACGCAGCCTGAGGTTTTGCTTTCTGCCACGGCTGGGAACACGCACAGACCTACGGGAAGAAACAAATCTTTTCTCTCTTAAGCTCGTGGCCGGGATGTTCCTGCTGTTTCATTGTTGCAATGCAGTAATATTCTATAAAACTCCCAGCCTGGATCCCCCCGATCCTGTAGGCTAGACACGCTGGCGATTCGCTTCTTCGCATCTTCGCCGAAGGAAAGGGGGAAACAAGAGAGAGCTGTGCGGAGGTGACGAGTTGCTGTCCGTTTCATACTCACAGGGATAGTGATTTCTGTCTGTTTCTGTCCACCCTCGATACGGCGAGCCGGTGTAGTTCTCCGCTGAGCGGTGATGGCCGGAGGCTTGCTTTATGCTATTAGCATCCTGCTCTGGTAAATCCAAAATGCTCCTCACTGTAAAACTGATCCTGCCAGAAGCGGCCATGGTAGGTTGTGCACCCCCACCCCCACCCCCCCCCCCCAAAAAAAGAAAAATCTTCCCAAAACCCCAAACCCCCTTCCTTGAAAGCTGCGTGCAGAGGACTGCGCCCGGTTACTGGGGAATCTCCCGGCTCAGGAGGACCTCCACTTCCATCGCCACCTAACCCCAAATATTAGTGTCGTTTACAGAGGTGTCCTGTTTATATAAACAGTCCTCCCCACTGCAAACACTGCCTGCTTTCAAACCGTCCCTGTCTATAGGATGATAAGTACCTGAATTAGTCAAGTGCTAAACCCCTAATGGGAGTAGGTGTAACCCCCCCTCCCGCCACCCCCATGAGAGAATAACCCGTTACCTCCCAAAGACAGCAGGAAACAGGCTTCATCATTACATATTCTGTCTGATTAGCCAAAAGTGGGGACAGATAATGGTAATTGTTAGCAGTGAATAACATCTTGGGTGGCATGTGGATGACCAACAACCACCCCCCTCCATCCGCCACCAAAGCCACCAGCGTCCCTTCTATCCGCAGACAAAGTGAATCCTCCCAGGACATCCGCAGAGCCCGCCGAGAGCCCCCTCCCCGCTTCTGCCTCTTTATTCCCCCCCCCCGCCTTTAAACCTGGGAGGAATTTAAGTCGTTATTTGTTTTATTTCCCCAGGCTGTTTGCTGTGCTACCTCCAGTTCTCCCGCTTGTCATTGGCAGGTTTCCTACCCTCAACGGGGGATTTTTCACACCTCGGCTGAGCTCTCGGCGGGGAAGGCTGGCGGGTGTGTGCGTCGACGGGATGGGACCTCCGGGGTTTGGTGGCTGTTTTTTCGGTTGTTTTGTTTTAGGGTTTTTTTTTTTTGCCTCTCCCGGGCACGGTGGATGGAATGTGCACCTCGCTCTGGGGAAGGATGACGGTGTGAGCTCGGCTGGGGAAACGCGGGGACCGTAAGCAAGAGTCGGGGGGAGGAGTGGGAGACATTTATTTTTTTAGCGTCTTTTTGCCCTGTCATAATGCGAGGAATATCCCCTCGGGCCATACCTGCGAGTGGCTGAAATGATTCCAGCTGGGACAGAGGGAGAAAAGATCAAACGCGTCGCGTTTATTTATCCGGGCGCCTCCCGCCCCCGCCGAGCGCCGCTTCATCCCCCGAAAGCAGCCGCGAACAACCCCGGAGGGGATCCCCGGCCCCCCCGGGAGGAGGGGAGCGGACGCCGGCTGGGCATGGCCCGGGGGGGGGGGGGGGGGGCCGGCGACGGCTCCGCCGTCCCCTCCGCGGGGCAAGCGCCTCCTCGCAGCCTCCCACAGGGGGCCTGCCCCCCCCCAGAAGCCGCGGTCGGGCTTTGCCCAGCCTCCGCGGGCTTATAAAAAATGCACGATGTGGAAACGAAAAGCCCGACGAGCCGTTCAAGCACAAACCCGCGGTGGCGGGGCTCTGTCCTCGCCCACCGACGGCCGCGACGAGCCCGCTTCAGGCGGGTCGTGCAGCGTGGGTCAAGCCGCGGGGGCCGCAGAGGGCAGGGGGCGAGACAAGGGTGGAGGACAGTTCGGAGGGAAGGGGACAGCTAACCCCGCCACCCCGAGCAGACCCTCTTCCCCCTGGGAGCCGTCCCAGGCGCGCACGGCGCGGCCCCGTCGGGCGAACGGCGCGAAAGCCGTCGGCGCTGCGCGCCTGGAGACTGAAACCCAGATCCGCGCTGCTCTGGTGGGCGGCCGCTCGGCTGGTTCGGATTTCCCTGTCCGGGAAGGCTGCTGTAAGCCATCGCGCGTGGATTAGATTTATCCATCCCTGCTCTCTCCACCCCCCCCCCCCCTTCCCCGCCCGGGCCCCCCCGCTCCCCGCCCTGCTATGGGTGAGGCTGCTGGAAGCAGTCGCGCTTCGCGGAGGAAACGTCAAACAGGTCAAGGACGGCGGAGGGGAGGACAGATTCATATCGGCGAGATGCGCGGGGGAGATGGAGGGGGCACCAGGCTCCGTCTGGGCAGCTTCCCGCGTGTTTCTTCAGGGCTGGACAGGCTCCAGATAAGCGATTCCCAGGCCGCGGTTACCGCAGCCACCTATCAAGCGTGCCTGGGGACAGCGGTTAGCGGGGATCTCCCCCGCTCCGAGCACAGCCTCCCAGCCGTCCTGGGTGGTCGGAGCGAGGGGAGTACAAATACATGCCAACTGCTAGGCCGTGAACAAAAGGGAAATGTAGCCCTATGTCCCGGACCTGTTGGAAGCATTTGTTCCAGTCAAGATTTTGCATTTGTTCAGATCTGGAAGAATAGGTGATTGACGCCTTCCCACAATGTGCTTTAACTCTCCGGGATAAATCGGAGCTTGTTCCTTGTTGTCATGGTTTTCAATAGGGTTCAATGGGATTGAACCGCTATCGACTCTGCTTTACGTCTCCGGCAGCCTCGTCCATACAAATTTATTAGTTATGTCTTTTTAAACGAGATTAAATCGAAACGACGAGGCCGTCCTCAGCGGAGCGGCCCCTCCCGCCGCCGCCCCACTGCCACCGGCCCCGGCTGCCCGTGTCCCCCCCGGGGCAGCCCGCGCTCCGCGGGAGGTGGGCGCCGGCCCGGCCCCCGCCCCGCCAGGTACGGCCGCGCTCACCTGCCCCGCCGCGGCCCCCCCGAGCGGCGAAGGGGCCCGGGGGGTGCTTATTAATATCTTGACCCCGCAGGCAAACGGTTGCTGAATGCCTGGGCTGCAGCGGAGATTCGCGGGGGTGGGGGGGTGGGGGGCGGCGGCCGGAGGAGGGGAGGGGCCCGGGGTTCAGAGAGCCGCAAGTCGGTACAGTATCCGAGGTGGCTCTGCAGACGAGCTTGCCGAGGATGCTCTGAAGAAAAGCGCAAAAACTTCGCAAGGAAAAAAAGTCAGGATGAGAGAAAGAGAGTCTACTTCAGTGACCTCTCGTAGCCTTTTAATCTATTTAACATCCTAAGCCCACACTGATGTGTAGAAATAAGTAAATGGTACTCTTCAAGCCTTAAGAGCTCTTCAGCATCAAATATTTGCACTTACTCTTAGCATTTTTCTCCAATAGCGCGAGACACATTCCCCTCGGACGAGCCGAGCTGTCTAAATATACCTACGCCTTGTTATCTGCGGGAAAGAGTTCCCTTCAAAGGGGGGACGTAAGAACCCGAAATGTTTCATCTCTGGCTTTGCTCGGGACGGACCTGGATCCTTTCCAGCTCTGGCTGCCCGGCCTCATCCCGGGCTTTGCCGGTTCAGATTTCACCCTCTCCCGCGACCCTTCGGCGTCGGGGCCGGGGGACCGCGCTGTCCCCCCCGCGGGACGCCGGACCCGCGGCCCCCCTGGGAACGGCACCCTTTGACCGAGGGGTGGGTTTGCCGCTCGCTCCCCTGCAGAGGGTAACCCCCTCTCCCCCGACGGCACCCATCGGGGGGAGGCGGCGGCGGGCGTATCTCCGGGGATGCCATGCGTACGCGGCAGCGCCCACGCGTGTACTCGGCCCTGCTCCGTGGACCCCCGGGGTAACACCATGCCCGTCCCCGTGGACCCCCGTGGGGGGCCGTGCCCGTCCCCGCGGGCCCCAAGGGGTCGGCTGAGTGTGCCGGCCCTCCAGCTAAACCCCAGAGGCACGTCGGGGCGCCCAGCCGGCTGCGATGAATTTTCACGCTTCCTACGGGGTGAAGAAAAAAAAAAAATTAAAATAGAAAATGTTTGTTCGTCTCCACGTTATCGGCATCGCGCTTTTCACCCCGCTCGCCGACGGCCGTGTTTGGCGGCGTCCCCGTGGGCAGGCAGAGGGGGAGCGGGGGGGGGGAGCAGCCCTGTCCCCCGCAGCGGCCGGAGCCGAGCAAAGTCGGGGCGCTGGCAAAAGAACTCCCGACCGAGACCCTGTTCCTTTCTCTCCAATACTGGATTGTAATTATTTAATCTGTGTAGAACACGTCTGCGACAGAGTTAAACTCAGTACTTCGACTTTACCGAAAAGAAAACATGGCTTCTCAGAGTTCAGTATGAATTTTACAACTGATTTTAAAGCAGACAGGATTCCACCTTTCTATAAAAACAAATAATCCCCTATTGCATTTTTCCAGCAATGAACATTTCTGTAACTTTACACTCTTTATCACCTCCTGGAAATAGTATCTTTCCCTCTCAAAAGCTAACCGGTTTTGATCTTTGAATTTCGCTGTAAGCTCTTCTTTGTCTTTTTGCTTTGCAACTGATGTTCGTTATGGTAGATTTTCTGTTTAGGCCAATATTGTGGAAGGAATGCAATATGCCCTATAGGAAGGACTGGTTTCTGTATATTTCTGTATATTATATTTGTCTCTCTTTCCTGGTATAATGATGTAATTTCCTTTTGACTGTAGCTTTTTCCACTTCCTAATACTTCCTAACGATCTACTTCTCTATCTGCAGCTCCTTTATTTCCTTTTTTCATAACTATTCCCGAATCGAAGTACATGTGAACATCGACTTTAATCTACTAAAAACCTCAACAAACTTAAACTAAACTTCTTTCTTTCATGGCCGATCTTGAAGATTCTTATTCTCTGGTGCTTTAAGCTCCATCCCACTCTCTCTGCTATCAGTCTTCTTTTGGTTTTACAGAGCTCATTAATTAAAAATAAGTAATAATCATTAAATCTGATACATGCAAAGCGTGCTGTCCAAGGCTTACACTTTCTCTGAAACCCTCAATTTTCTATTTTGCATTTAAACAAGACACTTTACTCCTTGGAACAGGGATTACCCACACCAGTGGAGGATTCAGGATTGAGCTTTTCATTTGCTCTGTGTGATCATCCTGGAGGAATTATTTTGCAAATTGACTGCAAGCAAAGCAGCAAGGAACAAGCCCTCCTTGCTCTCTAAGTTGGTTTGGGGCGAGCTTGTGCAGAGCTGAACTGGGGTGGACACTAGTGGGGCTGCCCAGCTGCCCGGGCTTTCCTTCCCTTGGACTGCTTGGAGCTCAGCTCTCAGGAAAGGCTCAGAGGATGGGACTTTCGCTTCCCCACCAGCACACTCCCCTTGGGCAAACGGGGAATGGCTGCTGGGGTTACCTGGATCATGAAATTCCAACAGTCACACTGTCAGCAGCTGGCTGGAGTACAGGCTCTGTACCTACCGCCGCTGCAGCGCCATTCCCCTCCTTGCCCCACATTCACCCCACAGGCTGCGTGGGGAGCACAGGGGGCAGGATAAAGCTCCAGCCGAAGGGCAAAGCGTGCCCAGCACAGGACGTGCTCTCCCTCAGGCCCCGGATGAGCTCCTGTAGCTGGAGTGTGGGGCCCCTTCCCCTCCCTGTCAGAACGCATCTGTGCAAGATGCACAGGCCAAAGGGTGTAGGTGGTATGTCTGGAGCAGCCCAGTAGCACTGGTGACCTTGAAAGGGGCCGCTCTAAAGCAGAGGCAGTGATCTTGCCCCAGATACCCCGAGTGTCTAGGCAGCTAACCCCGCTTTATGTCACTGGCAATTAAGTGACTAAAGCCCCTTGAGAGTCTGGCCCCAAAACTGAAGTGGGTGGTGCTAGGAAAACGGGGTGAAAGGTAAGACAAAAGTAAAGTCTTCAAGCAGGTGTTGAGAAACTGCAATAGAGGACAGGAGTGTCCCTGAGGGAAGCTGTCCTGTCACCAACAGCATCGCCTTCTACAGACCTTCACAAAGACACAAGGCATTTTGTGCTTTGGTCAGCTTACAAGGTTATATACTGGATTTCAATGTATAATTCTTTGTCCTACACTGTAAGGTAACAATTAAGTTATTAAGTAGTCATAAAATTCTGATAAACATCTGCTACTGGTGAAATTTTATTAAATTCTGATGCATAACCTCTACCAGAATAAAACTGGCAGCCAAAACTATAAACTTAAAACAGATCCCTCTATTATTTTCATAAGGCATTATTTTCTTCCTCTGTGGCATGCCAGGCCACCAAGAGGTAGCAGTGCTTTGGCTAGGTCCACGCTAGCTGACTGGCTGTCACGTGGGCTGACTGGTGAGCAGGCTGCTGCCAAGCCAAATATTTGTTTCCTGTTAGTGAGCCAGTAAGCTGGACTTCTTCTCAAGCCGTTAGGTTTCACAAGCCTCCTGTCATCATCATTGGTTTTGAGACTTCTGGTCATCTATCACATTTGGTTGAGGCTTTTTTTCACAGGTGGCAAGCAGAAAATAAGATTGTGTGAGCCTTGCACTTTGAGGTGTCAGGCTAAAAAGGCACTTCTGTCTCCCAGCTGAAAATGTTAATCAAAATGCATCTCATGGCTGTTTCCAGGGCAGAAAGATTTGTCCCTGATACTGCAGCGAAAAAGATATGAGCACATAAGCTCAACTTTACAATAGCAGTCCACAGTTTCTTGCCATTTTGGGTGGAATTCTGATTTTATTTACACATTGTTGATGACAGCTGCTTTTAAAATGTTGAGTAAAGTAACTCTGCTGACTTCAAAATGGTTCAGCTGGGTGAAGCAGTGCTGGATCTGGCATGCCACACAATGAATGACAGAAAGGCTTTGGCTGTATGAGAAGTTACCACGAGGGAGTTTACAAGGGAAAGAAACACTTCCAGTCTATAGTTTTTTTTTTTTAAAAAAAAACGTTTAACTATACGTGGGCCAAACCCCAGATCCAAAAGTCCCCATTTCCAAAAGTAGGGCAAAATCTGCATCTGAATTTTTCAGTTTTGCCCTAACTTGGTACTGAGCTGCTTTTTGCCCCTACAAATGTATGTTGTAAAGAGGGCTGTTTCAGCTTTGTGCAGCAAGAAGGTACAGTTTATTTTCGCATACAGCAAACTTCCAGACTGAGAATCAGCAAAAGGCACACATCCAGATCTATATATTTCACACAAGAAAGTGCATACAAACAATTTTAATGCTCATTATTTAAAATAATAGTGGTGTTTAAACCTTGCAGTAGATGATTCATCTTCTTTTCTTCCTCAGCTTCTGTCTCCACAGCTCTGTCCTGGTTTTCTTCCCTTCTCTCAATCCATGTTTTAGCTCTTTTTGCCCTCATTTTTATCTCTCCACAGTTTCTGTTTTAAAATGTATTTGCAGTCATTTTCTGACAGTAATGTCAAGTGCCAAACATACTCTATTATCAGAGGTTACATTAAGAAGCCATGAGAATATGTGGTGATTTCTCAATCCTGCTGCAGTTTCTTAAATGCCATTAATAATCAGAACTGAACAGCAAAGCCTCAAAAAATCTCCAAACCACTCCAGACTGGAATATTTGATTATGAGACAATAGTTGAAAGCATATTTTTCAATATGACTTATTCTAAGCTAGTGATCAGAGAGCCTAATGAAGTCACCGGGCCTCATCCTGCTGTTATTATTTGTTCTCAGCCCCGAAGGGCAATGAGGATTGCAATGAGGCAGATATAGTTTGGGTCAGGCAAATACAGTCATTTACTTAAATTTGGTGAAAATCAGTTTATGCAGCTACTTTCACATATAGCAAGAATGTAAATGTCTCCCCACGTTATTTTCTCAAAGGTTCTTTTGCACAATAATTATTGAAGTCCACCTTTAGCAAGAGGACAACGTGTTTTAGATGGGAATGGAGGAAAAACTAAACCTAAATTTGGTTCTGCTGCTCTCTTCCCACGTGTCTTTGCTTCCCAGATCTTTTCCCTGCCCTTAATAAAGGGTCTGATCATATTAAATCAGCTATCTCATACAATTGCTGTGGTTGTATATGGTGTGACTGGTGAGTATCCATACAGTGAATAAATTGTATAAAATGCTGTCAAAAAATTCTAAATCAGCACTTGCACAAGATTGTGGGGTATTTCATAACGGGCTCACTGCCCAGTTCACACTATTGAAAGCATCTGTGCTTCCTTCTGTGCTGGTGTGTGCGCTTTTGTTCACTGAAGCTGTGTAGATGGCCACAGTTCTTAAGGCAGAGAAGTTATGAGTCATGTGTGGAAACAGTGGCTGCAAGGACGTTTCAAAGAAAAGATTTTTGGGGGTTTTACTCACCTGCAGAACCAGCGACATCATATTAAGTAACAGTTTTCAAAATGTGACAGCTGAAGCTCCTGTAAAACACCCAGCAGCGATTTCTCATAAAGTTTTCAGCCAGTCAGTAACACTGTTAAAAAAAGGAAAGAGTAATTTTTACTGACGGACAGCAATTAACATCTGAAAATCCAATCTGCTTCCACACGACTTCTGCCCCACTTGTTGGCGTGCTCCTCTCCCAGGGCAGCTCCATGCCACACTCAGCTCTGAGCACGCAGCCCGCTGCCTTGTGAGAAGTCCATGTTTATGAATACTCACAGACATACTTTTTGTTGATTTTTTGTTGTTGTTGTTTTTTTTTTTTGAGTGCACTTGAGTGATGATTTAGAGCCATGTGCTCCCCCTGAGTGTACTGTGGGCAGGGGCGGCGTGCAGAGCAGTTCAGAGCAGTCTGAATCCCTGTGGCTGCAGCAGCAGGGCAGTCTGTATTTGCCTCCTGTCCTGCAAAAACAGCCAGCAAATCCCCCAGAAGGCTTGTCAGGAAAGGAGCTGGTTCAGCCATCAGACAAACCCTGAACACACAGGCTGTGTGAAAGAGGGGGGACAGAAAGCCAAGGGGCTGGAGGAACACCGAACAACTAATAGTGAATAAATGACCGCTGACCCTCCCCATCTCTGCCCTCCTTTTCAAGCGAGTCTCAGGGTAAGGTTGTACATCAGCTGTTTTCTTTAGGAGTCTTTCATCAGCTCTACATATACAGTTTTAAACTCAGCTGAATCATTTTATAACTTCTTCACTGATGGGTTGTGTGCTGACATCCTTCCTAAATTAATATACTTGGAATTGATATCTCTGGCCACCTAGTCTGTGCTAATTTCTCGGCTTTTTGCAGGACAAATACTAACCACTTTAAGCACCTAGTGGTCACTTCTGCTGGATTCAGAGCAGTTTAATTTTTGGGTACTGCAGCTAAGAGAGGCCTCTCACTGAAATCCTCAAAGTCATATTATTTCCAAAATCAGGTTTGGGAATATCCTTTCCTGCCTCTGGTCTTGGGCACTGGATGAGCATAAAGAATAATACCAAGATTTTCTCCCTCATATTGCAGTGCTTAAGCCTACTGACAGGAAGGAAGAACAGTGGATGATTAATTTTAAAACAAAACATTGCTGCCAGCCCTCTGCAACTAAATGGAAGTTGTGGTGACTGAAGCATTTGTGGAGAATATTTCAAAGTGAGATATATTTATCCCATGACAACACTCTATTACCATGACATTTTGTGGTAGACCTTTTGTGGTAGACGTTACCTTTAATAATGAGTAACCTTTGTATAATTGTTTTCATATGATGGAATTTGTTACATCAGTGAAACAAAGCTACTTTACTATTTCTGGAGCAGACACGTTCCAACCTTTTTTTTTCTTTTTCTTTTTTTTTTTTATAATATGCTTTCTTTCCCTGTTCCTCATTCAGTCAGCAAAAACATCCACTGATTAACAATGCAGTTAAAATTCCAGCTCACATAATTATGTATATTATGCCCAACATCAAACAGATTTACAGAACTTAAAGTAATGATTAATAGTACTGGCTTTAGAAGGCTGACTTCTGTGAATTCTGATCTGCTGCACAGATTTAGTAGGCATTTAAGGTTAAGGAGTCAGCATAAGATTGCACAATCCATATTTAACTTGATAAATATTTTAAGTTTTCTTTACAGCAGCAGCTGCTTCTATTCTTTTAATCAAAGAAGTGTTTTGTCAAGCTATTCTGTGCTTTGGTGCATGACAAATGTTTACTTAAGAGTAGGAAAAGTTTGTCTGTGCTTACATAGTTACATTATGCATGGTCTCCTGCTGTACTGTGGGAGGAATTATGTTTGCAAATAGAAAATAAAAATGGAATGACAGAGGGGAAAGAGCAAACATTATTTGTAGTGCCTTATCTCGCAGACACATCTCAAAATGCTACAGAGAAATGACTGAAAAAGGGGTGTTAGGAATGATTCTTCAGAAATCCCAAAGATTTGCATCCAGCTAATGGCCGATGAGCACAACTGTGTCTCACGTTTGGACTTTGACCACAGGGAAGGTGGCAGCGCCGGTGCTGTCCGGAGACAGCGGGGCCACGTGCACAATGGCTGAAAGAGCGACCACCCAAAGTGACGCATTTCGGTATTGAAGATGCACAGAGACCTGTATCAGTTGACCTCAGCCTGTGACCAGCGGAGTAAAGAGTCACTAACTCAGAAAGGTAACTTGGACTCTGCTTTTCAATGCCTTTGTAAATCAGCATAAGCACCTTATAACGAATGCAAAAGTTTCTCGGTAACCAAGTGCAGCTGAGATGGGACTGGGAGGCTGGGGGGTTCTGTGAGCAAACCTCTAGCCGCAGGCAGAGTCCCAGCTGCTCTTTTTGTACAGTGCTGTCTGAAACGCCACACAGCAAACAAGCCAGACTGCTAGGAAACATTGCAGCGCTCAGCTGAAAAGTGTACGTGGGCACCCTCTGATTGCTTGGGGCACCAAAATCAGGAGTCTCTGAATCTGCCATCAGGAGTCTTGAAACGGAGATGGAAAAACAGGGCAGGAGTCTCATTTGTAAAGTGGCAGCAAGGCAGTAAGAAGATGCTTTTTAACACCCACAAAAATGGATCTTAAGCTTCCCTGAGCCTAGAAAGACATTTTGTGCCACTGGGTGCTCCCAGCTTTTCGCACGCTACAGAAGTATTCGGCCTGGGAATGCAGAGAAAGGATACTGTTTCACTTAAATAATGTTACAGTTTATTGTGTCTTTTGGCCCTCAGAGGGTTTTAATTTGCTTGGATGTGACAGCCGCATCACAGCTGTAGGCAGAATATTCTCTGTCTTTCTTTAGTGTCAACAGCAACATTTTCAGAAATTTCCTGTACTGCCTTGTTTGGCTGTTTTATTTCTTCCAGCTTTTATTTTATGTAATTAATCTTTGTATGCAGAGTGCTTAAGTTTGTGTTCTTCCTGAGTCATTTTTGATCCTCATATGCTCTGTTTGGTGTTTCATTTGTGCAGGAACCTCTACAGCAACATTTTCCCTTGTTGTCTTCCAGATCTAGAAATTTGGGCTCCAGATTTCTCCTATAATGAGCATGCGAATTGCATGTTATATTTCGGGTACCACACTTCATAAAGGGGGGCCTGGATCAGTGCATCTGCGGGTTATTCCTCTGCATTAATTAGACAATCATTTGAGTTACTCTAGCTATAAACCACAGTAGTGCCATACAGAATCAGAACTTGGATTTTTAGTCCATTGTTAAGATGCAAATTTTGGTGGACAGCATGATTTCTGATAGATTTTTGTTAACATAAGATAATTGCATTTATACAAGCTGTCTATGCCAACTCAAACACACCAAAAATTAAAAATTGGTAAGAAGCTGCCAATACTTTTCTAAATTAGCTTAGTTTCTTCACTCCACAACAAAACAACCACCACCCCAGTAGAAACAATAAGAGAGAAATAAAGTACAGATAGATCTATGAAAGCCAGCGGGTGTTGAGATTTTCTGCATAAAGCCAGATTCAGAGTGTTTTTATATCTCTGTATTGACTTTGTGGGGCTGCACTGATTTAAACCAGTCAAGTTGCTGGCTCTAGGTATTTTATTCCTTCCTTTATTGCCTTACCATGCCAGGCTTACAGAACAGACAGCGGAAACGAAGGCTTACCACACTTCGGAATGAGCTGGAATTTGCAGTGTTGGTTAAGTGTTTAACTGCTCGTCAAGGTTAACAATGTGTTTAGTGTGCACACACGAGGGAAATCTTAAGTAAGTGGATTTACAGAAACAAGCCCTTGCTAGATTGAGAGTATAAAGGTCTATAACTACAAGTTGGAAGATAATTGCTTGAAAATATTGCTATAAAAATAAACCATAAACCTCCATGACCAGCTTCAGATAATGTCATGGGAACAGGTTGCATGCCAAGAAACAGCAGGGAAGGTAAGAGCTAACGCTCGCACCTCTGCGTCCAGCAGCACTCCAGCACGGACTGTCCACTCTCAGCCCAGCTGGATGCCCAAGTCAGTCTTGTCTGGCCAGAAAATTGCATCATACAAATGGGAATAACAGAGAAGAGAATCACACACCACAGCATCTAGACTCCATAGCATCTTAGAGGAAGGATAGCGCTAAATAAAGTTTCCACCCTCAGCTCAGAAACTTCCCTTGCGCCCTTTTCTATTTTTTTCTTTTTTAATTCTTTCCTTCGGTGTCATATGTAACCAACTCATGGCACAACAGCTGGCACACAGCTCCAGGTTACAGCTCCGATAGTCTGCGAGAACACAGGTCTATAGATTTTCGTCAAAAAATCTGCCTAATACGTCTATTCCTACAGAGCTGTTTAAAGACACTCATGTCATTAACAAGGCATAAATACAGTTAAGCTGGCAAAGGCGGAGTTTGTACTGGCGTTTCCGGCAGCAAACTGGGAATAACGACATACTAAAGGCTGCAGTCTGGCCACAGCCTGTAGGAGTTTACCTTTGGAGGGTATTGGCGGTAGGTTATGTCCCTTCAATCAGTGGAAAGGACAGTGCCAGTGCTCTGACTTTTTTCCTATCATGTTTTTTGGCCATTCAAAATTACTTGCCTTCCTTTTTCTCCTAGAAAACAGAAACAGCAAGTAAGCAGCATGGTTTCTGTGTCTATAGGTTTGAACTTCTCTTCCTCTCCAGCTTTTTACTTGGAGATATGTTTTAGCCTATTAAAAAAGAATCACCGTAATTAGCTTTCAGTGTCAATATTTTAGAGGAGTTATATAGCTCAGAATTATGTATTTACATCAGAAACAATGTATTACTCTCACTGTAAGCTTTGTTTAAGGTGACTACACAAGCTAATATTTTCAAGTATTTTCAACATGGGTTTTTTTTTTCCAGATAGAAAACCAAAAAGGAAGCTACAATGTTGCCCCCAATCATGAGCTAATTATAATATTATTGTAATAGACAACCTGGCTTCTAAGATCCTTCTTGAGTTATGATATCCTGCAAACACAAAAGCTCAAAATGAACCTTTTTGAAAGCTGAGTTTCTTTCACGTTCATGTGATGTCAGGTCTTGAGACTTTAAAGGAAAAAATCATATTACTATAAATCTGTGAGACTCACTGACCCCACTAAACACTTGTCCTTTTGCTCTCACAACATAAAATGTCTTACCAGGAGCATCTGCACTGTGTTTGAACCCGCTTTAACTTACCGTGATGTTCACTGGCAAAGCAAGTTTAAATAACAATCTGCACTTGTTATCTTTTAACATTATCTTTTACTGTAATACAGTATCACTTCCAGCCTTGAAGAATAAACATCATTCAGGGGACTCAAATTAAAAGGCAGTGAAGAATCTGAAATATTGGTTGAGCCATAAATGCCATGAAGCACAGTGATTTTTAATGGGAATCTATGGTTTTAGGAAGCAAAAAGTTGGCTGAGGTTTTCCTGCCACTTTGGTGTTTAATCCTGTTCAGAAAGAGAGAAAAGACAAACTGAACTGACAGTTGATTTTACGGCTTCTAAAGCCATGTATTGAGAAAAATATCAACCATTCCTAAGTCTGCTGGCTTGAACCTACAGCAGCACCACAAAGTCCTTCAGGGAATGAAGCTTACCAGCAGTCCCATGGCAAGTGGAATGAAGGAGGTCAACTCAGTCTGACAGTGATTCAAAACTAAACAGTACATTTTTGAGATCTTCATTAAAATGAGTTGATTGAAACCGTTCTTTTCCTGGCAAGTGGAGGATTAATGGCCCAGTGAACGATGGAGCCAGTAACACGTATGCCGCTGACTAATCCCCTTAACCAGAAGCCAGTAAGCAGCTCAGAGAATGAAGGTTCATGGAAACACATCTAGGTTTTTATTGCACATGTGGCAATAGGTATTATGCCATCTTCTCTAAGGTAGATAACTGTCATAAACAGTAAAAAATCACTTTTAGGTTAGAGGCTCACACATGGGACAAGTAAGCTGCTGGGACCTGGATAATGTTTTCAGCCTTCCTGCATTTGTTTCTTTGTAACAACCGAAAATATTTCATGGCAGTATAGAGACAACAACAGAGAAAGGGAATCCTAGCAATGCTTATTTTTGAAGTGTCCTTCCCACACAAGGTGCTTTAAGACTGACAAGTAAAAAGCTCTTGTCAACCTTCCACTCCATTTATTTCTCCGGCTCCAAATCATGCTCTCCCTCCTTGCGTCCTTCTGCAGCCCACTGCTGGCTCTTTGTTGTCTGGAGACTCACTAGGATTCTAACATTTTACCTAAACTGCTCGGTGGAAAAATATCAGAATATTTCGTTTCATCAGCTTGAAGTGCTTTGCTCCTCTAAGGCTGAAACACTTCAATTCAGCTGCAACATTTTGACTTTCGCAAAATAACAAAATGCCCTAAACCGTAAGCACTGAAGTCAATGCAAGAAGACTGAAGCTTGCTCTGGGTGTCTTTTTGATTTTTTTTTTTTTTTTTTAGGTATTTCTGAACTGAAGTCACGAGCAATTTTGACTTTCTGTGTTGATTCTAAGCAAGAAGAAAATTCTTTTTTTTAAGGAAATTTCCCCAAAAGTTTGAAATAGAAATTTCAATTTTTGTTCTGTTCTAATAAAATTAGTTATTGTCCAGCCACAGATTGCTCATACCAAAAGTATTATTGTCTCCCCTAAAATTTAGTCTTTTAATTATCATTGGTGGTACCACGATACATAGATTGGCAGGTTTCTGTAAGAGAACTGCTCTCCACAGTCTATTTACTTTGATTTTAAACATGGAATTTTGCATTTGTGTTTGCCTGACCACAGTCCACTTGAGTTTAAAACAGTACTTAGAACCAAAGTCACTCAACAAAATGAACTGTAATGTAGCTTGATCCTTCTTTCTATCCAGATGGACAACTAAAGCTTGTCCAGTCTCCCTGCATCAGCATGAGGTTCAAACACAGTAGCCCTGTGGTCTGGCCCCCACACACATTAGAGTGCCACATGCTCTTCTCCCATCTCAGTTCATCACAGGATCCCTAAGCCATAGGAAACCACCCAGGGCACAGAGAATGGTCGTCTCCTTATGTTTTAGTCATGTTCCCATCCTGCTGCCCAACTCCCCATCCCCCTCTTCCATGCTATGATGCCAGTGTCTGAGCCTGCCAGACCACCTCTGCTGTCAAGACCTGTGTGGGGCCATACAGAAGCAGCCTGGGTAACTCTGGGTAAGGTAGAGAGTCCGTGTCTGGCACCTGAAAGGTCTCTGGAATTAACAGGACAAATATAGAGCTCAGGAGCATGTACAGGAGAAAAACCCAGCCTCATTTAGTGATGTAACTTCTGTCCCAGAAGGGCCTAGAGGTTGCAATTGAGTCACATGGAATTATCTTCTAGCTAAATGGCAAGGCACCTCATGTCATCCCAGTATTCCATAAACTGGTTCAGAATCAGAGCAGAGATTTAATTTGGTTTTTGTCCTCAAATGAGCAAAGGCACATAGATAAGTCATGCAGGTCACCAGCCTTGTCTCACAGCCCAGAAAAGGCTGAACTTACACCCTCAACCTTTTTTAGACCTATCTCCTGTGAAAATGAAATTGCTCCAGCAAACAACTAGCAATTGAAGAGAACCTACTATCTGAAGCTGAGTGGTTGACTGCAGCTCTTTAGGCTTCAGAGGGGTGAAAAGACCTTTTGCGGCTGAGTGAAAAAAGGTGTACATTTTCCTCAGCTTGTTCACCCTCTTCTAATTTCATCAAGACTCAATCCAACAAACACTGTATAAAACAAAATGCTTTAAAACCTTAACTATGGTTATAGCTTCTATGGAATCAGCAGCAATTTAAAATAAATTGGACAGCATTTATATTTGTTTGATTTCTGTTTATCTCAAGTCACTTTTCACATCAAAAAAAGCACATATATTGTCAAAACAGAAGCGACTCTCAAGTAAATATGGGAATACTTAGAAATGCTGTAACTATTTTGCTTTCTAGGGAGAACTTTAGAAAGCCCAGGAAATCTTGCTGTTGTTGATTCCGATGTGTCTTCTTGGACCTGCAAGGTCACGAAAGTAAATGTGGAAGGGGTATTGTGAATTTCTGCAACTCAACTGCCATTCCATTCTCCGTAGCTGAAAGTGGGTTGGGATCAAGGGAGTCAATACAGCCAAACATTTGTCCTGATTTCCTTCAGGTAATTCATGACCTTTGAAAGAGGAATCAGTTGAAACATCAGGTACAGAAATAAGGAGGCTAATCTTTGTCTTGTGAATACAGACCGTTGCTTCGAAACTTACTATGTCCAAAACCTGCCAAATGTACTGCACAGGCAAGAGAGCTACTAAATATGAAAGCTTTCGTACAAAAGTAAGGGAGACCTCCTTGGTTCTGCTCATGTCTTAATAAAACCGGTTTAAAGCCATAAAGTTTCCTTCCTCATTGATACCAGATCAAATACTTTAAGCATGCAGAGCAGGGGAGGGCAGAACTGGAGGGTGAAGAGGGTGAATAAAGACACAAAGACATCTTGAGGAAGGACTTTTGAAGTATCACCTCTAACTGGCACGTGGGTTATGTCAGCTTCACTTTCTTGCATGGGCAGAAAGCCCCCATCGCCAGCGAGAGAACTGTGCTCTGAACGTGCAAAGGACAAGGAGGTTGTCGGAAAGAAGCAGGAGGTATCGAAATCCGGGCATCACGGAGGGAAGAAATGCAGTTTGCAAACTGCACGTGTGTGAGCTGACGCAGCATGATTTGTAAGAAAACAAAGAAGAAAACAGAAGGAGGAAACCTTGGTAGTTCTGTTTCTTTTATTTTGTTCCTGTAAGCTGACAGTAAATACTGGAAATTCTGAAAAATTCTGAGAAAGAAAAAAAAAAAAGGAAAGGATATTTTATGTGGTGGTTTGTTCTTTTTTTTTTTTACACAAGCATTGATTTTTTAAAAATGTAAAATTAAATTGGTGCTGCTCTTGCTGCATTTCAATCCTTAGAAATTGTGCTTCAGGACTTCTTTTGTTGCAGATATGGCATTTCCTATACTCACAAGGCTTGGAGACTGAGGCTATATTTTTTATTGTATCATGTAAGATTTTTATCAATGTAGAGGTGTGTCAGTAGAAAACAAATTTGTTGATGTACTTTCACATGCAGGGTAACTCTTTCCATGGTCCCAAGATGTTTCACAATGTCGAATATTTATTTATTTATTTATTTATTTATTTATTTATTTATTTATTCAGAAACTATACCTTGCAGGAGTTTCTAAGTTCTAGCTACATTATACATAATGCACTTTCTGTGCTTGAAGAGGAAAAGTAAAATTTTTATTTTAAGTTTTAAAAAATATTTTTCTCTCAGTATTTCTAGTGGTTTTTTCCTGGGGCAGAAGAAAGAGTTTTATGTTTTTCCCCACCAGTATCTTCATAATTTCTGAAAATCTCTAGCTTTGTATGTTGGCTGGTACCACCAGTAACGTGCAGTTCAGCTTGGATTCCTAAGCAAATACAATCTGGAAAAGTTACCCATGAAGAAGACAGGCCCCCAAAAGACCTGCTGCTTCCACTGCCTGCAAAAGGAGGACCTCTCCTTCTGCTGGGGGAATCCAGGCCCAAAACCCGGATGCAGGTGCTGTGCATCGGGTGCTTCTGGGTCCAGCACTTCCAGTGCTGAGCTACTCCACGGAGCAGCTGGTGCATAGATGCCCAGGCTGCGTGCAGTACATTCAGCACATCAGACGTACTACTTGCGCAGAAGCCAAAGGTGCAGCAGAGATGAGCTTTGTGTCCAGACATCCTGTGAATGGGCTGTGCTGTTCATGTGCTCACGTGAGCTATCCAGGGCTTCCAAACATCCGGAAACTCCAAATAAGTGGCTAAATTCCATCTGGAGATCATTTATACACAACACTCCTGCTAGCTGCCATGCTGTTCCCTTGTCTCTTGAATGACAGACAGGAATGAGGAAGGCAAGACGAATTATTTGTGTTTGTTACTTTTGTTTATGTTCTGCATAAAAAGGATCTTTTACCTTACTGACTCTCAGGATTTCTGTGGAGCTGAGGGACCGACATTCCCACTACAGCAACACCTCCTCTGCTCTGCTTCATCTCCTAATGACAACCTCAATTTTTACCTCAACACCCCACTACCAGAGCACTTGTGTAGCCAAGCGGGCATGCAGTAAACGCGGTGTCTTAACCTCAGGTTTTTTTGGCCTTGCTCGCATCACAGGAGAGCGTGTGATGCTTTCTGGCTTTCATAGCGTCACAGTGAAGGGGGGCTCTGAGGACAGTGCAGGAGCAATTAGAAGTGAGCAGATTATGGGGGACAACTCATTGCCCTCCTGTTCTGCTCTGCCCAGTTCAAAAGCCTGCGGTCACACCCTAAGCAGGAAACCAAGTGATGCCAAAGAGTCCGCAGCTGGTATCAGAGCAAGGGTTGCTCCAAGGCTTCCTCACCAGCCAGCGGCTCCAGCCGATCGTGCTTCTGCCAGGTGATTCAGTAACAGGCAATGTGACAGAAAATTCTGTCGCGGTGGAGCTCTGGCCGAGCTGTCCCTGCGGCCGGCTAACGGCGGCGCGCAGGTATCTACCCCCCTCTAGAGGTAAAAGTCTGAAGCATCTCTTCCAGGAGCAGAAGCACTTGGCTGGTCTGAAGCAGCCGCAGCGGTCCAGGCTCTCCTGGCTGCCGCACCACTAACACGGCTGGTGGCTTAGGTTGGGTTTCTCGCTGCGGAGACTGAATGCTCTCACCTTCAGCCTTTCCCACCTGTGGAAATCCCGTGTGCCTGTGTAAAGTGGGTACGAACCCACCGCCGGTTCACTGGGATTGTAGATTGCAGACCACTGCTCAGATGCAAGAAACTGTAAGAGACAAAAGGCAGTGGAGAAACCAGATTTCTGACTTACTGCTCATAGTGGGATTTTTCAATATTTCTTCACACTTTGCCTTCTTTGTTTCAGTCTAAATTGTACAGTTGTTGCCCGTGTCTGAGAAGGGAATAACTATATTTGGGTTTTTTGCACACTAATCACAAGACTGCAAAGTTTTGACGCGCCTTTAGGAAACGCGACGCATACATAGATATATATGCTGCTCCCCCTATAGCTGAGCTACTCTGAGCTCTGTCCTCACAAACAGAATCAGCATTTCACGAGGACCTTGCAGTGACAGAGAAAACCTGCAGTTTTCACCACTATTGCATGCACCTGCCAGGTTTACTAGTACAGATGTGGAAATACAGTGCATGACTGTTACAAACTCATCTGAAGATGGTGGGCTGTTAGAGGCACAAGAAAACATAAGATGTTTTACCCCATAATGTACATCCTCTAAAACATGTGGAATAATGCAATGCAAAGAATCACACTATTGTGTTAAAACTCATTTGTCAAAAAACCACCATGGTGTTGAATTTAAACTTTTGAGTTTTTGTATTTTCAGAAGGTTCTGCTGCAGCCCCGAAGTCCCCTGAAGTCAAGGTGAGTTTTGCTGTTGATTTCTGTTTGGAACAAGATAGGAGGAAGTAAATAAGCACAGATACAATGTTAAGGCATGACGTTAAGTTGGAGGACACATTTAGGGATGTCCATACTGGAAGGACAGAAAGGGCTTGGGAGAAGGTGTTTCATTTGTAAGTTTGGTTCTCAAAGTGCAAGTATGCATTCACAAATGAAATGAGTGGGGAGAAGGTACTGAACTTCTGGGACTTGTCCCAGTTTTTTTTAATTCCCTTTTTTTGCAAGGCTGCGGAATCACAAAATAGCTGAGGTTGGAAGGCACCATTGGAAATGGTCTAGTCCAAACCTAGACCAACCCCAGTGCTCAAAGCAGTGTCAGCTACAGCAAGTTGCTCAGGGCCATGTCCATTTGGGTTGTGGGTGTCTCCATGGTGGAGAATCCACTATCTCTCCAGGCTACCTGTTCTCTTTTTTGACTGCCCTCATAGTAATTTTTTTCCTTATGTTTAAACGGAATTTCCTGCATTTCAACTCTTGTAGGGCAAAGAGGATGCTGATGTTGCCTTGGCCACTGCAAGGTATTTATGAGGCAAAAGACTACAAAGAAAAAAGTGTATTCAGAAGAGGGGGGGAATTTGACATATA
Source organism: Opisthocomus hoazin (assembly GCF_030867145.1). Lineage (NCBI taxonomy): Eukaryota > Metazoa > Chordata > Aves > Opisthocomiformes > Opisthocomidae > Opisthocomus > Opisthocomus hoazin. Next base: position 46,270,732 of record NC_134420.1, read on the forward strand.
GCTGATCATCGCACCTCTGTATCTTCTGTGGTAACATTGTATATGTTAAGTGAGTCCTTCACAGTGCTATTTTTCCACAAGTTGTCTGTAAATGCTCACAGCTAACTTCATAAATCCTTCTTACATGGTAAAGTATGGTCAATATTAAATACAAGATGCCACCTCTGGCAAGAGAGCTCCTAACCCAAAGATTGCTCAAGATCTGGAGGATATTCTGGGTACACGTCATCACATGAGCGCTCTCTTCCTGTTTTGGGCCACTACTGAAGATGTGATACTTTGGAGTGGTGGAACCTTTAGCTCGATGCATATTAGATCTTCCTCAAACTTTTAAAAGCTCCAGTAAATGTAGCACCACAGACTCAGTTTACTGTGAGACCAGGAAACCATGAAGCCCATTAAAACATAATTGGAACCTAGAGGGGAAGCAGGAGCCCATAATGTCCCAACAAAGCCAACTCGAAGGAAGAAATGAGCCCGTACAGGCACAGCACTCCAGCCTGGGCTGTCTAAAGTAAGAGTGTTTCTGCAATGGCTTTAGGAAAGTTGTGTTTGTAGTGTGCCTAGCTCAGTGAGGTCATGGTTACAGCCTGTAAATGCTGTTAAATCAACATTAAACCTCAGCTTTCCTGAGAGAGGTTGATTTTACAGTTCTGCTTCTGTCTGGAATGTAATTCCTTGTTAATCTCTGGGTTTTAAGCACAGTGAATCGTGTCTTATCAATGATCTGCAGAAGAACCTCGCTAGGCAAGCACCTTTGCATTACTCCCTTCAAATTCCTGGTCTAAGATTTCCTTAGAGTTCAGGAAGAGATACTGCAAGGCTTTGAACCACATTGACTGTGGGAAGATGTGAACACAGACACAAAGCCCAGAGAAAAGATGAGAAGTATCTTCACTGCCTTCAGTAGGCTTGGTAATTTCTCTGGGATTACTCATTCCGGCAGATATTGTATGGTTTCCTATCAGATTTCTGTTCTTTCATTTCAGAAAACCTCAGAAACCTGGGTTACAGGAGTGACTGCTCTATCATCTGTTACTAGGGAATTCTCAGTTTGCTGCTGAAGGCTGAGCCACATTTGTAACGTTTATCTCATAATCTCCATTAAGAGAAATTTCAGTTAGTCTTGGAGTCAAATAATTCAGTGGCTTTGTCAACACCTATTATTCAAGTGTAGGAAGATGAAACAAATTTATTTTGATTAGGTCAATCTGAAGGAATATTTCTATGCCCCATTTAGTAGTGTATTTCTTCTGTAATGTAGAATAAATTGATTGACTATTTTCCTAGAGCATTTTTCCAGAGAAGAGATTAAACAAGGTACTGATTAGGAGTAAGGAATTCCAGATTGGCCACAAAATTTGATTTTATATGCAGATGTTGGGGAGGGCGAGCTCTTCTGAAAGAAAAAGAAAAGAAAATAATTTTTTGCATGTTACTTTTGAAAATGTGTTCCAAATACACCTGCAGGCCATCATTAATATGAATGACATAGGAAAACATTCACACTTACACGTACTCCCACCATTAAGACTTTCACATGAAAAGCTTGAGTGCTCAGCTCCAAAAGGAAAAACAAGAACTTTAATTGATTATGACTTGTGGTGCTACTTTAGCCAAAGGCGAGGTTGTACTTGGGCAGGAAACAGATTGCACACAACCACGTTTTTTCCAAGCCGATCACATATTCCAATCAGGAAATTCACTTGGTGTTTGGTAAGAAACACTATGGTTTCCACGGACCTTCGGAGGACGGCTGAGTCAAAAAGCAGTGACGTCCTGCTCATTCAGAGTCCTCCCTGTCAACAACTTCTTCCTCCCGGTCGCTTTTACAAATCATATTCTACACAATATTAAACAAATTTACGGGGGATTGTGTGTGTCCATGTTACAAAAACAAACAAACTTCGCAAAAAAGGAACAAGAAAACTGTTAGAAAGCAAATGATTGTGCCTTACTAGTGTAAAACCAAAAATTCCTTTTAAAAGGTCAGGTAGTATAAAGTAAGAAATATTTCTTACAAAATACAACTAATTTTAGTTTCCATCCTGAAGAAACACGATTCATAGAAGTGAAATTCTGTTGCTGCAGGCTTGCCTGGTGTTGCAGGCAGTCCTGCCTTCACTTACAGCAAGGCGACGCTCTGGCTTCTCCTCTTGCACCAGTTCTATGTTGCTCTGACCCTACTAGACTTGCAGGTATAAATAACATTTCACAGCTGTGTGAGTACAGCTGACATTCATTGAAGCCAGTGGAAGCAGAGCAAACTTGAACTTGCAGCATAGATCAGAATTTCAAAGCAAAATTCTTCTTGGTGTCCATTTATAGTGGGCTAGCTCCTTGCTATAATTCACCCTTTAGCTCTTCAGGACTCAGCCCATCACGGATGATCCCCCAAGTCTGTAACTTCAGACCCTGTGAGACGCAGTGTAGACCTGGCTCCAGACGTGTCTAACTCAAACACCTGCCTGGCTGAACAGTAAAAGAGTGTGAGCAGGAACATACTGTCTTTATTTCACTTGACCCGTTCCTATTGTACGTGCTGACTAACGGGTTATCTGTGCAGAGACACAAGAGTTTAATGAGTTTCAGAAGGAAGAGGAATTTATTTTAGGTGCATTAACACTGTTTTATGAATAAAGTAGTTAGAAAAGCCAATGCAAACAGTGTGTGATGCTTTTATAAATCTAGCCTGTAATTGTTAACACATGAAGCACACTTATTTTACTGCAACTCGAATTGCACGGTAAAAGCTTGATTCATGAAGGCATTATGCAATAATTAAGTGGGTTTTCTGTGAACTTAACCAATAAAAAAGTGCAGAAAGGTTACGTCTGGAAGTTTCACTGGTCACTAAAAGTGCAGAAGCTGGCACCACACCGGTGCTCCTGTGTGTATGAGCCAGTGCCTGCTTACAGCAGGGAAGGGGTGAAGAAATGTTTTAGACATAATCTTACACACTGATACATGTAGTTATGGTGCTTTAGGCAAATTAGGGCTAATATAAGTATCAGGCTTTGCCCTAAAATATTAATGTGAGAAAGGGAATCTGTGGCATCAGGCTTCTTTAGTCACTTTCTCTCTATATAAATATATTGTCTTCCTCAAAAAGTATCTCTTGGTACTTTGGTCACATTATCTTACATAGGCATCTGAAGCACTGAAATAGAACAGAAGTATCTACATCATGTCAAGCTTAGATATTTCTTTCTAAGAAACAACTGAGTATTGGTAGCTCTATATTTCTGCTAAGCCACTCAATCAAAGATCCAATTCTGGCTCTGTAGCTAAAAGAAACTTAAAATAATTGTACCTGTGGTTCAGGGGAGGGGGAGATATGTTAAACAACTTTACTCTTCTCTGGATCCACAAGATGAAGTAAATCCCATTGTAATTCAATTAGTCATAAACGAGCTGTCTTGTTGTACCTGTCAATCTCCTCTCTAATTTTGGGGAGAAGGATGAAAGAGTTTCCAGGTCTTTGTTCGCTGCTGAAGCCCCGTACATACCCGTGAGGGTGTCTTAACACCTAACTCGAGTGTGCTAAGAGCACTCAGCTACGGCAGCTCAGCGGATGGGATGTCGTTTGTTACTCAGTACTTCAGACTGCGCAACTACCAATCCAAACCCGGTCATAAAACTGACTTACTGTCTCTCTTGCACAAACTAAATCTGCTTTTGAGAGAGAGAAAAAAAAAAAAGGAAGCAGAAGCCTGTTTGTCTGACAGTCACAGATGCACAGGGTAAGGATCTTGCTCTGGATGTGAGATTCATTGGTCTCGGCTCATAGCAGTTCACCACAGCCCTGCTACCTCACACACTGGGCTCAGTGTGCCATAATATCTCTCAGGCTCTGGATTGTGTTGGACAGGCAAGGTCAGAGGTTGGAAGGGGCTGCAGGGCAGTGCCACCATACTGGGCCCCGTGGCCAGTGGACTGGGACCAGTTGTTTACTCAAGAGGCACATAAGCCTTCTGAATGGCTCCAGAGACAGGCAACAGAAATCCAGGCCACCAATTTTTTTGGTCCTTTTGTGAGACTTTTCTGAATGCGTTATTATTGCCATTCATTCTTCTGCTAACTGCATGGGGTTTATGAGGACATCTCCTCACACATACTGAATCTGCTGGGATGGTTACTCTGGGCATTATCTCAGCTATTGTCTGACTGTTAGTTAAGAAATGGGCATCAACAGTATAATTACTGACCGCAACATGCTGCTGCGCTCCACACCCTTTCCTCCTCCAGGAAGTGATGCAGTGAGTTAAAAAAGTATATCCCAGGATGTCCGAGGTGATAACACATATGAAAATAGCACTAATTTATGAAAAATTATCCTAGAATAGATATGTATTAAATATTAGCTGTGTGGAGCAGGACTCGTGAAAGGCTGTGAGTGTGTAAGTGCATTTCTGCACATTTAAGCTCCTGTGTCCAGCAGCCCCTAACCCAGATTTTCACATCACGCCCCTCCACACCCCCACAGCTGGTACCTGGCCCTGAAGGTACCTCTTGCACTTGCTGCCTAAATCCCCTACATGCCCACACTTCTCTTGCTGGGTGCATGAGGAGCAGCTGAAACCTATTCTGTAAGGAAGCAGCTCTCATGTTAGCCCCACAGGATTCACAGACCAAGCACCCTTTTGCCTGTCCTGCCTGGCATCCCTGAGCTCTTCCAGGCACAGGCAGGGCCTGAGGCAGCATCACCACTCCTAGTGCTGTCTGTCTCAAGGACCCCTCATTAATGCTACACCTAATTTAAATACTTTTCAAAACTGAACAAGTTTGATGGTTTTGAAGTTATTTTCCATGTTACTCATTAGCCACAGCTTTGAAAACAAATGTAAAACACACCAACTGTAATTTATCAAACTCTTCTCCTGTGACCTGTGATGCTTCCTCATATGGCATATTTCAAATCATTTTTTTCTGTTGATTGCTGGTGTCAGAGTCAGAGAGGGGCCTCCACAGAGCAAAACATGGGGTCCCCGCTGGACCGCATGGAGACATGGCTGGTTACGGGAGATAGGGGACTGCAAGGGCTCTGCCCCTCCTTGTCAATGTTCCCCATTATCCCCAGCAGCAGACCAAGTCAGCCGTGACTTTCTCTAGCTCAACCTCGAAACCTTCCTTGGTGGAGAATCTGCAGCCTCTCCCACACAGTGCTGCCCTACCACAGAAGAAATTTATCTTAAAATAGGATCTGAACAAAAGATTTATTTTTTCTTCTACTGAATGATTGAAAATACTTTCAGAAAATGTAGCCTCAGCACTGTGTGTCTGTAAGATCTTTCAGGTTTTACTGTTTGTTTTCTTTTCCCCTGGCATAGCCTAAGATGCTTCTCCCACACAATTTCTCGTGAGTACATGAGAGAATGAGAGTTTATGAAAGTGCTAAAGGGTAATATACCTGATATGTCACATTTAAAATCATCATTTGAACTCGCTAACCTCACCTGCCTGTTTTAATCACACTCACCCCTTTTCATTCCCTTCCTCCTGCTAACCTAGCTGAGGCATTCCCTTTAGTCCTTCCCACAGTCACACTTCAGCTGGTACTGTGTGAAAACCCCTGGAGCTCCTGCATCTGAAACTGCCTTCCGGTATTCCTCTGCTTCAACCTAATTGACCCTTGACTATAAGCAAATATCTTCTCGCTTGTCACCACCTTTACATTTCTTTTTTTCCTCTGCGTTTAGTGCCAAACAAACAGTGCCTGTTAACTCTGCAAAAGTATTTTGGGATGCAGTAGGTATGAAAGCTGTGATCCCACACCGAATGGTACCTTCAGGCTGATATGTTATTGACATTTCTCTCCTAGGTTCAGAAATATCAGGGACATAAGGTATAATCATCCCCTTTCTAATGGAGGGCCACCTGCTGTGTGAACCAGTCACAGCAAATTTGTCACAGGTTCTTTTCATGGCTTTTTTAGTCAGAGGCAGGTAACCTGAACCCATGTGGAGATTTGCATGTGAAATGCCCAGCTTTTCCCTTCATTACATACAAGTAGCTCCTAGTGACGCTGATGGAAATTACAGGTGTGTGCACTTAGAGGAGAATATAGATCTATACTGTGCAAATTACTTCAGAAAACAAACTCATTTTATGGACATGGACTCTGCAGAGCTGAGCGGCAGTATATTTCAAACAATGTTTCCTGCATACCATGTAGTAAAGGGAAGAGGGGGCTGGGGAGCAAGGGAGGGCAGAGATCTGGATTTTATAACTACTCTTAATAACAACCATGGAGGATAAAACCTGCAGAGTTTTGACTAGCTTCAAACTCACTTTTCACCTCTGGTTTTGAAATCTCCAGCCCAATTATTTGTTTACTTGATAGTGCTAAAGTCTTATTCTCCATCATTATTTGCTTGCTAGTAAAGAACCAAAAAGAGCAGCAGTCCAAAGGTAACCACACAACTAAATCACTTCCAGATGATAAGTCGCACTCTGATGGTGAAAGCAGACTTTACAGTTTCAATGTGCCAGGCAATATATGGCAGTCACCCAGTTCCTATTAGGTTTTTGTAACAGTTTATACACATTCTTTTTTTTGAGCTGGATTAGGGTTGGCTAATAGCACATACATGCAAAGCTTACCTTGATTTCAATCACGAAATCTCTCCCCCCAAAGAAAAGACAATTCTAAGGCATCTGTTATCCCTAACCCTCCACACACAGAGATCATATTGACATTTTTTGTAGTGACGTTCAGTGTGCAGCTGTTTGAAGAGCCAGCCTTAAGAGTAGGCAATCCAAATGTGCTCCCTCTGTATGCATGCTTGTTATATCATCTTTAAACACACGACCACTTCATGTCTTTCCCACAGGGTCCCTGTCTTATTCACTGCTCAGGATGGGTGGCATTCATTTATTGAAAAGCCATTCAATATTTTGCTTTCTCCGTGTGTTTAACATGTGGCCTAAACTCCTATTTACCACAGACCAGTCGATCTTGATCTGAAGAAAGAGTTTCTCATTTAGTTTGGGAAGATGTCCGTAGTCTTAATGACTGTAGTCTTTAAGCAGTTCACATATGTGTATTTATTTTCAGATCACCCCTACTATTATCATCCCCATTTTACAGCTGAAAAATAGAAGAACAAGAGAAGTACAGTGGTTTTGGGTGCCCAGTTTAAGACTCCAGGACCTAATTTGTCAGGGTACTTACCATTATGTAATTCTTCAGATATTCAGAGCAGAGCTCCCATGGAGTCCTGCTGCAGCTGTGAGTGCTCAGCACTTCTCCATATCAGACCCTGGAGTCTCAAGTCAGGTATCCATATAACTGGGAACAAGCAATTAGTGACCATGTGTGCAAAATTTGGTGTAAGAACTTACTCGTGTCTTATGAGACACACGTGGCACAGACAAGGAGGGATGCATCCAGGTCTTCAGATTGGCGTTCAATAGCTTAAAGCAAGATAGTCATCATTGTTTTCCCCAACTCCTCAATTGTATTTAAAACACGCCATTCAGCCTGGAACAGATGAATAGGGGGCTGAGCATCTCTCCATCTTACACAACCCTGACTCTTCTTGAGCAGGACCTGGGGCTGAGCACAGGCTGACACCCCTTCTATGGCAAAAGAGTATCGCTTCCTCTATTCACCACGTGTATGTGCAAAAGGGGAAAAACCTGCGCAGATAACTTCAGCTCTGGTGCTTTCCAACTTCTGCGTGTTTGCTTTGGCAGGTGACAGAGCTCTTTTAAGAGAGTGTTTGTAGGTAGTTTCCTAGGTTCTTAATGAAGCCAAGTGGAAAAACTAAAATTCTATTATGTGGCATCATATTAACACCTCTATGCCTCACGCTATTGAGGTTAGCTCTTAGCTTCTCCATATGGACTTCTGCCCTCAGAGTTAATAGGGTAATTTGTAGCAATACTAATCTGCCGGCTTCTCTGCAGACCAGGAGACACTTTTGCCGGGAGCTGAGACCACAGCAGTGCCATGACCCAGGGGCCTCATTCTCCATTCTGTGCCCTGGAAGGGCCAGTGAAAAGGCCGTAGTCTCTAACAACATTTTTCCTCCCCTAGCTCTGTCTTACTCCCCTCTAACCATTTCTGTCCCAGTCCTGTTCCTTCCTCAGCTCTGTCGCTTTGTTTCCAGCCACTGCTTTCTGTATCAGCCAGATGCTGCTCCCGTTTCCCAGTCAGTCCCAGTCACTCAGCTTTTCTCTCTGCCAGCCTGTTACCTGAAGGTGCCAGCCTCTCCCTTCAGGGTTTCAAGTCCCAATCCCCCCAGGTCCCCAAACCCAGCTCTCCACCTCCTGAATGCAGCCTCTTCGCTCCTGGTTTTTGGCCCTGTGCTTAGTTTCAAAGCCTTATCCCTGTTTCCTCACCCAGCTGCTCTCTAGTTACATTTGACACCTGGTCCGTATTTCTCTCCTCATCTTCTTCACCTTTTGTCCTCTTGCACCCACAGAGCCTCCTAAGAGGTGCTGAAGTAAATCAGCATGTCTCCTGTCCCTACTCCAGCTACTTTTTTTTAATTACATCCCTTCAGGAGGGTCCACTTATATTTTTACCATAAATAAACGAGACTTTTCTTACCCTTCTAGCTATGCTGCTCTTTCTGGGAGCAGTCTGTCAGGTTAACGTGACTCAACCCTATACAAGCTAGCTGTGAGGTTTTCAGGGAACAAAATTTTCTCTGCCTGGATAAATGCTTATGCATGTAGTGTTCATGCCTATGCTGTGTTTCAGTGTGGCGTAGCTTTTCACCAGGCTTTCAGCAGGGGTTTGCGGGGGGGGGGGCTGAGAGGTGGGGTTGCCGTCTGGACTTCTTTCTGAGCTACCTCTGAAGAATGCAGAACAGATACTCCTGCAAGGGTCTGCCAAGCCGAGAACTGCTGAAAAAAGAAATGGGGGGGAGTTGGGGGAGCAGGGCACATGCTGCGGTTTATGGGGTTCAACTTTTAGTTACTTTAAAGTTTGGGTATGGGAAAAAGCTTTTATCTTCAACACAAGAAGTGAGCACATAACTACAGAGACATTGATACAGATGGAGACACACCCAGCCACTGACACACACACATCCTTATAATTAACTTATCTTTTAAATCTGCAGTTTTTGCTTGTTTGGTTGTTATTGACAGTAACGGGAATGTTGTCTGCAAAAGAAGTGCTATGCCAAGTCTCTCAGCACAAGCAGAATTTGGCTGTTTGGAAGGGTTTCGAAGAACATTTTCTTACAGATTTGTTAATTACGAATGTGATTTAAACTGAGGATGCCCCATAACCTCCGGTCGTGCTTTCAAGTTTAATCCATTTAACCTTGAAGTCAGGGGAAGGTTTGCACTCAACTGAGGAAGACTTTGATCACATCTTCATGTCAGTCCTTCAGTTTACTCTGTACTGAGCAATGGACACGGTGAAACACTGGACATGAGGAAAATTTCTCTTGCCTGTGTAGTTATCACAAGCACAGGGAAAGCCTGGAGACATGGTGGTGTAATAATCCTCTGTTTTCACATGGTGTCCTATGTGTGTGGCTCTTACCCTTACAGACATGTACATTCATAAATAAAGTCAAATATGTAAAAAAAAAATGCTGACTGGTAACAGGGTAATTAGTCATCCAAATGTCCCAGAACTGTCATAAGGAGGAAGAAATAGTGATCTCAAGCTACTTCAGCCCACCGTCAATATCAGCTTGGAGTGTGAGTATGAAGCTAAGCTATTTCATATGCTTGACACATGAAAATGGAGATGGAAAGTGATGAGCTCTTTATATGCCCCTTTCCAAATAAATTTGGAGAAGAGCTTAGGAGGTTAAGCAGGTCCCAAATGGTTTCTGCTGCTGAAATAGCCTATTGATGCTTTATTTTTCCCTTTAGATTTTCCACTACATTAAACATTTTAAACTACCAAATATTTCTTCTTAAAGGGGAATGGAATGAAAAAACGTCTTACGTGATTTATTACAAATTCAGAGGGAAATACTCCCCTTGTAAATAGTTCTAAAAAAATTTAGCATCATCAATTTAAACGTTGACTTGCTTAATATTAAAGGATCATATTGTACTGAAGGTCTTCAAGGAGAACTTCCCATTCAAAGGAGCTGATTTCAGTGGAAATCAATTGAGGTAGGGCTTGTGCTTTCCGGTAGCTGATCTCTCTCTCTGGGCTAAATTTTGTGATTTTCAGTGCAGCTTGCACCTAAATCTTGTTTTTTGTTGAAATAGGTTCGTTCCCTGTTTCACCCTGCAGGCTCCCACGCCACAGCCACCCTTGCACTGCAGGCACTTGAGCTGAAACCTCAGCAAATGCATACTGATGTCTCGGGACACATGGGTGCCACGGCACCCAGGGGGTGAGATTGGAAGCCTGAGCCCTGGCAGGACCTTGCCTGGTCCTTACCTTGTCCCTGGCACACACTTTTCCTGCTCGGGCTTTGTGCTTGGTGGTTTTCCGTCAGTGAGTGCAAGGAAGCACCAAGCCAGGTCAAATCGTGTTATCAGCTGTGTCTGGCACAGCCTCCCAAAATGTCCTTCACCCTCATGACCCAGCCTTCCTCCGACAGCCCGTACAGATGGCAAATGCCAGCCCTTCCAGCACCTGAGCCAGCCCAGCAGCCCCCCCAAAGGGGCGGAGCGATTCACATGCCCCAAGCCACAGGGTACCTGGGTGTTCGATATTTGAAGCATCAAAACCTGTAGAGCACCTCTTATCAGCAGCATAGACCAGATTTCTACAGAAAAAAAAACCCCACACTATTTTGGTTGTTTTATATTTTATTTTTCTATTTATGATTCTAAAGTTCATATTTATTCAGGGATTTTTTTTTTTACCATTGAACTCAGTGTTCTGGAAAAAAAATACTTCGTTTAGAGAAAATGTTCAGCCCCTTTTCTGTCTTTCTGTTATTATTCGATATGAAAAGGATATTGTAAGTGCATATTCAACCGAATATGCGGTTTGGCAGCGAGCGGCTATTCAGCTGCCCAGCTTCTACCTCAGAGTTTATTCAGGTCGTAAAAGAGACATATAAGCATTGGAGTTAAGATTTATAGTTACATTAACTGTATCAGAAGCTTTTTGTACTTAATATAAAACATACCCTAGCAGCTCAACATCACTTTATTCCACAATACAGTCAATATTAGACATATTACCTCCTGTAATTACTGACATTAATAGCCTCAGGAATAATGGAAAGTGAGTTAAGCACCAACGTGGTACATGTAAATGGGTCTTTACAGTACATGTCATTTTGAAATATTGTATGAGTCATGAAATTTGTACTTAATATTTCTTTATTTAGTAATTAAGCAATTACCCAACAAAACAAAGGATGTCCTCACTTTAACACAGAGTGGGTCGGATTTTATTATGAATTCATTAAAGAGGTTGCCATAAGAAATTAATTTAAATTCCATGAAAGATTCAACCCAGCCCTGATTGAGCAGAAAAGCAGCTCTTGCAGACACGTTTTGCAGAGCTCCCTCCAACACCTCACAGCGACTCTCGCAAAGCTTTAAGCAACGCTGCATGGAACAACACTCTTCTGGAAAGGAGGCTGCAATCACCAGCAACTCAGGCAGGAAATCTTCGGTGCGTGTCTTCAAGCCGCCTTCGATTTGCTAGTTTGGAAATGTTATTTTTTATCCCAGGTCCCCCAAACTACAGTTTTACAAGACATCTATTTTAGAAGTTCCCATTTCCTTCATTATTCATTCTACTGCAAATAGATGCTCCTTCTAAGCCTTTGCACAGAAGTAGCCCGCTGTTGCTTCCCAAAGGCCTTGCACGACTGGAAGAGGGTAAGACTGGGGTTGCTTAAGCAAATAGTATCTCCAGAATAGTACGCTGTCTGTAATGTTTAACATGTGGAATATGCCTATGGCACATATTTTTTTCAACAGCCTTTTTCTTTTCGTCTATATATTGATTAAGCAAACATTACCTAAATGTATACAGTCAACACATTAGCATCCAGATGATCCTATTTTAGCTTGATGTTAATTGCCTGTTAAGTTGTACAAAGAAGAAAAGAGAACCCACTTTTACCTAAAGCCCTGATTTATTTTGAGATCCCAAGTCTTTTCTGTTAATAATAAAAACACCAATAAATCCTCATCTCTTTGCTTTTTAAGCCTGACAAATAGTCTTTGAAACATTATTGTGTTTATTTCCTCCAACCAGATGTCCAATTTCTATAGTATTTGATAGCAAACCATAGCATTATAGGAGACACTTGTGCTAAAATCATAACGCAAATGTATTTTGCATCACTGGCTAAAACCTTCCCAGAAATGTTTCCAGTCGCTCCCATATTCCAGTGCCTTGCTAATATTCTTGCAACAGCTCATTTGATGCCGCTAAGTCAAGTCACCCTCATTTCACAGAGATCTAAATGGAGTCAGTCTGCAAAGAGAATTCATACAGTAGGTTTAAGCAGGGTGACATCTAAGACCCAAGCCTGCATTTGCAAGGAGCACACTGTAAGCAGAAAGTTTAAATGCTAGTTTTGAAGAAAGTTGCAATTTTTTCTTTAAAAACAGACTCAAAGGGCCAAATATATGACTTTTTTCTACTTGTGCAAGAAACTTTATGCCTTTATATGCACTGGAAATGTGAAAACAGGGTATTCATTTTTGTTCTCTTAAATCTTTATCAGTTTAGCTTGGACCCTAATATGGTACAGATTGAAAAAGTAAACACTTCTGTGATTTTGAACAGTTCAGCCATGGTTCCTATGACAGAAAAATGCAGAACAATGCTGTTGGAGAATCCACTGGACTTTCCAAGTCCCTCACGGTGGGTGGGGGTGACCCAGCAAGGGCTCCTGACACCAGTATCTATTGGTCCTCTGTAGGGTTGGCTTCCCATGTAGGTGCAACTCCTAGCTCATACGAGTTGCCCTTTACCATCACTGTGAATCGCTCCCACAGCAGACTTTTCCCTCCTCTCTCTGAATAGTACAGCACATGCCTTGAGGCTCTCAGCCATTGGAGGATGTTGGTAGGTGGCTCGCCAGGCTAGCGATACTGGCAGCTGTACTTCCAGGGTATGGTATTGCCACTGGTCCGCCATGAGCCTACGGGATTTTACTGGATAGGAAAAGTGAGTACTCTTTCCTGACGCATAATTTCTGAACAGAAGTACTCTTTCCTCCTGCACCCAGAAGCAGGCATGCAGCATTACCCACCTTGGTTGCACACAGTAGACCACGAGATAAAACACAAGGCTGAGTCGTAGCTGCCTTTGGCAAGGACAAGCCCACAGGGACTTGGGGTTTCCTGAAGGAACACGGCAGTGCCAGTAACCCCAGAGAGCTCCCTCCCAAAGGCAGCCTGCCTGTTACTCACCTTTCTTTTCCTGTATTTTCCAGCCTGGAATAGGGTGGCTTTGTGCCATTCTCAGTATCTTAAAGATACAATTGTGCTTTTCCTAGGGAGAAACAACAGCAGAGCTCAAGTAAGAAGTCATATTCTCACCCCTGACTGCCCATAATGTTATAATTGCTTATTGTTTCTACTGCAGATGAAGCACCAGGCGGGACCTTGCCCAGTTGTGCTCATTGTTGTACAAAACTTACAGGAAATTAAGCTTTTACAAAATACTGTAGTCCTACATGAAGTGTGTACGTGATGTGTAGTTATAGTTACCATCCTCTTGGTGGCAGAATGAAGTCTATAAAAATAACATACTGGGAAATCAAAGGATCACAGTAACTTGAGTCAGTTTTATCTGCTGATCTATTTGAAAAGTCTTTACTAAAAAGATAAACGGCAATAGCAAAAATGCTGTCCTGGGAGCAGTGCTGATGTATACTAATTGCAAACAGCTCTGCACATTCCTTACATACGGTATGGCTCCTCCTAGTGAAACCCTGCACGAACAGTTGAGGACTGATTTTACTCCCTTACAGTATTTCCACTACCTGTTGAACTGCAGTTACTTAGAAGGAAAAAAAAAAAAGGGATTATTTGTAATCTTGCTTCATAAACAAACTTCTGCCTTCAGATGTCTGTGTTTGATTGCTGCTGGCTTCTGTGGCTCCTTCACATGTGTGTGTTTGCCATTTACCATTTGGGCCAACATCAGTCAAGGAACTGTCTCAAGGAACTCCAGAGGAAAAGCATAAACTGCCAGAGGATGAGCTGACAAGACAGTTGTCATCTGCTATAGAGTATAAAGCCGCTTTCATACCTTCTGGTAGCTCCTACCCTCTCCGGAAAGCAGAGCAGGTGAATCATAAGGCAGGACTTTGCCCCATGGCTTCTAAAACATTGCACTTTGCAGTCCTATGGAGAAAATAAATCTTTTATCTGAGTTACTTCATTTGTTTACCATCATGGCTGGATATTTCATTCAGTTAGTAAAGATCTTTTTTGCAGATAGTTTAACCAGTTTTGTTCTAATGGTCACTTAAAGTTTTAGTCATATATAAACACCAGCAGCAAAAGTAGAAAACAAGGTCACGGGGAAATAAGAAGCTCCATAGTCAATGAAGTTAAAAATGGAAGTGAACAAGCAAAGGATCCAATAGAATTATGAAGAATTCATACGTCAGAAATTTCTGGGTTCATTACAGGAGATGAGAAGATTTTCACATTTCCAAGGATGTGATTAAAATAAGCTTTAAAATATTCCCTCCAAAGTCTATAGGAGGCATTGACAAATAGAATCTATTTGTAGCAAGAAAACAAAAACCTTGCCCAAACAAAACAATAATATAACCAATCTATTTGTCTGTCCAGTTAAAGGACCTGTCCTTCTTGTGCTAAATCGTATGTGAGTGAGTTAAAAGCACTGTACTCCAGAGTCAGTGCTCCATAGAGGTACAAAGCAAATTGCACGGCCTTAGCAAGGCCCCTCATAGTTTGCTCAGTCCTCTTCCACACGCTGTACTTGCCTGCCTCTGGTACCAGGGTTGTCCTGGAAAAGATGTTTGGGATGAAGAGGTGCTGCAGTTTAGAAAAAATAGAATTCCTCACACATGGGATATTGTTTATGGTCAAAACTTGCTCTTGTCCTGAAGCCAGGACTAGACTCTGAAAAGAGCTCTCTCTGTATCCTAAATATGACAGCATATCTTTCCACTGCTACTAAGCTGGAAGCTTATGGGCTGTGGGCATAATGCTCACACAGCAAGAATCTAAACCTAATGACAGTCCCGCTGAGCGTGAATTGTTACCACCAGCACAGAGTTCAGGATTATACCAACTGACTCCTCTAATCTGAAATAATTGATAAATTAAAACCTGAGTTAGATCTGAGTGACGTTTAGACCCTGAAGACTTCCCCGCATCCTTGTTTGAGTCTTGTCACTGCCATGTCATTGTATTACCTGTGATGGATGCAAAGCTCCGACTGATGAACGGTTGTTCTTCCCTTGCAACTAGGTACGAATCTGTTATGGAAATCCAGCTGGTTATTTCTAGACTTTCCTGAAATGACTCGCTAAACACAGCTGCCTTACAGTCATGGTAAACATTCTTCACAAAGGCCAGTTTGCTCTGCAGGCCCCAAGGAATGTGACAGCTTGATACCTGGATAAGCCTGGGCTCGGTTTCTGTTTCTACAGAAGAGCTGGAGTCTCTAGTGACTGTTGGTAAACAAACCCCGGAGCCATTACTTGAGAGGGTTCATAAGCTGTTACTCAGCACCTTGCAATACGGAGCTGGATGTGACCAAAATGGAGGACAACAAAAAAATCAGAAAACTATTTCAAAAGATATTTGGGATTAATAATTGTGCACAGAGCAAGCTGCTACTGAGGTCCTCTGCCCAGTTATTCAGCTGTTACACACGGCCTGACTTGGCTCACCTCGCACCATGCGGAGGTATTCAAGTAATAGTAGCTGTTAACAGGCACAAGTCCTCTTCCCTGATGTTGATATTTAGCTCTCACAGACTTCAGTACAGGAATGGAAGGAAGGGTAGGAGGGAGAGAGGCTGGGAGACCAAGCCAAGAGCTGTAGTCGATTCCTGTTATCAGATACAGGGACTTCTTGTCTAGAAGATGAAGTAATTCCAATTTTTGGTTTCTGAAAGCTGAGGCTAGGTAGATTCATGTTAGAAGCAGCATACACAGAAGTCGGTGCTGTTAACCACTAGATAACTTTATTTGTAAAGTGTTTAGTTCTCCATTGCATAAAAGAGTTAGTATCTTCCCAGGAGTTCAGCACTAGAAAAGATCTACTATAGCTCAAGCTCATGGAGCAAGCACCACCTGGCAAAATTCTAACTGGTGAAGAGCCAGATCTCTCTGAACTTGTTGCTGCTTTCTGGGAGCTTCTGTTTGCGTTTGTGATGGGGAGGCTGTGTAGGGAGTGTTGGAAAGGAGGCAGGTAAAGAGCTATTATTGTTGTTGTTGTAGGACTAATTCCATCTTCATGACTAAAACTGAGTGAAACTCATTGCCGAATAAGATAATGCTTGCTCTGGTGAATGATGGTGGAATTAAGCCCAGAAAGAAAATACCTGGAAGCCTGGGCTTGGCTGTGCAAGTGTTGGGCACTGTGTGTGAAATTCGAGGCGTGCCAGCACCAGGCAGCTCCCACACCCGCTGGCAGCCTGGGGAGGGCTGAGCTCTGCCCACGGTCGGGCACAGCAGACCACCTTTGTGGCTTTAATGCATCAGTTTGTCTGAGAGGACTTCTTCTGTCCACTTATCATCTGGAAGGAACTGTTTCTCCATAGATTAGTGGAAAGGTTTTCAGGTTTGTGTCCTCACAGGTAGACCTGAAGAGAGAGGAGAAGAAATCAGATGCTTCAAGAGGGGTCAAATGGCTGACTGGATCTCAGGAAGGACTACAGGACGTCCTTAGTACTGAAGGGCTGGTAAGGTATAAAAAAGACTTCAAGGGCAGAGAAGCCCTTTGATCGTGGGTTCCTTCAAATGCAATAGTGATATCAGAGAAGGAGGGAAAGCATAAAGTTGAAACTAATCATGGGGCTGGCAGAGGGAAGGAGAAGAAAAGAGAAACCAGCTGTCAGTGAGAGGAATCTTGTTACTTTACAGTGTATCGATCTTGTTTCCTGTGGTCTTGCTTCACAGCAAATAAGGCAATCATCACCACCACTATCAACATGGGATTCACTATCTTTGGTACAGATGTCACCATAAGCTGGGTGAATGGTATAATGCTTGAATCGATCTTTCGTGGCTCACTAGCTATTCTCAAAATTGTGTGACTGACTCAAACATGCAGGGGAGTGTTAGATATAAACACTGCACTTAGCCCAGCATTACCTGCACACTCAGAGGGGAGATGGGGAAGGAGTGAGAGGGAAACATAACACTTTGGTGTACGAATACTCTCTGAATTATAACGCCTGCAGCCTTGTCATGACCCAGCAGAGAGTCCCAGTCTCAGTCTCTGTCACTGCAATGTCCCATCCCAAATGCTGCAGACTAATTCAATCACGCCGAGGCCTGGAGCACTTTCCACATCGGAAACAGCCATTTTCTGTGACTGAAGTGAAAGTGGAAAATTCCCAGCACAGTTAAGCTTGGAGACTTTCCTCCACCCCAGCCGCTCAGCAAGCCAGGGTTATTCTAACCACACATCACATCGACTTGTGGGAGGCTGTCAAGTCGCTTCTCTATTTTAAGTGAGAAGCCGCACTTCAAGGGGATGGCTAGCAGAGAGAAGGGGAAGCCAAACAGCTATGGCTGCAGGAACGGTACAGATTAGGCCACGCTGCAGCCACCCGTAGACCATGGGGTCACCCCACGTCCCAGCCCTGGGCCTGGCCCTGGCATGATGGTTTCGATGGGGTGGGTACGCTGACTGTAACTCAGCGCCGGGAGAGGGAACCTTCCATTACCCGTCCGTGTCCTTCACCCCAGGAGGTGCTGTCCCAAGACCTGAGGAAAAAAACCCATTGCAGCTGGCGGGCAGAACTTCCCTCCGGGATGGCCGGGGTTCCCCCCCCCAGCACCAAGGTCCGACCCTGAGTCCCCGCGGGCTCCCCGGTGTCAGATCCACACACAAGGCATTTGAGAGTGGGGGCGGCTGCTCCCAGAGCTGTTTCTCTCTGGTAAGCGGGAGGAGGCGAATGCTGCTCCCAATCGCTAACCACTCTGAATATCAACCTGGCAAGAGAAGAAAACTCGGTTTCCCTAAGAAACAAAGACGCGGTGCCCCCGCAGCTCCCGCCTCCCCTCCCGGCAGCCAGGCAGCCCCGCAGACCGCGGGTGGTGGGCAGAGCTGCTCCTCTCGCCGGGTGTTTCGCGGTGCCCGTGCAACGCGGACCCCTTTTTCCTACCGTGCAATGTGCAGAAATACCCTAGCAAGAGCACGTCAGCCTCTCCGGGCAAAGACCGCCTCGGCAAAGCCGGGGAGCGGAGCTGCCCCTCCGCCCACCCCGGCGGGGAGGAAGGGAGGGACGGAGGAGGGGAGAGACTCCCGCAGCCGGGGCCGGCGCCCACCGCCCCCTCCCGCACGGATTTCGGGCTCCTGCCCGGAGAATTGTGACTCTCCAGACTCGAGAAAAGATGTTTCTCTCTCTCCCTCTGTCTACACCGTTGCAGTGTCTCCCCCCACCCCTTCCCCGTCCGGCTCAAGTAGAGATGGAAAAAAGAGAGGCAGAAGAGCCTGCACGTTCTGCGTTTGCTTCTCACGCCAGGAGGGATTTAGAGATACGACCAGCAGCTGATTTAGAGAGTCCCAAAGCACACCAAGAGAAAAATAAACGATCAGGAACAAACGCGCTGTCTTTAACAGGCAGTCGGAGAGCACCAGCGCAGGAGCCGTAGGGGAACGTTGCTCGGGTTATTCCGGCAAAGTTCCTGGGGAAGGAGCTCCCAGAAAACGTCCCGGGTCGTGTAAGATACAACTACGCGCAACACAGATATATGTATGTACCCTATGTATACATATATATAAGATCCCTATGTATGTATACGGATCGTGTGACGGGAAAGGGCTGTCGCTTATCGCTGTCCTTTCCTCCGGGAGAGAAAGCGGGGCCATTTCTCGGCCCCGGGGGCTCTCCCTGCTCCCCCGGCAGCCGAGGCCGGGGCTCCTCTCTCCCCCGGCCGGGCGGGCACTGCGCGCAGCATCCGCGGGCACCAGCGCTCCCTGCGCCCAGGGGTGAGCTCCCAGGACTGAGCGGTCCCCCCGGCTCCCCTCTTTCCCAGGGGTGCCCCAGCCGAAGGGGAGGGATGGGGTGGGCGACCTGAGACTTCCCGGCGCGCAGTTTCCCGGTAAACAAGCTGGCGCCTCGAAAGAGGCAAAAACTCGGGGCTGCCGCGAATTTTACCTCGTTCGCTGCTGCTGTCGCCTCACGGTGTGCCCTTCGTCCGGGTGTCGGCAGGCACAGGCGGCGGCCCCGCGGGGACCGGGGGGCTGCTGCGGGGGCCGGGCCTCCCCCTCCCCCGTGGCTGGGGGCGGGGGCCGCGGCCGGGGACCTGCCCAGCCGGTAGCTTTCTGCAGCTTTCATGCGGTCACCTTGAGCTGGCATCGGGCGGGGGTCTCCCGGGGGGCTGGGAAAGCGATTCTCTTGGGGGGGAAAGCCCGGCGCGGGGGTCGGGCTCCCCCCAGCACCCGGGCGCTTGGGGCGCTGCCTGCCGTCGGCCTCTCCGCGCAGACTCACCAGCGCAGAGGGCCGAATCTGTGAAGTCCTTTCCCCGCTGCCACTGAACTGGGACGTCCTGACAGCCCAACGCCTCGCCCTTAGCGCAGCGAGTGAGCACTCGTGTGCTTACAGTCACACAAGTGTGTATAAAGGAGACCAATTTCGACGCGCACCTGTACATTCAAGGAAAACACCGGGCAACGCGAGCACAAAAATTTTAGCTGACTTCTAACAAAAACATTTCTGAAAGTAAATCTAAAGTTCACCTGGATTGTCAAAACACCACATTCCCAGCGTAATCTTCACTGTTTCGCACGGTTTCTCGGAACAGTATGCTCAGATTTGTTTGTAAACGAGAAACTGCATTTCCTGTGTATAAGCACAGAAATACTGAAGGTAACAGGTTCAGAAGATTTCAACCATTTTTCTTCCTGAAGAAATCATCCACAAATTTTTAAAGAAAGTTTTATGGTTGGTGGTATAGGACATTGGTCCTGATAGTGTTTTGTATCTCCTATGGTGATGCAGCTGTCCAAATACAAAATGATTGTTAATTTACATTACCAACACATTAATAATTCATCTATGACTATTTGATTCTTTTAAATGAATTTTCCATTCAGAACATGGCAATTATTTGGTCTTGCAAGTCTATTTTACCGGAGTGGGATCTATAATAAATAAATATTTTTCTTCTTTAGATAGTCACAATTTACTAGTGGAGGATCTAGATTAAAAAATACAAGGTAAAAAGGGCACCTTATTCACATCCCACAGAAACCCTTGCCTGCATCCTACATTGTGTGCATACAAAGAATAAACAAAGCTTTCAAATGTGAAAACAACTAGATGTTTTTTGCTTTTTTTCCTAAGTGGCTTTTCATCTATCACTCCTATTATAAGCAGAGGGTGTTTGTGCCTAAGTGAAGAGAGATACTGTGTGGTTTACATCCCGATATCCAGAGACTAGGAGGCTGTTCACATACTTTGGATGATACAAAACAAACATCAGACAAATGTCCCCACTTAGTGACAATGAACAGAAGCAGCTGGGTTGAATTGCCGAAGCTGCTGAGCAATTGCTGAGTTTGTAGATATGGGCACCATTCTATGAACTTGTGCCCAGGCCCAACGTTGGCCAATTCCACCTGCCCCTGCCCAGCGACCAGCAGCAAGGTCTTTGCAGCTGGAGGGTCACTCAGGGACTGGTCTGGTACCTGGAAGTCTCAGAGATGCAGCAAACCTCGTGCTGTGCTGCAGGGAGCTTCTGATTCGGCACCCGTGGTTTGCCTGGTCTGGGATAAGCATTGACGTTGCCGTGCAGAGAAGCCCTGGTAGAGGGGTGCGGGGAGCTGCCAGTATCAGCACCTCCAGCAGCTTTCTCTGGAGGCCTTGGCTTCACCTTGCTTCCCAGGTCCTAGTCTCTTACAAGCAGCAGGAAAAGCCCACACCTCCCAAGGCCCTACTGTTCCCCTGCCCCATCGCTGAGCACCTTCTGCCCATTGAGCGGTCTCAGAAGGTCTAAAACGCTCCGAGGAAAACTGTTCCAAAAGGGAAGATCTCAGATCTCATCCTTGGGGAGGAGGAAAACCGTCAAGGGAAACGCTGGTAAAGCCGGGTGGGTGCAGCACGCATCAGTCCCAAGAGTGGGAAGCTTCTGCAGCCCAGGCGCCGCTTCTGCTGTGCCCTCTCCCTGGGGGGTGTCCCGGGATACGGGGCTGGACGTGGACGACTGCGGGAGGGGGCAAGGGGTTGCCCCGACGTGCCGAGCTGCTGGCTGCAGGCCGCCTCTCTCCCGCTGCACGCTTCCCTCGGGGCTGGATAGGGGTCCCGGCAGTGGCGGTTGCCTTTAGCCGGCAGCTACAGGCTCTGGGGCTGGGACATCAGCGCTCGCAGCCCCTGGAAAAGGGGGCGGGGGGGGGGGGGGGGGGGGGGGGGGCTGCAAAATCACACCAGGACGGGGAAAGGGAAACTGACCCTCAGCGCCGCGGTTGACTTCGCGTCGTCCCTGCGTTACTCGTTATTGCTGCGTTTGGCAGAAAACCCACGGAGAAGGAAGCCGGAGGATGAAAAAGAAAAAAAGTCCTTCTCGCGGAGCAGGCATCTGCCTCTCCCCGGGAGCGGAGTCACTGTGGGTGGGCAGCGGCGAGGGGTCTTATTCCCGCGAAACAGCCGTTCTTCTCCAGAGGCAAACAGTATGTGCACTTACAGCACTATTCTGCGTTAAGTGTTGCGGCATCTCGGAGCTGTGAATGCGCTGGATGGGCTTTTTCCTCTCCGTTATCTCACAAACCGGCTCCTCGGCGAGAGCGGGCTGCCCTGCCCAGGTCCCGCCGGGCTGCGGCCCGACCCCGGCCCCGGCCCCGGGCTTTCGCCGGAGCAGCGGCAGCGCAGGCCGTTGGGGAGAGCCTGGCCTTCGGGCGGCTCGCAGCGTGGGGGAAGTGACCCTTTCCTTTCCACGCGTGGTGTGTGCGGGCAGGACTCGACCCCGCACCCGCCATGTGAAAAACACGCAGAAACTTTAAGCCGGGGAGGCAGAAATTTCCGTTTCCTTCATAAAAAACCAGCAACCGACGGTGAGCTCCGCGCTCGGTCACATCTTTGCTATTTCACGTCGCAAATCATTCGTTTTCCCGCGCGTCGCTGATGTCGGGGCCCCTGGGGAGGGGGGGGGGGGAGAGGTGCGAGGCTTAGGTCCCCCCGGGACCGCGGAGCCGCACCGGGCGGGTGGGGAAGGGGCAGGGAGGAAGGGCGGCTCGGCTCTCTCCCCGCATCTCTCCCCCTCCCCCCCGTTTCTTTTATTCTCACAACGAAAGAAAACTCTCAGAGAGGGAACAACCGAGTTTTCTATAGGCTGTAAAACCCTATAATGGCTACGAAATTGTCACTGTAGGCCAATAAGCCTTTTTGCTTTCTTTCCTTCAAAAACCCGATCGCATTTCCTACCTTATCCAGGGAAAAAAAAAACACCCTCCGAGTTTGGTGACTGTGCAATGCAAGGGGAGACGAGGTTTCTGAGGAAAACGCTAGAAGCCCTTTTCCTTCACAAACGCCTCCAGCCCAGACCCGGTCCCGGCGTGCAGGGGCTACGCGTGTCCCAGTTTCCCCGTGTCTCCACCCTGCCCGACGGCCGCGGTCCGTCAGCCGCCGAGGACACCGACGTCCCCGCCGGCTGACAAACCTCAGCTCCCCTCGGAGGTATCTCCTCTCCAGGGCAACCGGCCACCAGCGAGCAGAATGCGTCGGATGGGGGTATCCGTGCACAGGTTTTTGGGTAAGGGGTTTGTGCACGCGTAAAGCGGCCGGAACTGAAAACCCTTAGAGAGAGAGGATGGAGAGAAAAAGCGCGCACTTTCAGACCTGGTCGGGAGGGATCGCCACCGCCGTGAAGTCCCGAAGCAGAACATTGAGGGGGTCCGTTTAACGGCGGGGAAAGGTTTAGCGGACACGAAGCCAAGCGAGGGAGCTCCCTCCGCGGCGGAGGCACCTGCGGGAGCGCAGCCCCGGCCGCTGCCCCCCGACTCCCTCCGCGGGACCGAGCGGCCGAGGGCAAGGAGCAGCCCCCTGCTCAGCCGAGGCATCCCCCGCCCAAGAGACGAGGCGGCGGATAATTATTTCCCCCCTGTAATGTCCGGAGACATTCGTTATAAATCGTCAGGTGAAGGCAAAGCCCCGAGGTGCGCCGGAGAGCAGGGCAGAGCCGCGCTTGGCTTCCAGCTACCTCTCGTAAAAACACAGCCGGGAGATAGACAGGCATTGCTTAGAGTCCCTGCGCGGGCGAGCTCCTAAAATCCCCGCGCCCTTGTGTGTGCGGGGCTCCGCCGGGTGTGCGTGGGAAAGCCACAAAGGAAAACAATGATTTTCGGGTCAGGCTTTTTGCTGTGTCCAGGAAGACGGCAGAGCTACCAGGACTCTCTCAAACGCCTCTGGTTTCTTGCAAGTCGCTCGAAAATGCGATTATTCCTGTAGGTGGCACTGGTACTAGGTGTTGCAGAAGCGAAGGCAGAAACGGAGAAAATTGCCTAGGAATTCCCAATTGGTTCCTATAATTCAACGCAGAACAATAGAGGTATTTTTTTCATTTACCCTAAATTCATGTAACGTGTGACAAATGAAAAACCGATTTCTTTATTAGAACAAAATACGCTTCTAAAATCTGGCCCTCTGTAGCTTTATGGCCTGATCCACGAGAACTGTCTATTTCCCTACATGTCATTAAACAAATCCTAGTGCAAAGAGAAATTAACTCAGCACCGCTCACTCGAGTCGAACGTTTGCACCAGGAAAGCCCTAATGAGACACTGTCTGGTTTCCAGAGGGGCTGCTAAGAACAAGTGGCGGCAAAGTTATTAAATCTGCCCGAGCAACCAACACATCATTAAGGCACCCCTTCCCCCAAACTCCCAACCTGCCGGGTGGGAGGAGCGGGAGGGTGGCATGGCCGCTGCGGGCCGGGCAGGGTGTCCCCCCCCTCGGGGGGCTGGGCTGGGGCAGCCGCGGGGGTCGGCGCGGCGGGGCTCGATCCCCGGCTCCCTGCCCGTTTTCGCGCTGCCGTGCGTTGATTTCACCTGTTCTCTCCGGGGAAGGGGCCAGACCCCCGCAGGCACTCCCCACGGGTCTCCTGAGCTTTTGCAGACCTCGCCAGCCCCTTCTCCCACCGTGCCCTGGGGGGGGGGGGGGGGGGGGGCTGCCCCGGCACCTCCGGGGGGGCTTGCTCTCCGGTCGAGCCGCCGAGACAACCCGTCACCGCGTGGACGTTTTCTCACGGCCGAAACGGATCTTTCCCTGCTCCCGCACGCCAGGCAGGAGATTTGCGGGAGGTTGCGTCCTTACCCCGTAAGCACGACACTCCGAAGCCGTGTGCTTCGTTTTCTTGCTGCGTTCCCGTTTCCCTTCCTGTTTTGGGGTCTGCCACCTCCAAAGCGACCCCAAGACCTGACTGCATTTTGCTCGCCACTTAAGTACGTAAGAAATGTTCAGACACGGCTTGTTCGTATCCAATTAAACTTTGTTAAACAAAACTTCATCTTACTACATTTCCATTCTCCGTGTTGCCCTGGACGTCAAATCAATTTCTTAAAATTGAGATCATTCACTCACTCACACATGGCACTGTCCCCTCTCTGCCCCTCATCTTGTTTGAGGACGGGACAAAACCAAAAAAAATCTTCTGTGGGAGTTTCGGAGCTGTTGCGAGCACTTTTGAACATTATATTAATTCAACTAATGTAAAAATACCCCTGCCTGGATTCGCATGTGCTTTCACATGCGAACGCGGGTAGCTTATGTGAATGCAAACGTGTAAGCGGGTGGATTTTAGCAAGCTAAAATAAGCCAGCAGGCAGCAAGAAGAGAGGTGACATCCACCAACGAAGGACCGGCAGCGTGTCCCAGCATCGTTCTTGGAAAGCCTTTTTCCCCCCGACGAGGGGAGGACAAGTGGAAAGCCAGGCCTGCCGCTGCCCGCAGCGGGCGCCGGGGGTCGCCAAGGGGCTCGGGGCTGCGGGGAGGCGGCGGTCCCTGCCTGCAGCCGGGGGCTGGCTGGAAGGGGCAGCTCCCCGTGAACATCCCCCTTTCCTTCACAGCCCCTTCCAGCCGAGGGGCTTGCCCATGTCTACCGGGGAGGGTTGGCACGCCTGAGACCCGGGGGTCAGGCCAGGGGTTTTCGAGCCCGCAGGCTCGGAGGGGAGCGGCGGACCTCCCCCCCCCCCCCCCCCGCCGGGGAGCGCGGGGTGCTCAGACACGGTGCAGTCTCTAACCTGCTGAGCTCAGCTATTTTGTCGCATGAGGACATGGCAGCCAGCGACACGCGAAGGCCCCTCCATCCCGCGTTTGCTTCCTCACACACCTCGTGGAAAAGGGGAGCAATCCCGGAGGTTCCCGTGGGATTTTATACTCCCGCGTGTAGGAATAGCTCTGCGCGAAACGAAAGTCCCTTTTCAAAGCTCCGCGGGTCTCCTCTCTCTCTGCATCACACTGGACCACTGCTCCGGCCTGGGTCACCTCCAGCCACCGCCTAAGGTTGTCACTGCCCTTCCACCTGCGTCTGCCTGCTCTTCTCTGTCCTGCTTTCAGAGGCGCCCGAAAGCTTCTCCGACGCCCCGACCGCGTTGCCCACCCTCAACTCCAGCTCCAAGGGGGTATTTGCCCTTCACACCGTACCATCGCCTGTCGGGGGGGGTTTTGCAGCTCCGCGCCTGGCGGCAGGGGCTGCGGCGAAGGCAGGGCAGCTGCGACAGTGCGCGACAGCCCCTGCGACAGCCCCTGCGACAGCTGCGCCGCGTCTGTGTGGCTCCAGCCTCCAGCACCCCAGACCCAGACCTTCCCCACACCACCTGCAGGAACCTGGCCACCCGAAGACACACACGGCGAGGGGGGAGATTTGTCTTTAGGGAAGTGTCGGGGTGGGGGTGGGGCTTCTACTTACAGAGTAGGTTGCCGTGTGAGCATCCTTCTGCCTTAACAGCTCGTCAGTAGCCACCTCCCCAAGGGAAAGGAGAGGGCTTTAGCTTCCTTCCTTCCAAAAAAATAAAAACACCTTTAAAAATCTGCAGCTTCAAAGCGGGGCTGGGGGCGTGTGCCGCATTTGATTTAGCGGATTTCTTCCTACAGGGGTAGAGCGGAGGAAGCTGGGGGTCGGCGAGGCACCGCATCCCGCGGAGCCCCTGCAGAAAGAGCCTCATGGAGGAGGAAGGGCTCTCTCCGAAGGCGGCTCGGGGGGTGCAGGAGCCGGGCACGCCGAGGTGAGCGCGGCGGCTCCGGGGGCCTCGGCCGCCTCCCAGACCGGAGCCCGGCCGGAGGGGCGGGATGCCGCCGCGCCGGGAGCCCGATCCCATCTCCGGGAGCGGCTGAAGCAAGCCCGGGGGACAGGCTCGCTCTGGAGGCCCCCCCGGCCCCGGAAAGTGCAGCAGCAGGCCCTCACGGGAGGGGGGAAGCAGGCAGAGGCAGTGACCCCCGAGAGACGCGGGCTGCCGGCACCCGGGCTCCTTGCGGGGCGGCACAGCCCGGTCCCCCTCTTCGGCACGGAGGGCAGGGCAAGAGCGGGAGGGAAAACCCGGCTCACTTTCAGCTCTGCTTTGCTTTGCCCAGGCGGGGGGACCCCGCAGAGGGGGCGCGGGTGCGTGGCGGGACGGGGCGGCCCCCGTCGGAGCGACCTGTACCTCGGGGCGAGCCCCCTGCCCGGCCACGCGTGCCCTTCCCCGGGGGAAAACCCCCCGACCCGGCGCCCCCCGCCCTCCCTTCCCTGCCGCTTTTCCCCTCCGATTCTCCAGTGATTTCCTACCTGAAAGAAAAACAACCCACCCCTGATCTATCTGGCAGGCGGGTCAGCAGCGGCCCGCAGGCCGCGGTGCGATGTCATGTCTCCAGCTCCCCCCCGGCTCCCCCCGGCCCCCCCCTGCCCTCTGCCGACCCGCTGCGGGGGTGACCTTTGGTGTCCCAGCCCACCCTCGGCAGCCGAATGGAAACAAGGCGAGCACGTTCACTGCTGACAAACATTACCCTGAAACCGCCGGAGACCCGCGGGGGCAAACGAGCTTTTCCGACAGGACCGCATCGGGAACACACATTGAGGAAGGGAAAGAAACCAAATATCCAGGGGATCAGAGGCGGGCTCGGGGGTGGGAGAGGGAGGGAGGGGGGACAGGCAGGTTGGAGGACACGGCGGAGGGAGGGGGGGGTGTGGAGAAAAGGACACACGATCGTGAGCACGACAGGCGCAGATGGCGAGAGGAGCTGCGGGGGAGAGCGGCGGGGGGGATCACGGCCGAGCATCCCCCCAGCCCCGGAGGAGCCCGGGGGGCGCCGAGCCGGGCCCAGGAGCCGCGGGACCGGGCTGACACCGGCCGGGCGCCGGGGCACGGGGCGCCGGGGGGGCAGGGGACGCGAGTGCCGGGCGGCGGGCAGAGCCCGGGCTGCGGCGGGACGGCGGGGGTCCCCTGCCGGGAGGGCAGCCGTGCTGGGGACCCCTCCAGCCACTCCGCTCCGGGGAGAAGAGCGCTGTTAACGCGCATCGGAAGCTTTACGGCCGCGCAGCTCCTTCCATTGTTTAATTACATGATTAACTTCATTAAAGGCTGGATCCGGGTCCCGCTAGTTCGATGCCTCCTGCCTTAAAAATACCCAAAGCGGGTCAGCTCACAACTCCGAAAGGGATTCCGGCTTCAGCAAACGCCTGCGAGCGTTGCCTGCGCAGCGCGCCGTCGCGTTCGGACGATGGCATTTGCGCGGGGGGGGGGGGGGGGGGGGGGGATCCCCTTTACCGGAGGTAATTTTATCT
Source organism: Opisthocomus hoazin (assembly GCF_030867145.1). Classification (NCBI taxonomy): domain Eukaryota; kingdom Metazoa; phylum Chordata; class Aves; order Opisthocomiformes; family Opisthocomidae; genus Opisthocomus; species Opisthocomus hoazin. The sequence continues at coordinate 46,298,550 of NC_134420.1, forward strand.
AGGTGGAGGAAGCACCACAATTTACCAGGCAGATATTCTGAACGGGCAACTCACGTTTCTGAAGTAACCACAAAACTGCCGTAGAAAATTTGTTGTTGTTGGATTTTTTCTTTTTTTTTAATTTTCTGTGGAGGAAACAGAAATATCCGCCGCTTTCCCAACCGAATAAAGAGATACCTGCGCGAGAACCACGATCGCCGCCTTTCCACCACAAGACTGCTGCAACACGCCATTAATTTCTGGGCGATCTCCTGCAACATCCTACTTATTCCTAATTACGCACTTTCATTGCGATATACGCAGGCTCTGTATTCTAAGCTCAATTAATTTTCTTTTTCTAAAAATATCTTACAAACATTTCAATTAAAATAACTTTTATACAGTGTTCATACATACCAGTGACATCAACACATTTTACTCGCTGATATTTTGTGCACTCCGGTCACCACGTTGTTTCTTTTCAGGTTTTATTTAATTTATGGTGCCCGCACCTTCCAGACTCTATTTAAAAACATAGCAAAACAAGCAAAGAAGAATCTCAGAGGGGGGGAAAAAATAACGAAAAAAGTGACAAACTCTTGGTTGGAGCTGGGGAGCCGGTGCTGTCTGTGTGGAAGCCGATGTGCGTGGGCTGCATGCAGGCGGCCCACAGGCAAGCCCGCGGATCAGGATCCGTACACCTAATGCCAAACCAAACACTCCCTCCGCACACACGAACACGCCCCGACACACGCGGGCTCTGATTCCTACCAGCTCGGTCTGTTTTTCTCTGGACGGTTCATACCCGGCAGCGTCTCTGACGAAGCTGCAAGGCGGTGACACTCTACGGTTAAGCGCGGTGCAATACTGAGCGCTGGGGATTAAAACCAGACCGGAGCCGGCGGATGGCGGCCGGGGAGCATCGGCAGTCCCGGCGACGGGCGCAGCCAGCCCCGTCCCGTCTCCTCCCGGGGCCAGCGGAGCTGCGGCCGATCTCCCGGCCGGTTCGCCGCTTCCACCCAAAACCCAGCCCAGCTCCCTCCGCCGGTGCTGCCCCCCGGTGCCGCCCCGCTCCCCGCTCCACTCACCGCCGGGCAGGTACCGGGACCGCGGCTCCCGTCGCGGCGGGGACCCCCGGGCGCCGAGCCCGCCCGCCGGGCCGAGCGGAAGGGCCGGCGGCAGCGCACTGTCCGTCATCTCCCGCGGCCACTCGGCGGGGCGGCCGGGCGGCGGGGCCGCCCCCGGGGGCGGGCCCGGGGGGAGCGGCGGGCCCCGCCGCCCTGCCCAGCCGGGCCCTGCCCACGCTGCCCCGAGGTTGAAATGCAGAAGTCAAGGCTCTCTCCTCGGCAGGCAGATTTCCTCGTAGCCCTTTCCCCCCCCCGCCGCCTCCTCGGCGGAGACCGGAGAGCCCCGGGGGCTAGCGCGGCCAGGGGCGCGGGTCCCGGCGCGGGATTCGGGGCGGCCCCGGAGGCGTCCCGCTCGGAGGAATGGGTGAGTGGCCGGGGCTGCGGGGCGGCTCGGGCGCTGTCAAGAGCGGGGAGCGCCCCTGCGCCGTCGTCTGCCGCCCTGGCTGACTTTGCTTGGGTTCCCACAGGCTGTGAGGACGCGCTGAGGGCCGGGGGCAGCGGAGAGAGAGGAGCTAACGACCGCTCGGTTTATTGCCGGCGTTGCCAGGCAAGTGCCAGGCGGGACCGCGGCCGAGCCCCTGGCACCTCTTGCTCCTGACGCCGGTCTTAGCAGTTAACATTTCAGCACGTTCGTTTTACGGCCCGGTGTAACCGTGCCGTTAAGCCAGAGGCGCTCACGGCGCCAGAAACGGTCTCGAAAAAGTTAGTGGCGACTCGGAAGCTCCGCGTAGCCCTCGCCTCTCCCAAGATGTGGAATGATTTCCTCAACTACTTTTTCCTTCCTCCCCCTCCCCCACCTCTTTGAAAACGTTTTCCTTTTCTTCTTTTTCTTTTCTTCGTGTTACTTTTTCCCGTGGCAATAAAGCTGACTTGTCTGTCGGGGCGATCTCGTTTTTCATCTGCGGAATGTGCTTTTTTGGAATATGCTGGATGCACAGTCGGGAGAGCTCTGACATTTGTTGCCACGGATTTTCTTCCTTTTCTTTCTTTCCCCTCTCCTTTTCTTTCTTTCCCCTCTCCTTTTCTTTCTTTCCCCTCTCCTTTTCTTTCTTTCCCCTCTCCTTTTCTTTCTTTCCTCTCTCCTTTTCTTTTTTTTTTAACTCATTTCCCCCCCCCTTCAATTTCGGGGGCACTCCGCTCTTAGAAAGAAGGGTGCGTGGCGTGGCCGGGGGGTCCCCGAGCTGTGACATCTACCTCGCGGTGAGGAGCAGCTCCGACGCCCCCTTCTGAGCCCTCCGCCGAGTCCGACGGGTGTGTTGGTGTGTTTGCTTGCAGAACCCGCCTTCGGGGAAGTGAACCAGCTCGGGGGGGTGTTTGTCAACGGGAGACCCCTGCCCAATGCCATCAGGCTGCGGATTGTGGAACTGGCGCAACTGGGTATCAGGCCGTGCGACATCAGCCGGCAGCTCCGCGTTTCCCACGGCTGCGTCAGCAAAATCCTGGCTCGCTACAACGAGACCGGCTCCATCCTACCGGGGGCCATCGGAGGCAGCAAGCCTCGGGTCACCACCCCCACTGTGGTAAAACATATCCGGACCTACAAACAAAGGGACCCGGGCATCTTCGCCTGGGAAATCCGGGATCGCCTGCTGGCCGACGGCGTGTGTGACAAGTACAACGTGCCGTCGGTCAGCTCCATCAGCCGCATCCTCCGGAACAAAATCGGGAACCTGTCTCAGCAGAGTCACTACGAGTCCTACAAGCAGCATCAGCCGCCCCCCCAGCCCGCCCTGCCCTACAACCACATCTACTCCTACCCCAGCCCCATCGCTGCTGCGGGAGCCAAGGTGCCCACCCCTCCCGGGGTGCCAGCGATCCCCAGCACCATGGCCATGCCCAGGACGTGGCCGTCCTCCCACTCGGTGACGGACATCCTGGGGATCCGCTCCATCACTGACCAAGGTGAGGAGAGGGGACCCGGGCCCGCGGCGGCAGACGGGCAGCCGGAGCGTCTCGGTCCCCGGCTCCCGGGCTCCCTCCTCTCCCCGGGTCGGAGGGCGGCTCCGTGCTTTGCCTCGGGAAGCTTCTCTCCTTCCCCCAGCCCGAGCCGGGCACCGAGCTCCCCGGAGGACGGGTGGGTCGCAGGTCCCGGGGAGGGCTGCAGGCGGACCAGCGAACCCCACCGTACCAGTCGTCACTGCTGCCGTTGTCACCCGAGAAGGGGAGGGAACGGTCCCGGTGCCGACCCCGGTCCCGGTCCCGGTCCTGGTCCTGGCCGGGTCTCGCCGCCGCCCTCCAGTCCCAGGCGCCGCCTCGGCGTTACCGCGAAGTCCATTTTCTCTAGTCTTCGCAATCAGGTCGAATTTGCTCCGGCAGGAAGTTCAAATGTCACCTAATTGCTTTCATTCTGATGCTGTGTTTTCCTCCGAAGCGGTGGTCCAGGAAAACCAAACCCCCCAAGATCTGCTGCTTCTATTTCTTCCACCTTATTTTCTGTTTCTCCGCTTGGAAGCTGCGTAGCGTCTCCCAGCCGCAAAGAAAGGGACATTTTTTCCATTTCTGTCTCTGCCAGTGAGCTAACAGTGAATGTGGTTAAAACAACAGTCTAAAATAACCTTCGCCTACAGCGATTGCTGTGTCCCACTCTTCCCTCCCAATTAGCGGCGGGGAGGGGGCGAATGTGATTTCTGTTTTCATTGCGTTCTTAACGGCAACAATCCGGTTTCAGCAGCACTTCAAATGCAAACTGATCCTTTCGGCATTGCAGAATGATTTGCTTTTTCTTTCCTCAGAAAGGTGGTATTTTTTTTCCAAGCAATACACACACGTGAAAGTATGTTTTATTTATAGTCGTACATACAAAAACATAGAAGTTTTGTCCTTCTTCGCCCTCTACTTCACGATATAAACTTTATCCTCAGACCACACTGGCACAAACAAACGTGTTTCTGAGTCGACTTTAGCAAATACACCCCTGGCAATCTCTGCTCTGTGCTGGGGAGAGGTAGTGTTGGCAACGAACGTTAAAAAGAATGAGAACATTACAATCACATGAGAAAAGGAGGGTTTTTTTTTCAGTGAGTTCCTCTTTTATTAACACCACATTGGCAGGCAGGCCGGCCTCCTACGGTACCGCCGGGTGCCTCGGTATCTGCCCCGTCTCCCTCAGCCCTCGGAGCCGCACACATCTTTCTGCAGCGTAAAATCTTCCCCCCTCCCCTTCCCAGCAGAGAGCCGGGGCTGCCGAGCGGTCGGTGCCGCAGATGGGGGCTGCTCGCCCTTGATTTATAGGATAAACTGACCTTGCTGACACAGAAAGGAAGCCCCTATTCATGGGAAAGTGTGAGATCAGCAGAAAAGGGCGCTCACCGAGAGAGCTCAATTTCTTAAGACAACTTCAGATTTGTGCCTTTCCCCAGCCCCGGCGAGGGGTCGAGCCAGGCGGCGTCGCGGGGAATCCCGCTCCCACGGCCGCTCCGGCGGGCCCGCAGCCCCCAGACCCCGAAGCGGCCGGGTTCGGGCTCGGGCTCGGGGGAGCTGCTTCCCCGCCCCGGGGTCCCCGGCGGGGCCCGGGGAATTTGCTCGCCTGCAAAACAGCCCGTCATTCCCGTGCCGTGGCTGATGCGCTCGTAAATAACAGGACCTTTATATTCCCCCCCCCCCCTTTCTTTTCTTCATCTTTTTTTTTTTCTTTTAATTTTCTTTCTTATTTTTTTAATTTAAATTTATTTTTGTGTTTTGTTTGTTTTGTTTTCTTGGCTTTTTTAGTCCCAAAATTATTTGGAGCCTGGTTCATCTGCAGCCTTGTCAAAGGGTGATTTCTAACAGAGGCTATCGTTTGCCCTCGGACTTACACGCACACACCCGAGGCGATTCCCGTAAATCCCATCTAGGAGATCCCGCGGGATAAGCGCTGGGGAGGGGTGCAGCTCCGTCCCGCCAGCACAAGGACGCGGGGACGAGCGGCTTAGCGTCACCGGGGTCGGCTGGCGATCGCTGCCATCAGCCGCACGGAGGGAACCCACTCCCTTTCCCCCCCGGGATCACCCTCTCCAGGGGCTCCCGGGAGGCTCAGCGAGGTGTAGCGGGCGAGAGACAGGCTTCCCCTTAACTCTGTCCCGCAAACTTCTTCCCGTGGGGAGACGAAGCCGTCTCCAGCCCGGGGCAAAAGCGCTCCGCATCCCGGCCCCTGCAGCTGACCCCCTCTTCCCTCCCTGTTTCCCAGCAGTGAGCGACTCCTCGCCTTACCCCAGCCCCAAGGTGGAGGAATGGAGCAGCCTGGGCCGAAATAGCTTCCCCCCCCCGGCCCAGCACACCGTGAACGGCCTGGAGAAGAGCTCCCTGGAGCAGGAGGCCAAGTACAGCCAGGTAAAGAGAGACGGGGGATGGGGGGATGATGCACAGGGTCCCTGAGCTCGGACAGGGGCTTGTGGCCCTTGCCCGGGGCTGCCGCTCTCGGTTCGGAGCCGGTGCCGGCCTTCCCTCGCTTTTGGTTGGCAAGACGGGGAAGAGCCGGGCTCCCTCCTCCGCTCCCTCCCTCGCCAAAGCCCCTCAGCCCCCCGGCAGCCCCCCCAGCCCGCCTTTCTCCCCGCCGCCGCGGCGCAGCCCGCCCAGCAGACACCCGAGAATCGCCGCTCACCGGTCCGCGCCGCGGGCCACACAGACCTGGCCCGGGTCGGGCCGAACCGTGCAGCCCCGGGGCCGTGCGAGCGGCCACATCCCGCCGCCTCCGCCCTTCGAAGCCGCCTTTTACCCTGCTCCGTAGGCAGGGGAATAATTTGAAAATGAGGTGTAATCGCTTCCTACATTAGAGTTTTAAAACGCTTAAGTAGACGGGGCGAATTTCCTACGCTTTAATTACGGCACAATGTAACTGTTACTTCATAAATCTCTCGCCTGAATCTTTGTGCTTGCGAATCAAATCCCATGCCAGGAGAGAAGAGCTGTACAACGCTCGACTGTTGCTCCTTGGGAATGCGCAGGTTTTGAAAACTTTCTTTTTTCCCGTGCGATGGAAACGTTTCAGAACGTATCAGGGGTCTCTCAGACACGCTGGCTTCCCGGTCTTTAATTTGTTATGCATGTAATGAAATCGAGGAAAAACCGTGATCTCTGTTTTGTGCGTTCCCGTTCAAAGACGAGAGGTTTCGGACGTACTTTTTGATTTCTGCGTCTGGTTTTGGGTTCCGTGTCGAGGTGACGTTCGTGGCTCGTACTCGGTGCGGAGAGTAGCCGGGTCAGACCCTTTCAAATTCCAGACGCGGCGTGCAGACTGTGAGAACGCTTGCAAAGGGGTGAATGAGGCAGAGCGGGAAACGTCGTAGGCCCCAAAAGTGAACAACCACCTTATTACATACATTGCCTTACAAACAGTACACCGCCCTTGACGCTGTTCTATTTATTTTGCATTACATTTTTCTATTACCCTATTATTACACCGTTCCTTTCGTATCACTAATAACGCGCACTGCAGTATAGCCACGGCTGTATGGTTAAAGACAGAGTTAGAGTTAATATTCATCCTGCCACAATTTGTTTAAAAACGAAACAAAGTGTTAGCAGTCTCACTAAAAATGATGGGAACAGCTTGCCGTTCTTCAGTTAAGGACAGCCGTATGGCCGCAGCGCTGCCTCGGGTTCCAGGCCGAGCCTTCTGCGGTTCTGCTGAAGTAGTCCCAGTGTCCAGCGCAGAGGCTGCAAACTGTTGCTGCTGTTGGGATCCCACTGACCTCAACAGATCTGTTCAGGAATGATGTTATGGAAAATGGGTTATTTTCAAGGCTGGTGTTGGAAAGTATTTTTTATCTTTTTTCACTCCTTCAGTATTTATGCCTTCGTTTTCATAAAAAGTCACTGTTCTACTGTCAATACCAGTCTCACTTTAAAGTTTTGTTCAGCCTGAAAGATCACCTGATAAAAGTAATTTAAACATATTCACTATCTATAAATGGAGCAAATTGCTATTAATAAAAATGAATTAAATTATCAAAATACATTCTCCAGAGAGTTTAAAGGGGCAGAAAAGCTAAAAATTTTTAATCTGAGAGGTCATTTTCAGAACGCTGTTCACTAAAAGAAGATGCAAAGGAGATTCCGCTCCACTCCTTCCCCATAATAATACGGGTAAATAAAACTTTGGAAAGTCCTAGCATATAGACCAGTCTATTCAGGTAGTATTCAGGCTCGCTTACCACAGAGCTCATCCACATGTACATTAATTGCTTCATCTGTCACAAGTTTACTACCTTGCTAATTTAGAATGTACTCAGAAAAAATTTGTGTTAAATAAGGATATGAAAATGTGATTATTTTTGCAGTTTTTGCAACATTCTTTTTGCAAAAATATTTATTACAAGCAGGTGCAAAGTGAAATTTATGAACCGATTTCTTGCTGCACGTAGCGCTGACTTACTAGCTGTCCATTCGCTGGAGCGCAGTGAGTCTGGGGTGACGGTCTGTGACAGTAAAGTCTCACCAGAAGTATCTGACGTCCTTGGAGCTTTTCCCAGTCACCTGCAATTTGTGTTGCTCTGGGTGTAAATAGGTGAGCAAGGGACAGGAGAGAACATTGATTCATTTGTGCGAATCTAGCAAAGGGATATCTGGGATGGTGGAAAAATGGGGAAGGCACAGTCATAATTTATATGCCAGAAGGGCTACGGTGAAATAGGCTCTGTCTTTGGACTTCAGGGTAAAACTATTTTCCTCATCTCCTTTGGGCAAAGCTCATTACAAAAGCTGGGTCTTAAGCAGGCAGACAGCAGATTTCCCCCAGAGAAAAATGACTGTGGACTGAAAATTCCAGTTTTGTGTCGGTATTACCAAAGTCAGAGGCGCCTACAAGAGGAGTAGACCAGAAGGGAATCAAGCGTGTGTGCTTTACTTAGGCTTTCCAATTACACAACAGGAGCAGAGGGGATGTGCTTTAAAGCACCTTAACCAAGGATTTTGTGTCAGTGATAGGGAATTCTGCTGTTTCCAACAAGTATCAGCTATGCATTTTAAGCACCAGCAGCATTCCATGTTCACCTGTCCACAGCTTGTGAATAGCTCCATAGCTACTAGGCGAGCAAAGGACTTGTTCCCTAACCTTAGTCACGGAAGATAATATTTTACTTTTCAGGAGATCTCCTGCCAACTCCCTCTGCGTGAGAAAGACTAGAAGAATTGAGCCCAAAGAACAAGGTCTCCTGTACTTTCAAAATACATTTATTTGATCCCTCCTTTTAAACGATATATATTTGTTTTAACACATAGGATCCTGCAGGCTTTTTTCAGGCAAAACCCTTACTGACCTCCCAGGCTTGCCAGCCGGCAGCCGAGGCTGCTCGCTTCCGCGGGTTCGAGCGGCTGCATTTCACCCCTTGCCCCACACATCAGTGGGAATTTGGACTAGGAAAGGACTCCGCAAAAGCGGCAGGAAGACCTCACATTTTTGCCTCAGCAGTACTCAGTCACATTCGTTTAACATGAAACTGAACCTCTGCATATAGAACATTTTTCATTTTAAGCATTATGAGATTCCCGGTGTCTCTGGGGCCTTTGTTCGCGATGTTGCTCGGTATTTGAGTTTGGGGAGTTGAAAGCTCTGCCTGGCAGACTGTGATTCTGTACCAAACGTTCCCCAGGAAGTCACAGAGATACCTTGTCAAGTTTCCATTATTTTTAATTACCTGATGACCCAAGTTGTTGTTTATGTGTAATCAATTGCATTCTATTTTTCTGGTGCATCATATTCACACATTTGTCATGCAGCTTTGCAAAGAGAGTGACCATGAATCAAGAGAAACTGAAAAGGAAAATAGGTTTTTCTGAGAGCTTGACAATTTTTGGGTCATAAACTTTTCATACAGAGCTCAGTTATACCGCAGTATTCATATGGAGAGGCACATTCAATGATGTGGTGTGGGGGGACGGCGTCTGCAGATAATTGTATTATTAATATAAAGGATGAACATTCTGAGTATTTTATGCATTATGCAGTTTATACGTACAGCTGCATTAAGAAAACAAATAGCTGAAATCACTGAAATACAAGCCCGTTTGTACGCTGCATGTGAAATGAAACATTTAATAAATATGTACCACATTTAAAATGCTGTTTTCAGACATCTGAGGCTTGTGACTTTCTGGAGTAATGTCATGGATGTGCAAGCTGAAAAAGCTGCAGTCTGTGTTTACACATTTATGAAAATGCAAAAGATCTGATGTATATTTGTACGATTTGTTGAGAGGCAAATAACTTTGGAAATAGTTTTTTTCAGAATTATTTGCTGTGTGCATTGTAGGAAGCAGATGTGCACGCTGCCAAAGGGAGCTGATACTCATTAATGGGAAAAAGCTTGTAACTGGGGGTGTGTGTGTGTCTGTGTGTGTGTCTAAGAGCAAGCGGTTATTGCAAGCTCGCTCCTGGAAAGCGTATACTATTCGGAGGCCTGATCCCAAACCTACCGGAGTTGCTGAAAACACTCCTCCTAATTCAGAGGGGCTTATAACCATGGTTTGAGTGAAGTCTCCTCTCCCTCTGACATACTGGGCAGACCCCAAAGCAGCAACCACTTCACCTCTGCCTCATCTGAGTTTCACCAGCTGTAAGTGGCCCGAGTTACCGGCTTTGCTGGGTGGGTAGCGCTCCCCGTCCTTCAGTTGTGTTCTGAGTGGGGGTCGTGAGCTTACAGCACGTAAAGGGAAGGCTCTGTTCCAGGGCAAGTGATTGCAAATAATTGTGAGTGCAATTCTGGACAATTGTTTGCACAGAAAATGTACGCAATGTAAATATTTAGTTCCTGATCTTTGTAGATGAACAATGAGCTGTATATGCAGTGGCCAAAGGATCTGCAATTGTTTTTATCTGCAGTGCTTAGAATCCACAACATGCATCAATTTCTTTGGGAATAAGATGAAAATGTAACTTTAAACATTATTGCCAATTACTTGACCCATCTACATAGGTTATTTATTAAAAAAATGTAATTAGCAGATTACCTGTTTGGCATCTTGTATTCTAACTCAGGATTCAGGCAGTTGGATTCCTGCTATGGGTCTGTGCAAAATCCTTCAATGATAAAGGTCCAGGCCTCCCACTCCTCACTCATACCCGGGGTGGGGGAAGGTGTTGAGGAGAGATGCTTACATGCTTTCTTGCCATAGTACCTAGCCGAATTGTTAGCAGAGTGCCTGTCTGGTGCAGGGGTTCAGATGATGTGGGAAACATCGCAGACCTTGGCTTGGAGGCTGTCTGCTTCTGTGTCACTCTCACTAGGATCTCCAGACCAGTGCCTGTTCTTAAAACACTGTCACTAAGATGGCTTGCTCGAGGTCTAGGCATCCTTGTCGTTGCATGCTGTGGGTGAGGGGCATGAGCTGATCCCACTACATGCACCCGATTCCTTCCCAGGTGATCTGGATGGCACCCCATTCGAACCCCATTTGTGAGACCTGCCTCTTACTGGCCACCTGCTTCCACGGCCAAAACACAGTGCCCTGCCCACCAACCCACACGGCTTCAGGGCACTCCACCCGGACGAAACTAATAAAGAAAGTCAGAGAGGTGAGTGAATGGCATAACGACACTCAAACTGCACTCTGAGCAGCCTCTGCGCAAATGGCCCCAACCTGCCAGGAGCTCTGCTGTGACCAACAGGACCAGGGACTGAAAAGTGAGAGTGTTGGGAGATACCTATCCCAGCCAAGGAGCGGAGTGCTAGGGGCAGGGGGATTGGATAGGACTTGATCTGCTCAGTCTTCTGGTGCTTGCAGTAGAGTGGGAAGTAGATAAAAACTGTATGATGTGTCTGAATTTAGCTGTTGTGGCAATTTACGGGCTCTTAGGAATTGCCTCCATATCCAGTCATAATGACGATGGGCATTCAGTAATAGATGGGCTGTGATTTCACCCTCGTCGACTTACCAGCTTCCCAGTAACTGCCTCTGCACCATCAGAGATTTGTTAGAGAAAGGGGACCACTGTTCTGGCTTTCCTTAAAGAGGACAAAGTGGGGATTTTACCAGTTTGACCCCATTTGCCCAGCTTCTAGCCATCAAGAGTCCCTCTGATGTCTCTGTGTCCGTAACGTGTCCTTACAACGTCAGTTTCATTTAAATAGCACCATACTGAAATTACAATACATTGCTAAATATATCATATTAGAAAGGCATTTTTCATACGACTTTTCACTACTACATTATAGTTTTAACCGTCAGCATAGAAATAACAAATGTTTATTCCTTTTCAGTGTATTTGCCTGTTTTATGTCCATGGGTACCCTGCCTGACTCCAGATTTTGAAAAAATACACAGGGGGAATTATTCTGCAAATCTGTTCTAAAACTATGTGAATCTGTTAGTTCCTACTCAAGGGAGTTTGCTGGTATGGCATGATCTTTCTTCTGAATTTTCCTTCTCTTCTTGTAAGCACAGTATAACTGTCTATGGGATACTCAAGTTGTGGCTTTGTCATCAGAATTAAGCTTTGTGCTCACAGCAAACAGAATTTGTTTTCACTCCACTTTGAGGTAGTCAGTTTTGAGGTTTGTTAAATAATAGAGTATAACCCAAGTCCCAGCACCTTCACTGGGAAGGCAGTGACTTTCATTTATATCATCCTTCCTAATAGGAAGTACGAACAGAAAGCACCCATTCAAGGAATGTACAGACCTGGCACAATAACCTACGTTTGGGAGATATTTTAGACAGACATATTAGTGTGTGCCGTATGTGGTAGATCTCACTTCACTGTGAAAATCATCTAAACCCATCCCTTTTCTGAAGAAGCATTGGGAACCCTTGCTTCCCCCTTTTCCCTTGGAGCGCTCTTAGGTTTTACGACAACCTCCGTCCGCCTGGTCTCCATCGTGCCTGTTTCTCCTACCTCTCTTCTCCTTGGTTGTTTTTGTAGTGGATTTCTCAGTCTCTGAGAAAGATTTTTTTTTTTTTTTTTTTTTTAACTTTTGTTTCTGCTGTAGTTTGTTTTGGAAAAGACATGAAGTGCCCCTGGCTCCTTTAGGAAAGGATCGGTGAAGGTCTGTAAATTCAAGTTACGATTACTGTTTCCAAAAGCGGGGTTTTATTTCCCCGAGGAGGCCGAGATTCAAAATTTGATAAGAAAATATAATTAAGAGTGATCTTGATGCATGTCTCAACTATAGTTAAAACACTCAATTGATATTATCTGATTTCTGTGTTATTCAGTGCAGCTGGGGATGCGTACAAGTAAAGGAAACAACTTTTAAGTTAATAAAAAGGCACATTAAACACAGGGAATGGGATCTGCTCATTATTAAGGGAATGAACATTATTTTAGAAGGAAGTACTGTGATTTTCTCATGCAGTACATTGGAATGCATTGAATTTAGTAACAGGAGAAATACCTGTAAAGAAAAGGGCATCTTTGTAAGAGACACCATATAGGATTGGGTAGCTAATTACACTTGGAATCTCAAAGCACTCAAGTAGGCAAATAACTCTGTTTTAATTGTGACTTCAACTAGAATACCAGCATTGCTTCCTACAGTTTAACAGTGAAAGAGAAATACTGTAAATACCCATTCTGGAAAAGTGTCTTCCCATTTTCTGAAGCTCAGTCTTCTGGGAATCAACCCAGCATAGCTGAGCAACAGACTGACTGTAAACCTCTTGCCCATGTGTTAATTTTAAAGCTCCTCAATTCCAATGTATTCCTGATGTCCAGTCTTTCTTGAAAATAAAGGTGTATGTTTCAAAGTATTATCCTACCTACAAACTGTTCCACTTCTCTTCCAGGTTTTTTGGATATCAAAATTATTTAAGGGCAGTATCCTCACTTATCAGAATCTGCTCTATCCTCTTCTGCTGGCAGTGAAATGCACAGAAAATGAAAGGGGGAATATGTTCAGTAAAAGAAGTTCATTCATCTAAGAATATGGGTATATGGTCTGATATGAGCTATGAGAAGATTTTTGCAATAAGTTTTTCCAGCATTATAAAAATACAGCAAACACTGGTTTGCAGGGTCAGCTCTGACTAGCTTATTTGCATACGTCTTGCCATCTTAGAAATATTATTACATTTTTCTTAAAAAGATTTAAAAAAGGTTTTATCATAAGCTGGAGAAACTTACTCAGTGCTCACTTTTGTAATCCTTATTTTTTAGATAACTCTGACTTACCTGTGTAGGCACGTTAATTTTGGCAGGTCACTGATCTGAATGGGTGTTTGTAGGATCATGTTATTTTTCCCATTGATGCTGTAGCACTGAATAGAAGCTTCAGAATTTAGCTTTAACTTGGTTAACTACAGTTTCTACCAAAATGTTATTTAAGGTTATTAAATTTAAAACCTTAAAAGAAACATAGTTGTATTACTTACAACTTTAGGTAATGCCATTTTCCTAAATGAGATTTCCATTACAGGCCTGCTGCTGATGTTTGACTTGGAAAATTTGTTTACTCTTCCCTTGGGATCCCATATGTTGGTTTGATTTATAAATCATATTTAACCTCCAATTAAAAAGGGGGATTTAGCATGTTTGCTTCCTTTATGTTTGCAGTTTGTGTCTGATTGCTCCTAGTCTTTGCCGTAACCTTTTTGACTGATTATGTGCACGTCACTAAGCACATGGGATATCCTCTGGGTTTTTAAGGTAATTTGCTCATCAGATTGAAGGAATAGATATTCAGCTCTGCTCCCTGCTATACTTTTCCCTTGCTGTGGGAAAAAACGACTTCTCCAGTAGCTACTTTGTGTTTTCAGGACATTTAGAAAAGATTTAGGAGTCCCAGAAATTGTTTAAGGTTTTCATTTTGAAAAATGAGCAGTGAGAGGGTGTCTGTCTGCGGAGCTACAGTAGCATCCCTGCACCCAAAGCTGCTGCCAGCACTCCACGTTGCTGGGGAGCTGCTGCTCTCAGTAAGACGGTTGTGATAACTCTGCAGCTTTGCTTCGTTTGCTCTCAGGGAAAGGCTCTGCGCTGGAGTATCAAGGCAACGCGCTGAGCTTGCTGATCCAAGGACAGGAAGGATTCGTTCCGTCCAAGTCAGTGTTAGAATTGAGAAATACGAATGAAACAGCAACCTCGCAACCTCATTCACCCCAGGTGTGTTCCCCAAGTCTTGACACAGGCTGAACTTCTGCTGATTCCAGCAGTGAAGCTTGGGCTGAGTCACTGTCCAAGCTTGTTAGGGCTGCTGAATTGGGTAACTCGAGCTTGAAGCCTATGTTGTTTCTCCAGAAACACTTTTTTTTTGTTGACATTTAGAATACCTCTGCAAAACATACACCCTTAGCTATGCAATGCATTACCTATTTAATAAAATGTTGTAACAATTACATTACAATGGGCAAGCGATTCAAATAATTGGACGTAATAACCTTAAAACAAAAAGAATAATTTACATTCTTTTGGATGCTTACTTTAGAGTTAGACTATAAAACTGAGGTGTCATCCACCTGTGGCATCAAATCTGCTCTCGTTCGTATTCGTGTGAACCTGAAATGAGATAATTTGCATTATTGATATTAATGATGATGAACGTAAATGCAGGTACGTGATTCTGAATGCTATTTCCATGAAAAATTAAGTGACCTTGGGTCATTTCGTGAAACATTTCGAAACCACATGGGAATGGATCGCAGGAAGAGGGTCTAATTTTGATACTCAGAGAACACATACCTAGGAAGCAAAAGGCAGAGACGGAAAAGTAGAGAAGGGGATGAAAGAAATCAAAATAATATAAATTAATTACAAGATCGAATTTGAATTTATACCACAGTGTCTCAAAGTGGAATGTATCTTGGCTGTTTCTCTGGTATTAACATGGCGAAGGCAGCAAAAAAAAGAAGTCAGGTAGTTTGTCTGATGTGGATTGATAGGGGAACCTTGTCCAGAAAGCTTGTGCCCTGTTTCTCCTTACTATGAAAGAAAGAGGAGGCTGAAGCTGCATGACATTATAACAGCGTAACCTTCATAACAGAAATCAAGGTGTGTGTGGTGGTTACCTTTGGTTTGGAGGAACTGTTCTGACTTCTAGGAGTCCAAATAGCTAATGGAAATGACTTCTTCCAAAGATAATCCCACATAAACTCGGTTCTAGATTTGCTTTTCATCCACCCACCCGCTTTGCATCCCAAATCCCAAACAGACTGAAAACAACGACAACAAAAGTTGTCTCTGGGTAGTACTGTAACTAAAGTGTCTAAAATCAACTATTCCCCCCGTTAAAACTACTGAACCAACTCCTTCACTAGTGAAAATACATGCAGTCCATTTGTTTCAGCAGCATCATTTTACGTGCCCTAAAGCAAGACTTTATGTTCACCTTGGCTTTGAATTCTGGACTGGATATTCCTTTCACTGGCACTGGTGCTTACCAGCAGTAACTCTGCAGAAAGGCACCAGACCCAGCTTGTGATCCTGGCCCAGCCACCATTGTTTCGCAGGTATCTTTGCAAGAACATGTTTAACTGAATTTGCGAATTGGTGGAAGGTCATGTGTTCTAGGTTTTGAACATAGCTCTAAAATTTGTAAATACTTGTTCCATCAGTTGTCTCAAAACATTGATAGAAGCAGCAATTCAGAGCAAATGTTTCTCTCTGGTCTTTGTAGAAGCTGGACAGTGAGCGCTTTCAAACAGGATCCCTTATCACTTGCACAGCAGAGGTTCTTGTTCCATTAGAACTGCATGTTTGTTTGTTTGCTTTAATAAATTAGATTTCCCTTGAAAAGCAATGGTTTAAATTAAGAAAAAAAAATATTTATAAAACTTAAAAACCGGATTCAAGAAGCTCTGCACTTAAAACAAGTTCTAAGGGTTTTAAAAATCCATAAACACCATGGGGTTCTTGCACTCCTAATTATGAATGTTTAGATTTTGGTGTTCATTTCCTCTGATTGATATACTGCAGGATGAATTATTCATCCAGTATATACAGGGTCATGGAACTTAATCCCCTCCATTTATTTTAAGTGAATGTCATGTTTGTAAAAAGTGCCAGATTGACAGACAAGATTCAACCCTTCTGATAACCTACACTTTGTATCTGAAGCTGTCTAGAAGTAAAAACTCTTGCGGTTATAATTATTGGGTCAAGTCCTTCACTGATGAAAGTCGGAGATGAAAATCAGGGGTTGTTTTTGAGCAGCACAATTTTAAATCACATAAGGTGAGGTTTTCTCTGTCCCCTCAGCTTTAAATTTGGACCAGAGGAGGCCTCTGGCTGCTCTGCGCATTTGGCTCAAACCTCCCCTGAGGCAGAGCCGCGCTCCGAGTCGGGCCGGTCCTCACCGACCCCATTGCCGCCTGCTTGGCTGAAGCCACCTACTGGCGTCCACATCATTCTGGGTTTGAGTGGTAAAGCTTTGCAGCACTTGCACTAAAGTAAGAATAATGCGTTAATGCGGCAAGGCAGCGACGACAGCTTTCCAGTCTTGGTGGCCTCTGACAGGTTGCAGCTGGCGGTCCCTACACAACTGCCTCCCTGTCCTGCCCTCAGTAGTCAGGGCAAGAACTTTCTGACATTCTGAACAGATACTACAGAAAGAACAGTTATTGCAGTTGTAATTGAAGTAAGGAGTAGGTGGGTAAAAAGGTTGTTCTGTCTGTTGTATATCATGATAGGTGTTCTTTTAAATTAAGCTTTTACAAAAACTGGTGAATCTTTGGTCAAGTCTCATCTGTTTTATCAATAATGGCCCAAGTAGCATCTCCAGTGTAATTCCGTAACAAACTAGGGCTTCTCCAATAATCATAGTTCAGAGACTTTCATTTTACTTCATGCCATAAGACTGTACTAAGGAAGGCCACACAATAATAAATAGAATTAGGGGAACATACATGTGGTTGGATTAAATATTTATCAACAATGTCTGCATTAACGTGCACTGTTCGGGAGCTCAGAATTGCCCCAGATCGTGCAAAACGATCAGTTTGTGGTTGCCGAGAAACCCCTAGCAGCCTTGTCTGTAGGAGCTGCAGGAGGCCAGGTCATGGGCTTGAGCATCGGTGGACCAGCAAAGAGGTGGCTTGTTGGCACATTGCCTGGCACAGATCTAGCCTGTGCCCACTAACACGCAGCCAGACACTGCCCCAGCGTGGGGTCGGGCAGGGCGCAGCCCAGGCACCTGGCCCGACAGGCTGCAGGGACGAGGACACCCTGCTTCTGGCCAAAGAGAGGTGAACCATGGGGCTGGGTATTGCATGGTGCTGCTCATCCTCAGGGCGAAAGCATTGGCCCTGGTCTGATTTGTTTACATGTACAGACACAGTCATCACCTCCAGGGATTTTTTTGCCTGGACATGGCATTGGACGTAGAGTAAGTCATTTCTTGAGGACCAAAAGTTGCCTTTCTCTATCCATATACTCTTCGCCTGTGATGCTGGGGTGGGGAGAGGTGCTTGGCAAAATAATTGCATCAAGCAGTATTTCGCCTTGGCGTAACACAGCACTATGCACAGCTTTGAAGGATAAGACATTTACAGTCTTATTCTTCCATAGATGAGGATGCTTCCTTGGCCTTTTCTAAAGAGCGCTAAGAGGAAGTGCCAGCGGCTGGAGAGCATTCTTCAGCATGGCAGGCCGTACAGCATATGGGAAGCATTTTCTCTTCTGTGTGGCAAAGGGCGGCTCTGTTTTTTTCCCAGAGCCACATGTGGTAGAGGGAAGCGGTGACAACACAGGAGGGTGGAGGGACATGTGCCTCCTCTGCAGCCTAGGAGGAATCCTTTCAAAAGCACAGACAAGGGTTCACGGGACATGACCACTAAGAGTGAGGAATCCTATGTAACATGGGGCTTCCAGGCACAGCCTTGAGCCCGCTGCTTGGTACCAGCCTGCTTGGGAATGGGCAAGCCTGGAGGAGCAGAGTGGTCTCACAGAGTCCAAAAAACCTCTGCTGAGCTCCAGAGGCTGGAGGTTTGTGCTGTCTCAGTGGCTGTGAGACTCTGCAGGGACTTGCCCCAGGTCTTTTCTTCTTCCAGCACCCCTTCAGGGTTTCTGTCCTTCTTTGTGCAGGATACCTTTGGGTTGTGGCTCTTGATCTCCCAGTGATACAGTCTGGTTCTAATGGCTCTACTGCCTCTGCCCAAAGCTTTTTGTTGCTGTGTGTTAGAAAAAATGGGTGCTCATTCGTTTCACATTCTTCTGAAAAGCATTTTACACCTTGGAAGAGGCAGGGAGCTTGGAGAACAGCACCTTTTTAGGGCCTGTCACACTTTTACTTTCCAATAAATTCAGTGAAATAATTTTGCATGTGATTTAAGAAGTGTACTAATTTACAGTGCAATTATCTGAAGGTTTGTATTAATTAGTATTGTTGCAAGGACTGATATTTAGAGCTGAGGCTAAAGTGTAATTCTGAGACACAGCAGGGAATGTGTAATTGGAGTTGAAGGTCAGGTCACATGCTTGGATTTTCAAAAGAATAAGGCAAGTTCAGCTTCAACAACGTGTTTATGGATTCAGAATGACAATTATGTTGCTGCTGCAGCTGTATGTTTTGTACTAATTAATATACCTATCGGAGGCCTGTGGCTGGGATCCCATCACTGCCTCCTGCTGTCTTAGATTGCTGTACACGTTTATATTGACTCCAGCAGGATTACTGCTCGGTTTCCCAAGTGGCGACGAGGGGATAGTCCAGCCAGTGGAACTGTGAGTTACGTTGGTAGGAAACTCATGAGCCTGAAACCAGGCCAGTGCCATTTATGGAGGTAAATGCTGGAAATCTAGGCAGATGCAATCCAGACAGGAATTGAACAAGTGAAATGTTAATATCAGGTGAAGCTTTATCAGAAACAAAAGTTTTGTTTCATTTCTTAGTTCTGCACTATCCAGGTTAGGTCCGGTTCTACCAGGTGATTAAAAATGGCAGGTGCTACATGATTTGCTGAATCAATACCTGTTCTTTCATATTCAGATAGGAAATGTCTCTCAGAAGAAAATACCACCCTAAATCCTAAAACATAAACACTACACAAATTGAAACTTAAGCAAGACAAATGATCTTGGTTTGTACCTGTTCTGCTGAAGAAGCATTTACAGGGTGTGAAATAAACCACCAAACACTCTTTATTTAAATAAGGAGTCATTCATTGTGAAATCCTACCGTGGCAGACTGAAGGACTCTCCCTTCTCTGTTTAAATAGCAACCCTTCTCCCCAGCCTACCGAAGGACCTAGGAAAATAGCTCACAGGAAAGGACCCAGCCCTGCCAATTGTTTTGTGCACAGAAGCCCTATTGAAACCAGGAGAAGCTGTGAGCAAAGAACATTTGCAAGGTTATATCCCAAGTACCTAGAAAACAGATTTCTAAAAGGCATCATCAATAATAATAATACTACTGTAGTTCTGACTCACGCTCTGAGCAAACAGTTACCAAAGAGTTTAAGATGTTCCCAACTCCCCAGCTGCTTGTGACCTCTCCGCTCCTCCGGGGAGCATTGCTTCAGGCTCCGTGCCTGCACCTGCCTGCCGCAGCTCAGGGCTGAGCCCACCCTCTTTCGGGGCTGGGGCAGGTGAGGCGCTGGGATGGGCTCGTCTCTCCTGCCGCTGGTGTGGCCGTGGTCACTGCACACCCAGCACTGCCTGCTAAGGCCTCACCACGGTGGCCAACACCCCATGTGAAATTTGGGAAAGGTGGGTCAATATTACAGCCCACCTGCTCCAACCTGTGCGACTCATTGCCAAGAGGAGGAGCTCAGCGAGAGAGATGAGACAAGCTCATCACTAATACCTCCAGCAGTAGCTCTCAAACGTACTGATTAGATGCAACTAAGGAGTCCCTGGACAACTGCTTGTGGGAAGGCGGACCAGCGTACGGAGGGGCTTGGCCGTTCCTGCCCTGCTCTTGGTGTGTTTTCCCTAAGCCTCTGCGGCAGCTCACTGGCTGGGACAGGCTGCTGGGAGAGGTGTGCCCAGCTGGTGCGGGGTAGCTGGTCTTAAAAGCAAAGCACAAGGGGGTCACTGTGCCCCTGAAGTGTGGGGTAGTGATTATGGGTGGTTCTCGGGGTGTCCCGTGGGCATTTCTGTCCCCGGGTCTTGTACAAAGTCTCCGAGGGCAGCATCTGAGGACAGCTTCTTTTACAGCAGACCCGCCATGTCTTACTCTCTTAGAAACGTTTTTCCTTTTCCTTTCAGGCACCCAATGGCCTCCCAGCTGTCAGCAGTTTCGTCTCAGCACCAGCCATGCCTCCCTATGCCACACCAGCCCAGGTGTCACCTTACATGACATACAGTGCCACCCCGTCTGGGTACATGGCCAGCCATGGCTGGCAGCACGCTGGTGGCACCCCGCTGTCCCCTCATGGCTGTGACATCCCCGCCTCGCTGGCGTTCAAGGGCGTGCAGACGGCCAGGGAGGGCAGCCACTCCGTCACGGCCTCCGCTCTCTGATGCAGGAGTCAGTCCAGGACCACCACAAGCCCACTGGCTGGTTGTCACCACAGCCTGGCTCACGGACTGCTCTCCTTGTGCCAGCGGTACCTGGCATTTCTCCTCGTGACTTGTCTCCCATAAGGCTTTTGGGATAGAAAGAGCTGAAGACAACATCAGAGACTAAGTGTGGTGTTGCGCTCTGAAAGTGAAGATCTTGCGTCCCTCAAAGGGCTCGTGGAGTCTCGTCCCACTCTCTCCTGGTCAAACCACACGTATTTATTCTTAATCATCACAGACTTTCTAAACGTGCAATTGTTATTAAGATTTGTGTAAAAATCAGTAAAGAAAAATCACCACAGAAAATTCTGCTATGCCTCAAATCAGCAAAGGCTGCTAAATGGGAGGTGTTTGCTGATTGCCTAGAGGACGATCTTTTCATCGACGAGGTTACACAATCCACTGCTATTAAGAGATCACTTTTTTGGTTGTTTTGTTGGGTTTTGGTAATCAAATATAGAACCAAGGCAGTAGGTGGCTCTCAGATTCTTCTGGCGTGTTGCCATCATCAGGCAGTAGTCATACCTTTGTGTTTTTATCCATTTGTAAATATAGGCTTTTGACAGCAATTCTTTTCACCTTCCAGTACATTTATTTCTACTTTTTTTTTTTTTTTAAGTTAAAAAGGTGACTTTCTAGCTATATTCTGTGTCTATGTGTGACAGGGTGATAGCCTCAGGTGGTGCAGTTTAGGTAAGTGGGGTTTTTTTCATCATGTCTTTGTGCCTACAGTGGAGGCTTCAACATCTCATGAAACACAGTTATCTCTTTAGCAGAAGATTCAAAGGCAGAAATCCAGTCAAGTAACTCTCCCCAGTTATACCCAGCCTGACAGATTCATGAAACACCACATTCGTCTCAAGTGTACAAACAGAAATGGGTGGAAAATATCTGAACAAAACTGCAAACTGTAGGAGAAAATGCTGTTAGTGTGCAACCTGTGCAGAGATGCTTACAAAGCCGTGTCAGTCAACGAACCCGCTGAGAAACAGAATTGTACCATCGTCGTCGGCTCACTCGTGTCCAGCATTTTTGGCCCCAAGATTACGTTGTGATTTTTTTAAGAGGAAGTTGTCTTTAATTTCTGCTTTAATGAATGTAAAATATGCCTCTTGGTGAAGTTTACATTGTTGTTCTGAAGCATTTTTTTCCCTTATAGGTATACTGGTGGTGGTGCTACAAACACAGATATTATTTAATATTGACACATTACTTTTCTACATTTCTGTATCCAGTGAAAAGTACTCTGTGCCAGTTATTTTGCTTTAAACTTTAATCTCAAGAGAGCTAATGTTCTGATCTTTGAAAATTTACCTGTTTTCCTTGGGCAATAATAAAGTTCTGACTATTATTCCAGAATGCTGTCCACATGCTGTAGGTATGTTCAGAATATGAACATGGAAAAAAAAAATTAAGCCTGGTGTGACATTTCATATCCTTCACAGAATATTAATATATTGTGTATTTTTATAAATGTTGTGCAATAACTTAGATCACTCTAGACATAGTTAAAGCAGAGGAGAAAACTTCAATCTTCAAATATTGTTCTGTCTGCATACCATATTAAACATTCATTCAGTGGGAAGGTAAAATACAGCCTCCTCTTAAAATACAGTCCTCTCTTTGTGGCTTTCCAGCTTTCATCACCGAGACAGCTGTGGGTAAATTTTCATAGTAGTCTAAGTAACCAGTACACATGCTATGTACAGTATATCTACTGAAATATAGATGGACTCAACTGGCTGCTGCCACCTTTACTTCTTGCATTAAAAAATAGTTAACTGAACTGTATTTCTATAAAGAACACAGGTATTGTGTTATGGCCCTAAGGAAAGAAAGATCTGATCTTGGATGTGGTCCTGTATTCTTCAGCCTCAAAGGCATTTGACAGCTGTTTAGCTTTAAGGAGATGCTGAAACCTTTGTTATTCAGTAGAACACTTTCCAAAGAATGTTTCTTTGAAACCACCACAGGTAACGCGCACAAGCGCATTTGTGCTCTGCCTCACTGTTAGTGACGTGGTGGATGTTACTCTGACTTTATGCAGTTGTAGCTGAAATAAGACCAACCTTAACACCATGAAAAAGAAATCAGTTTAATTCCGACAAGCTCTTCACTAAAAATAAAATGGAGGAAAAAAAAATAAGAAAAAGTTCATGAGTCAATAAGTGATAAAGTTGGCAACAGAATTTTAGCTTTCGACCTAGTTGTTTTACTGGATTATAGAATTATTGAGCATGTCTACCTTTTGTTACCCACACAGCACAAACAGGTACACCAAAGGAAAAAAAAAACCCAAACAAAAAAAAAGAGAATCCTTCCGCAGCACAGCTTTTTGAGGTCCAAGAATTCACAAGCCTGTAACAAAGTGTGCCTATGTTAAAAGTTTTCAACATTTTACCAAGAAATAAGAGGTCGTTTCTGGACTAAAAGTTGTCTTTTCTGACATTCCCATGAGGCATTAATGTGTTTTGGGAGATACTTAAGAGAGACAGATCCTTAGCTTGTATCAGGTGTTTGCATTACCTTTTCTTCAGCTACATAGGGATAATTTATAAAGCAGGAAAAAGACCTGATCTTAATTATTCCTCACGGGGGAATACACCACCATGAACCATTTTTATTTTGCGTTTGTTTAGGTACAGCCCTTTGCGCATCTGCCTGCTGCACAGAATACCTTACCCCCAAGTGGAAAGTCAGGGGGGCTGTGTGCAGAAAGCGTTGCTCAGAGTGAGCAAAGGTGCCTGCCCTTGGCACTTGGTGAACTGCCTCTGATGCATTTTTCACAACATTCTTTTTTTTAGATGTAAACGTACTATGCAGAACAGTTCTTTGCCCAAGGACTATTTTCCCTGCTTATACTCACAGGTAAAAAGCAGAACACAAGAAGTTAGCTTATTAGCCACACAACTTTAGGCCACTTTACAATAAACAAAGGAGAAAAAAGGAATAGTTTTGTTGGTTTTATTTTCGAATAACAAACAAGGGTCAACTGCTACTGTCAGGTACAGGGGCGTGAACCCACCGAGGTGAACGGATTAATTTGGGAAATATGCAGTATATGTGAGTGCAGAACTTAAGTTTTTAATCCGAAAAGCCTACACTCCATTCCCAGAGTGTCAAATGTTTTCATAGAAATCAGTGGAGCCCAACACTCCCTGCTGTGACAGCCCCACCGTGTTTGCACGGTCCCAATACAGAAGACCTCCAGTGTAAAACTGAATCAGACCCATATTACACCATGAATGATGGGGGATTGGGCTGTCATGTTCATGGTTTCTTTTTCTAAAACAATGCTGTGTTTTCTGCTTTCTAATGGTTCTCTTTTTATCAAAGCTCAGGCTGAGCTGTTAACTGAAAAAAAAAATCATGTTGAAAGGATGTAAAACTGAAGGCTATATATGTATATACAGTATGTTTAAAGCCTTTTATTTTTATATTTTGAATGCTCTAAATTAATAAAAGACTAATTACAAAGCCTTTTGCTTTTAATTTTCAAAATTATCTTAGTAGTGTCTTCTCTTTGTCTAAGTACCGATGGTGAAATGCAACAAGGAACATGTGCCTTAAAATTATAAACTGTAACAGAGCTAATTTTAATTGATTTTAGTTTTGAAATAGCGTAGGTACAAGAAGTCGCTGTTGTCAAATTTAGGCAAAGGAGAGGTTTATTGAGCATGTCAGTACAAGCATCCTTGAAAGCGCTGAGAATGCATTCCTATTTTTAGCTTTTTGTTGCTTTTCTAATGCATTAAAGACACTCATGAGACGAGAATTCACATGTGAACTGTCATTTTCAGGTAACAATCTGGAAAGACATTTCTTTAGGATTGCTGAGAAAACGGTTTGTACCTCCGTAAGAGGAAGAACATTTAATGTTAACAGTGTAAATGTAGTATGGGGTGATACAGAAACTTTCAGCAATTGCAAGATACACATTCATTTGATAACAAACCAAGTTTAGATAATAGGAATTATTCTGTTTTTATAACAGAATAATGTGTAATTTTAAGTTATTTAAAGAGTTCTTGAAAAGAAACAGTAGAGTGGCACAACTGCATGAGCTGAAACTATGCTTTCAATTAGCATAGCAGAAATTATCACATTTCACAGAACTAGTTAGAATAGCTAGTAAAGTCAGGAGTGCATCACTGAAATATTTATATTACAGTGAAAAGGAAAAGCAACAATTTTAGCTTTAGATCAACATTTTTTATCTATAGAAAGGTCCATTTCTTTGAGGTGTATGACTAGCTAACTACAACTCCATATGTACTATCAGTCTAGAACACTGTTTCTCCATCCCATGGTGGTAACAGAGAGGCTAAAGGGGCAGTCAAGGTGCATTGAGCATTTTTATCATAGGACAGCTCTTTAAGCAATAGTGTATGAAGGTGGATAAAAAATTCACAGTAAAATCTCATATGCCTAAAAGCATTTTTTTCTGCTCATTTGTTTACTCACTTCTTTTATGATTTCCACAGTTGATTTGCACCTTATGTAACTTGATTCAGACTAATTATTTTCAGTATCTTCTGTGACCTGAGTGAGATTTATATCATATATATGGCTAAGAACAAGTAGGATGTTTAACACTACGTCTGTTTTTAAGGCTGTGACTAGTTGTGCTGTCCTTTTTATATCCTAGGTCCCAACAACTGAAGAAGCTTTTCTATCAATGTTGAAATTATGCTGGACTGAACTGAAACTGGACCCAAGACTGACGCGAGAGATTACAGAGTATGAGTCATGTTCTTAACCTGGAGTAAATGGAGCTGTCAGTTTACACTAGCTTAGTGTCTGGTCCCACAGGATTAGTCCAGTTTTTTTTCTTCAAAATCCCCTGAAAGTTATTATTTTACCATTTCAGCTGAAACTTTTTAAAAAGTGTATTGACTGCATAGTATAATTCAGTGTCCAGAAATTTCAGTTTGTGCTTAAAAAACTAACTTATTCCTATGTTTCCTTCATATTTTCTCTTGATCCAGTAAAACAATTACAAATATCAACTGTGCTATTTATTCATGCACTTACAGAAAAGCACATGCTTGAACATTTTTCTTGGATCAGGTCTCAAAGACCAAATTTGTCTTGAACTGTATCAACATCAGTGTAATATGAGGGCATTCAACTCCATAAAGGACGAGAATCACTTTTACATTATTAAAGTGTGTTTTAGAATGCATATAATTTTAAAGAGTACATTCTTCAGAAGTCCTACTTGTGGTCAGCTGTGTCCTGAAGCCATGCATAAACATATTCGTAAACCAAAAGCACCACTGCACCACCTGGAAGAAAAGATAGTGATTTACTACATACAAAATTCAGTATTTACAAGATTTTGTAGAGCATTTGTAGTGTGTAATCTACACCAGGATATAGCAAAGCCTTATTTGCAAAATAGATAACATTACTAACTCCCTAATTCATTAAAAATTCACCAATTCCAAAACCATACCATTTTTACTTAATATTAGACCATAAAGTTGATGGCAAAAGCTTGCATATTAATCAAAATCACTCTTCGTGCAATTTTTCATAACATTTTTTTCAAGATTATTATTTTTCTTTGTTCTTTTACAAGTGAAGCTTTTAATCTGAATACGTGCGTATTTGTGTGTTTAGAGTTAAAATTGGCCATAAAAGCGCAACCTTCAGTGGTGGAATGACAAAAATTCATCTCCAGGGTATTGAAAATGCTTCCAGGTAAGATTCAAGAAAGGTTTTCAGCTGTTTGTTTACCATGTCTAAAGCAGAAGATGACAGCATGGAAATGAGTATAATCTTCCTGTGCCTGTACCTGGCTATGGATCCACTGGCAAAGTTTTGACTTGATGAAATGGCATTATCTGCTAGAACTGGTAAGAGTATACAATCCCAAACTGAATGTCACAAAGTATCTTTGCTTTTAGTGAAGCCAGACTAAAGCCCTTCTGCAATGGGGCTGTAATTACTGTATGAGCTAAAGAAGGGTGCTTTTCAGAACGTATGTATATAACTAAGCACACAGAGAGGCTTCTAGTTGGAGAAGACGGGGAAAGAGAATCAGATTCCAGGCTGCAGGAATAAAAGTGTGTTACAATGTGCTACTGGTGGGTGCCAGCACTGGGGCACAAATATTTTCCTTCCTTTGCCTGTTGGCTCAGTCAGTGGGTTAGAGTGACGGCTCGAACAAACAAGTCTTCTACTGAACTGGGCTGACCTTTCAAGATAGATGGGATAGGCTCCGACAATCAGGCACACGGAACTACCACATGAGTTTTCCCATGTTCTTTATCCTAACAAACCATAATCAGACTTGAAATTCTCTATGAACAGTAACTCAGACAGCTAGGCAAGCAAAAGTTTGCAACAGGCTTTGACCAACAAACAAATCATAGACACAATCTCTGAGATGTGATTTGAACTCAAATCAAAGCTGATTCCAACTCTCACATTGTGTGATGTGTTTGTGTGTCTGTTTTCCTCAAAGCATTCACACATTGAAAGAAGGAATTACCTTTCCTGTCACAAGAAAGGTTGCATTATTATTTCACTGGAAAGCAAAATCTATGTATTAGTCAATGGGACCACAAAGGTGTTTAAAATGAAGTGCACACTTCGCTGACGTGCTGGATCTGGGCCAGAACGTGTAGTTGTTTGTAAGATGGAAAATTTTATTCCAAAATCTGCTGTGCTAATGGGTAGTGGGGAAGCAAAACCCTGCCTTCTCTTTGTCCTGTATGTAATGTAGTATCTTTGGAGTATGAGGGAAAAGGCTTTTAGCTCCAGAGTTATGCATCGCTGCCTTGTTTCCCCTCCCCACCTTCTTCCCTTACCCTGCACAATAACCAGGCATGGTCTAGCACTTAGCCAGATGGATTGGATATGCAAACATTTACAGACAAACCTAATGCCTCCTTTATACTGCAGAACAGACTCTGTACCTACTTGCTTTTAACCATGTGTGTTCTTGCCTATTAAACCACCTTGCCCAATTGGAAATACAATTTCACAGGAATGGGATACTGTTCAAACTGGGGCTTCTGCTCTTTTCAAGACAGACTGCCTCTGTGGCTGGTAAAATCTAAGGGCCCAGTGCTCTGCTTTCATGATTAATCAAAACCAGTCAGGAAAAAAACAGTCTAAAAGTTGAAGAAGATCCAGCTCTCAACCACTGCACTCCTGCATTTGGAGTAACAACTAGTGAGAAGGGGTCAACCAACAAACCCAGTTTTAAGCTATCCTTTTTAGCCTTGTAGGGTCATGCAAGTCTCTTCCCAGCTCATGCTATTGGCCTTTTAGGGTTTGTTCTTTACAGCTCCTGCAAAGCACAGGAGAAGAAAATAACTGGAATCTGATATGCTTGGGCTATGCCTCGACTAGTTGAGAGCATTTATACTGGAGAGACTCTAGTCTGCAGTTTCAGGTGACTTTACGTAGGTGCACAACAGTCTTAGTGAAACCAAAATATCCCATTAGAAGGAATAGGACGAGCTTTGAGAAACACTTCCAAAAGTTTTACAGTTCTGGCATTTGCATAGATGCATTTGGCTTGTTCACAGATAAAGGAATTGCACAAACCAGCAGTAACTTGGATCTGCAATCATTTGATGTGTACGTGTAAATGATTTTTTTAGACACATATTTAGCCAGATCCGTTTATGATACTATTAGATGATGCTGTTATCAAAAGAAATCATTCAAAGATGAAAGAGATTTTGATGATTTCTCGTACACTGTTTCATTTATTTGACTGATGCTTACGACATTTTGGCAAGAAACTGAAAAACCACAAGAGAAAGCAAGAACAAAAGCAATATAGAAGTGACAGAGGGAAAATTACCTGGACCAAGCCTCATGATCTTGGGAACCAAGCCTTTGTACAGAGCCAGAAATCTGTAGCAGAAGAAAAACAAACAAAACATTTCAAACAATATTCTTGCTCTAAAAGAAGAATGGAATTTTAGCATGTGTTTGTTAAAATGCTGGCAGAGCACTTAGAAGCAATTATTTGAAATTACACATGTTCAATAGCAGGCCGGATCTGGATTTTAACATTTTACAGAGGCAGATCAGATGAAGAGAAAAAGTTAATCAATGTTCAGTCACAAAAGCTACGTTGTGAGCCTAGCCAATCAGAAATATGACTTTAATCAGTGAGATGGTTTTACTTTCAAGACAACTCTGTTAACAACAGCTGCATACATGGACAAAATGACTGCTATAATTGAATATCAAAGCTACAACTCAGTCCCCACTTGAGAAATATTTTAAAAAGTTGGAAAATGTTATTGCTATAAGGATCTGTCCCCAATTTAATTATTTCAGCAGTCATTTTAAAGGTACAGTGGTCTGTATAATTACAATCAGATTAAATTAGGGAATATTCTGTTTTCTGTTGATATTATCCTTTTACAAAATGAAAAGCTGAAAATATTACATGAGATATATGCAGCATTGCTTTGTGGAACATAAATTTTGACAACCCAATAATCATCTTGTAAGCATTTTGTAAAAGTTCACATGGAGTAGGAGGAAATCTCCTTGCAAATCTTAAATACATTTTCAAAATGTTACATTGTGCTCTTTTGATAAGTGAGTTCAGGGTGGCTTAATGGTCCTTGTCAGATCTGAAATATAACAACATAGTTTTATGGACCCATATGAACTAAAACAGAGGTCTGGACATTTATGAAAATAAGAATGTTTTACCCTTCCTCTTTATAGACTGTTGCCATAGTTTTAAAACAGGTTCTGTACTTGATCTCTCCAGGAACTGGCTGTGGTCCTTGAATCCTACTTTTTGCAACATCAAAAGGAATGTTAATAATTGAGGCTATTGTTCCTGAGACTAGCCCAATTCCAAATTTCCTCAAAAACTCCAAATTTGGATCCTACAAAAAAAGAAAGAAAGAATAAAAAGGGAAACGGAAGGACCTATGTAGGTTAAGCACTATAAAGTAATATGTATTTAATCAGAAAACTCACACAGCACAACACACTCGTGTTATTTTAGCGGAACACATTAGGATTTCCTATGCTGGAACTTGTTTTCTTGACAATCCTATTGGCTATGTTTTTACACATGGTCTAAATTGCTGAAGTACACATTTCCTCACACAGGATTTATAAACACAGTTCATAAAGAAAGACTGGTATGGCATATGGGGATGATTTGTATAATTGGGCTTCACAATGTACTTAGTATTACTGTATCAAAACAGAAGAAATCCAAGCACACTATTAGCTAATTGGCCAGAATATTTTACAAATGACAGCAACTTCCACCATGAAGCCTACTAAAACGCTCATTTGTGTGTTGGACCCCCAAATGCTAAATTAAATAAAGGCTAATCTCAGTCTGCTGCCATTCCCCTCCAGGTTTTTTACATTTATTTTCACATGTAGCTGATCCACTGTACTGAGAAGTGCTAGCTTCCTGCTATTAACAATCCAATTCGTCGCAACTGCAAAAGAGCCTCCACATTCTGTGCATTAGAAACGGTGGTAACTCACTCAGCTAATTGGCTGAAGAATTTACAACAGATTGTTCCTGAACCCTACTATATATTCACGGTAAAAGTTAGCAGCACGTTAGAAGTGCATCTAAAAACGTCTTTGCTCGCTCACAGTTTACAGTCCAATGGAGTTTTATTTGATCTTTCAGAAAGACCTCCTACCTTGGCATTTCTATGATATCAAAGAACTCAGAGTTTATCTGGGAGTCAAAGTCTCTTGAAGCAAGTCTAATCCTATTTTTCTAAGTAGTGGAAGTCACAGGGAAGTGTGTTGCTATGCACATAATTATTTTGCTGTTGGTCTTCGACAGCAGGGACACGTTTTTACTATAGTAGACTCTATATACGGAGTTACATTTTTTTCATGACGGTACTTCATCAGTAAAGTTATCAGTAAAACAACAGATGCACTTGCCATGTTATAACATCAGCATAACGTTAAAATGAAAGAGTGATTTCTTTGTTTTCTAAACCTGTACATTTGTGACTGGGAAAAGGAACAATGAAGAAGTTTTCCTTTCCAGATTAGCAACCAGGAACATAAATTAAAACTTCCATAATATGCATTGGAAGAAGTCCATACAGGTGTTTAGAGAGAAGTGTCAAAATCAACAGAGCTTTTTATTACTTGCAGAAAAACTCAACACCTTGATTTCACCAAACATGAAACACGCTGGTAATACCTTCTGAAATTCGAATGGATTGTGCTAAAGAAAGAATTGCAAGACTTTATCAGCAAAAACCTTAGTAGCAAATTTCTGTTTATTCTGTACATGCTGACAGTGGTTTGAATGGAAATAAAATACAGCTGATGTTTCTGGTATCCAGAGGAGAAAAAAGGACCCCTTTTGAAGATCAAGGGGCAGCAGTGTGGCAGCCCCGTTCCAGCATGGTGCCTACCTAGTTCCAGGCAGCAGGCGCGTGATTATACCCACACCTGAGAGCTAAGTACTATTCCAGACTGTACTAACCATCTCAAACTAGGCTGCAGCGAGGAGGCTACACTGCTCTGTTGACTTTTTGTAGTCCAGAATGGTCTGAAGTATTTCTGTCACCTCACTTGGCACAAGGACACTTTCTTCCAAAGCACCAAGCACAGTGGGCTGCCCTCTAGGCTAGGCAATATATGTCAGGCAAAAATATTTACTTGTTAAACATTGAACTTCAAGCCTTGCTACTCCTGACAAATCCTTTATATTTGAATGATTGAACATTTTCATGTTCTGGTGAGTTCCCAATGCCAGCGTTGCCTGCTTTATGATTAAGAGTGCCACAGAGTATAAGATACAGTGGGTGTCTGATTAAGTGAACATCTGTTAAAACCCATCACTGCACTAACACATCTAAAGGGAAATGAAAACAAATTGCTTTAATTCTATTCCAGTATTTGTGACATAAAACAAAAGTTGAGAGGCAGCATTTTGCCCACTCACTAAACTGTATTCTAACCAAATGTGCTATGGTATACACTAGCTGTGCTATGTAACTTGATTTTTTATTATATATCTCATGGGAAATGTTTTTCTGTGGTATTCATCACTGTAATATCTGGGTCATTTCATTTGTATAACAGTTCAAAACAAATTTAGCGGTTAAAAATAATTAAAAAGTTATTTCTTCTAAAAGCATAGCTTAGTGGCCTTTTACCGTGCTAATGCTTCCAATTGAAAAAAAGCGATTTCCAGACATAATTCATGCGTCTGTCTACAACGCTTATGTGGGCAAAGGAACATGGGCTGTCCATCAGGTAGGTGCAACTTGGTGCTATCAGGAAGCAGTGCCTTTCTTTTTACACCAAAATCTGTCCTTTTCCAACCCCATGGACAATGCCAAAACATTCCTAACAGTCTAGGACCCTCTGAAGGGACGCATAAGGATAAGGTATCTGCCTAGTGCTAACATTGCAGCTAGGTAGCAGAGGCAGATATCCTATTACTGTCACTAACTTCCCCATCATGCACTTCACTGACCAAATATTCTATGTTTCATGTGTTATACACTAGAACAAAAGATTCTGACAAGCTCCTCTTACTTTCATTAATGGCAGAACTGGAGGAAAAAGATGTATGAATTTTGTTTTTAAGCAAAGGTGATTTTTAAGTGGTATGAGCAGAATATAGAGAACAGAAACTTGATTTTAGATGGTGCCACACCACAGTACAGTGTATCACAAGGAAGTGAAACACCAGCTTGCTTATTCACAATGGAACAACTTTGCCACGGTTGGATAAAGTAATCTGTGATCATCCCATCTTTTCACCATGCTCTTCATAATCACATTTCCTGTACACCCGAGTCCCTGTCCTGTGAGCACCAGCAGCCATTAAAAATATAGAGAGAAGTAGGCATCACTAATAAATGCCTTATCTATGCATGTCCTGCTGGATTCCCCTGCTTTCTTCAGGAGAATAAATTCTGGGATATTCTCTCTCTGCTTTTTATACTTCATTACCTCTATCATAACATTTTTAAAGAAGTGGAGCCTCCATGAGTTCCTCCTGAATCATATGCTGATTAATGTCTTCTTTAATATTCCATAATTTTGAGCAACAGAAAATTCTAGCCCGAAATCTAGCACATACACATACCCCAAATCTACACATCCACGTACAAGAGTGTCACCCACTGAAGCCTACCGGTTTCAACCTCCAAAGCCCTGACTTTCCCTGCCACTTCATTAACTTTTTTATTTGCTGGGTGTTTTGTCAAAACCTCTGTTTAAATCTTTGATCTCCGTCAAAAGCTTCATTTATCTTCATTCGTACTAAAGGAAGGTCGCTTGATTCAATAAGCAGCATATACATTAATCCAGCAATTAAATAACCCTTTGGTAAAGACACGTATGCTTGGAACTCAGCTAATTTATTTTTTTCAGAATAACTGAAAAATCATTTTAGAATAGATAATGTTTCACCATAGCAGATATATTTGTCCTGATGTAGACACCCATCTTAGGTGCAATCCAAGGATTCAAAGGCAGGACACCACACTCGCGTATGCAATGGAGAGAAGTAGGTACATTCAAAGGAACAGCTCAAAGTCCCTAGGGTAGGTTGCTTGAAGTAAGTGGAAACAGATAATGTGGACAGTCCACTGACATGCATAATAGTCTTTAGAAGCCTGACCACAGAGACACTCAGGAGTACTACTTGTTTTTCCCTTGTGAGGCTCTCTTCAGGTGAGTAAAAGTAGCAGAACGTGTCGCAAAGACACTTGTAATTTAACCCTATTTTTAAGCAAAAAAAAGAATCAATAAAATAAAAAGATCCATAAATATTAATTTGTCTAACAAGCTATTTTTAGAAGTTTGTTTGCTTCAATATTTGGATGTTTGTCTTGAGATCTTTATTTTTTTTTAAGTTGCAGGAGGCACATATCTTATGAGAAAGAATACTTTTATAAACACTTTTTAGTACTTCTGAGCATCTCGTAGACAAGTTCACTGTAAAAGACTAATGCTTACTGGATAAGGAGAATGCCATTTCCTGACAACTTGCATGAAGAATAAATAATAACAATAGAATAACATTTGAAGTTGGTAATTGCAAAGCAGTCTACTAAGTTAGCCTGAAACTAATGCTTAGAGTGGAATATTTGCCTTAAGTTTCTTTAAAGCCTTTGAAAATGCTAGTCATAATATTAGTTTTATAGATGAGCTACACTTGGCACAAAAGTACCAAAAGTGATTTGAAATGACCACTAAATTTAAATATGTTTGCTCAAGGTCACATAATGGGTCAGCAGAGAGACCAGGAATGGAGCTGAGAGGCTTTGCACTGTATGCTGCACATTCCACCTCTCTGTGTGTGACAAGGGAGACTTTAAAAGACAAGGCTTTGGTTTGGCCAACTCTGGTTCTACCCAGTATACTTAGGAATTATGGGACTGAAGAGGGAGATAGGCCAGGAATAAGGGGTAGGGTTGATTCTTGGTCCTTTTGACTAAAAGTGTAATAGCATAGGAACTCCTATGGCAAGCTATGAGGTGCAGTAAGATCTAACCTAGACCACACTGACTACAATCGAGTGTTTGGCAGCAAAACAGGCTGTGAGGAACTGCTTAACCAGCCTGATAATTTGTTTTAGCCACTAAAAGGAGCTTCCTTTGGCAAGACAGTGGAATAAAGGAATGGGAGCTTCCAAGATAGAGGAGAAGAGGTATTTAGAGAGAGGAAAGGTAGGAGATAGTTCTCAGGAAAGCAACAAGGAAGATATTAAAAACTCAAATGAGTTGATTTAAACACAGACACTGAGCCAGAACCCAAGGGAGAGAGAGGGTCTGGGTCATCCTGCTGCGTGCTAGGGGAGAGCTGTGAAGAAAGGCTGTCAAATTCTACTCTAGAGAGGGAGAGGCTGGTACACATGTGATCAGATGATTTGGAGGCATGCAAACGCCCGGCAGAAATCAGCAGTAAGGAGGAGAAAATGATATAGACTCACTGCAAGGCTCCAGAAAGGGTGAAAATGAAAAGAAGAAATTGAGCCTCATCACTGTTGTGATAACATCATGCTTTGACTCTTTTAAAGAATATTCACCATTTTTGTTTGTGACTTAATCGAGGTTTGACCACAGCTTAAGGAACAGCTTCACAGTTTTATTGACCCTGAACTTCTGTGCATCTCATGCATTTACATAGTAAACTCCTTATTGTAAACTACAGCTTGCTGTCTGATTAGTACAATGCTGGTCAGATCTTTGTCAAGATGCATAGGAAATGATGAAATTATAACTACAATAAACATATTGATGACCAGGAAGCGCATTCCAAAATGCATAGTCACAGTTGGAATTAGTTTGAATTGAATGTGCTTTTTCACACTGGTATTATCTCAGATTCCTCCTTGAGTGCAATCTCATTGCAGCAGACATTTATTTAAGTTTTTAAAATCTACCTGCCAGATGTCTAACAGCACAGGAAGATGAATGACAGCCACTAGGATAAATGTTTGGCTAGTCTCCAGAGTGACGTGGCTGTCTGCTGTACAGGGTATGCATTTTCAAACAGGTTGCGATCCTCTCAGTCATTTGCTTTTCTCACAATACGATTTCCTGATAAAATTATTAATCTTACTCCAGATTTATAAGTAGCATTATTATCTATTATTTACTCTTCTGTCATAACCTTTGGGACCCATAGGGCAAGGCTAGGACTTCACTTAGTCCTAAAACAAACATCTGCACCAAAGAACTTTTGATATAAATAAAAAAACAGAAGACAACAAAAAATATGGTCACTGAATACAAAATGTACAGAACTCTGGAGACTCAGCTCTCCCACACAGAGTTGATCTACACAGATGATCAGACTGTTCATAAAGCGTTGAGGTTACAAGCAGGACACCTTTTCATGGTATCTTTTAGACACTAACCATGCAGAAAATGGCACCCAGAAATGGATATCTTCTTGCTTACCCCTGCATCCAGTACTTTTGTTTGCACTATCGATCCTTGGTCTCAGTTACATGGTAATTTATGAAACAGAAAATAAAGAGTAGCCTCAAGAATACCAGAACTAAAGAAGTTTTATGTCCTGTGGGTTCTGGTGACTGATTAATGCTCATGTCTGGAAAGGTGTAAGGCATACATGGGCCTTTTCCCAGGGAATTCAGTGTTCAATATGGCATAAGTTCCCACTGAATATTTCACTTACCTGGGGCACTCATAAGATGCACTTGTAGGATCTCTCCTTTTAAATGACTGTTTGAATGTCTTGTAAGAACTTTGCTGTCTTAAGTCTGCCTCTCTGTCAGCTATAGTTGAGCCTGGCTATCAGTTTCAGTATTATCCTAATTTACCACAGGAAAACGGAAGAAACTTGTTTTTTCTTCTTCACTTTTTTGTTTTCACTGAAGAGTCCTCTCCTGAAAATTTGTATCTGTCCTGCCTACAGGAATATCGCAGTACAGGAGCAGCTGAGTTAGCAACAAACACTCCTCCTTTGATGCAACATCTTTTGGTGCTGATGACCTAGGCTGAAGTCCTTCAACAATGCAGGGTGTACTTTCAACAGCCACAGGACACCTCAGATTGGAGAGTACTGAGCAATTGGTGGCTGGTAACATCGTACTAGATACAGCACTACCTTTTCTTTTTTTCCCCAGCTCAGAAGTCATCCTGAAACCTCAGCTTGGATGGTAGCTCTGAGGTTATTCTACTTTCCACTGTGATCCAGCCTTCTAAGTCATCTTGGTTTATTATTTTTTTCAACCATGTTGCACCACATGTCCTTTTCACTCTCTGTTCCTACATAGCATTTCTATATTGGCATAGATCTGAAAAAGACTAAAAATAAAAGTGTTGTCTACTACCTTACTTACTTGCCAAGCTGAACTGCCCATTCTGGTTTCCCTTCTCCGCTTCTTTGCCTATAGCTGTTTAGGGCCCTTCCTGTCACAAAACAACACAGCTCTCAGCTCCCACTGTCTGACGCAGCAGCCCTTTTAACACCAGCAACATCTGTGGCAGCTGGGGCAGGCAGTGCCTGGCTTGAAATGAGTTTGGCAGTTGGCCGTGTTTCAAAGGGGGTTTTTAACTGACAGTAAGGAAATTTCATATCATTAAGAAATATGACAGCCACTTGGAGGTGGTAGTGAGCAAAGGTTTTAATGAAACTAATGTTTACCATCAAACCTAACTATAATAAAAAATTGAAAAGCAAGAGCTGCTGGAAGCCTATGAAATGTGCTATAAAAGCAGGTGCCATAAAACTGAGTTGATATAAATTTGCAGGCTAATTTGATCGCTAGTGCAGATGCATAGCTGTTAATGCTCTATGGTTGATACATTAGTGGCCACTGAAACAAGTCTGGCTTATTCCATTTTCAGCAAACAGAGTATGAGGTTGGCTGTAAATGGTCTGTTTAGCAGAAAAGACTGAACATATGAAAAATTATTCATTATGAACATTTACAACCCACACATGTAATTTATATCATTTGACCACTCAACATAAAATGTTTATTGTTTTTGGCAAAATAAGCTGCAAACATCTTTAATTGGGATACAAATTTAATGCACAGTTTAGCACTGTTGACAGCTAAAAGGCTTCTATGGACATTTCCATACATTTTTCCGCTTACATTACAGATGGTGAACAGCAGATATGTAGTCAAGAACCAAAATTATTTCAAAAGTGTAGTATTCTTATTTCACAATTTTTATGTTTGTCAATATCACAAGACTGACTTTAAGATGTTCTTTTCTGGCAAAATATACAAAGTGAACAAATCAGGTTTTGTAATGAAATTAAGTATGTGAGAAACCTTGAAAAATTACAACAACCTAACAAGTTTCAGACTAACTGCAACACAGCTACTATCAAATTCCTTGTACAGGTTTGATAACTCTTCGCCTCTAGCACCTCCCCACTGACAGAAAAGGCTTAAGTTAAATACCACAAAGCATTGTTGAATACTTCTATTTTCCAGTCACTGAAGTTCAATGCATGTAACCACCTGAAACACACTGTTGGCTAGCACAAGCCAGATGACGTCTGATCTGTACCCTGTTAAATGCAGGGAAAGATTTGCATTGATTTTAATGGGAGTTCGATCAGAATTATTTGCTCTATCTGTATGCACAGAACTGTCTATGGCACTGATGCCAGCTGGCCTAGAGCGTCCTATTAACTTTACTAGTGTTATTAAATGCAATTACCATTCAAAACTGACTGGCTGCATGAAATCTGCCTATTAGGAATGGTTCCTTGTCTGCGCTAGCTCCTAAGCTGTACCCAGAAGTCGTGTTGGCTGGCCTGGGCTAAAGCTGTGCCAGGGAACATTTAACAGCACAGATGACTGAGTTGCAGCGATGCTGCTCAATTTACCAGCACAGATGCAGCCACTGTGCAAGCCACTGTGCAAGCCACTTTGCACTGGTCGAGCACAAGGCAAACCTCTTCACTCATCTGCAGTTAATGCAATCTAATCCTACATCAATTAAATTGTCATATGCTTTTGATAGTATGCACAGGACAGCTGGGCCACTGACTGACACCACTGAAGTAATTTCTCTTTTGTTTTATGGATGTAGTTAAATCTATGTTGTAGATGTTCCCAATTCTCTGTATCACGCAAAATCTGCATAAAGTGCGAATTTCTTTTTGATCATAAAGCTCTGAATCTTTCTAATCATGTAATAATTGTTTCCTATTTTTTTACATCTGAAAGGCTAGGAAAGCATGCCTATGTCAAATACCATCACTATTCTTCAACTGCTATGCAAGAACACTTCAGGGTTTCTGTAGAAGTTGCATACAAGCCTCTTTGTCCTTACCTGCATATGATTCTAAATGTTTTGCATAGTGATTGTTTACTTCTATCTTAGTACCAAGCTATGCTTGTGTCTTGAGTTTTTAGAATGTATGATTCAAGTACATTGTAAAATATGCTTAAATACACTAAAAGAAACTTGTAGAAACTTGTGGGTTAGCTGCTCTCGAACAATCCAATTTACCGTAATGATCTGCAAATAAGAAGTGGAGCTTTTCTCCATTTACACAATGTTGCCAACAAAAATACCAGGCTACTCAGAAGTGCAGGAAAAAAAAGAGGTGTTACTTCATCTGGGAATAGAAACTGATCCCTTTTGATGTAAATTGCAGCTTCTTATATGAATATCACTACATATTACACCTGTGACTGTTTAACTGTCATCATCTAAAAATCACATTAGTGAAAGCACAGTTCAGTAAGTAACGTACTGGAGCCATTAATAAACCATTAGCTGTTGCTTACACAGTCATTTAGAAAGTTGCCAGTATTACCATGTTTTCATTAGTAAAATTTCACTTTATTGTAAAGGGAAATGTTTCCTTTGTTATGTAAAGGGATATAAGATTATAAAATAAAATTACTTCAAGCGAAATTACAGCTAAAAAGACTCTTTTTTTTTTAACTTACAAACCACAAATAGCCTCTGTGCATGACCCTGTAAGTCTTGTTTAGGGCGGGCTCCCTCCCACATGGATAAATCTGTCGTCTTTCAACACTAGGTTGAACTCTCTTTTGAGTAAATTGGCCCGGTGCACGGCCAGAATATCCTACATGCTGCACCTCTGCCATCTCCTCAAGCTTCTCCCCGTGCTTTATGAGTACTGAAAGAAGTTCAAGAAACTGATTTTTCTCTTCTAAGACAGTTTGCCACAAAAAAGTGCATACATACCTAACATAAGCATAACATACCTGTATCCTGATTTCTGCCTTTTTACAGTGCTACCGTGGTATAAGGGGAGATTCATAAAAATGAGAATCCCGACATGACTACTTTACTTATACTCAGCTTTGCTTAAAAAGTGAGAAGTACAAATGTTTCATTTGCTTCCATTAAAATGCTATAGATTTCTGCAAAACAGAGACCTAGGTTAGTCACTATCTATTACTAAATACCACAGCTTTGCACAGAAAAATACAGTGTTAATGGAATTGCCCAACCTTTTATCTCTTAGTCTATTGCGTTGTATGAAGAACTTACTTTATTGACTGGAATGATGTTTTTCACATTGAAATAGAATCCAAAGTAAACCATGTTAAAAACTCCGTGACGGCCCAGTGTTGCAGTAAGACCTTTGTTGAGTCCTTGGAGGCCCATACTGCTGGTTTTAATGATCTGCCGAGCCTGAACAAAACTGGATGGTTGCTACACAAGTTAGGCAAAAGAAGGAAGAGATCATCTTTACAAAAAGAAAACAATAGCCATAGTATATTTTCAATCCTGTTGACAAACACAGTATTGACAATTCTTGTCATTTTATCCTAAGTCTCTACCATATTTGTTATTTTCCCTTTCCTGTGACCTTGTAAAAACCACAACTTCCATTAAAAAAAAAAAGATTCCTCATTTTTCTGATAGCAGAAAAAAGATGAAAGAAGACTTGAGTACTGTAAAGGACTAAGGATCCCTAAAGCAAAAGAAAAGCCCTTAATAATTTAAAAAATAGATTTTATAGAGCAATATGTGGCTTTGAATGTGTGCATTTGGCAGCAGATTTTTTATCATTGATGCTGTGCTGTTACTATCATGACAGATTAAACCCTTACACAACTAGAGTATATAACAATTATTTTGGAGAATAAAAAGCTAAAAACAGCTTCTCTACTAAAACCAACAGCACAGGAAAATGCATGGTGAGGGACTGACAAAAGGGACAGAACTGTAACAGGAAATTTTTGAGCCATTATGGCTAGAGAAGCAAGTCCTTGTGAGCCATAAATTAGAGCAGTAAGGTGAGGCTATAAATATTTGTGTTGAAGATCAGTTTGGTGGTTTCCAGATTCAATGTTAGGAATAGGGTTGAAAGGTGACAAAAGGGATATGTATTGTCTGGGAACCCTTCTGGATCCTCTGAGGCTCTTCGTGCTGTTAAGTATGCAAACCATTGCTTTAAGACACTGACTTTTGAAGGAGTTATTCAGCACACAGCACTTTTTAAAATCAGATCACATGTTAAACTTTCTTCTTCTAGTTGAAAATCTTGAAAAGAAGGTGGTTGGTTTTTTATTTTTCCCCTTTAGCATCCAACTAGAAATCCTGGTTTGCCCTCCCAATGAATTATTTGACTTAAATAGTGTAGTTAGATTTTGAAAACCAGAACACCCAATTATATTCCAAGGTACAGATTTAGGAAATTGACTTTAGAAATCCTGTTTTGAAAATAACGCCTACAAGGCATAGAAATCATTTTAGTCTTCCATGTAACTTCCGTTTAATGAAGGACAAACAGAAGAAACCTGACTACATATAGATTTGATCTATTTTCCACTGTACTGTGATACTCAGAATCAGGTGTTCCCCTTCTGAGTATTTTAGATTTATTTTTAGCAGAATTATAGAAAAGTTCCTTTCAAAAAGTTGTTGACTTAAGTTTGGCTTTCTCCAAAGCATAAAGCCATCTCTGGGTAACCAAATATTTAATTAGAAAGGCAAAACATGAGTTCCACTAGGAGGCTCAAACATGAAAATATAGAAGAATTTTGACTACAACTCTGTGAACACTGCTAATTTCAATACACTTATTTGTTTACTAGCTTTCCATTTCAAAATATCACTGTGATAGATCAACAGCATCATCCAAATGATGCTTATTCTATTTGACGCAACATATGACTGCTTATTTAGGTGACTGACAAGTTTAGTCTTTAATTCTAAGTTTCATTCTGTTTTTTCGTATTTGGTAACTAATATTATCCTGTTAATGCTCTGCATACATTTTACTATAGTTTACTTTTCTAACCCCTCCCAGTGATTCAAATCAGAATCTAGTCTAAAATGTAGACACCCAACATGGAATATGGTCCAGATACTAGCAATAACATCCTTTCTCATGCACAAAAAATGAGGATTAGATCTTTAAAAAATAACTACTGGTTCCAAATAAAGTGATATAAGCTGAATTTAGCAACTTTCAATAGTAAGGTATCCTTTGGTCCCATCTTGATACAGATTTACTAATAACTCAGAGGGGAAGCCTATCACTTGCTGAGCACCTGAGATGGGATTCATCAATCCAAATGTAGATACCTGCAATGTCTATATCTACATCTGAGCTACTCAGAAAGACTCCCCTTTTCAGTTCTTTAGCAGTAAAGAGGGCTCTCCTAGACAGCACTTCACTTCATCCAAAGCAGGCACCCAACATATCATCTGACCAAGCCACAGAAGTTCTGTGTTTCATCACTGATGATGGAACGACCTTAGGATGACTAACTCAGATGAAGGAATTTATAGTACAAGTATCTGGAGTTTAATTCACTTCACACAACCGTTGACTAGATCTAGTCAGTCAGTGGAATCTGGAGTCAGATTCTTCTCATCATAAAGTAGAAACTTGTATTTGTTTAACTAATCACAACTTTTAGAGTCAGGTGAGAAGCTTTTTATTACCACACCAGCTTCTATAGCCAGTGAGTAATCCATGGCTATAGGGAAAAAAAAAAAAAGAGAAAACCAAACAACAAGGTGTTAGGCCTTCTAGCAGTTTATCTTGACAAAAAGTCACCGTTATTTTTACCTGTAGCAAACCACATTACAAAAGCGCTGATATGTGATTTACAGTGGCCTTCCTCTTTAAACCTATCAGCCCTAGAAAGATGATCTGGTACAACAGAATAATTCAGCTGTCACCGTAGTTTGTGCATATTTGCTTTTGGGGTGTGCAGGAGTCTGGGTGTGGGTGTATGTGTACATGCTCTTCCTTGTTCCTTTTAAACAAGATATATTTATTATTTCAATACAATAGTCAAAGAAATATGTGAACTGCATTAGGTTTCATCGTGTAGTATGAAAGCTACACAATGGGATAGCATTCTTTACTTAAACCTTTTAGAAAAATAGTGCACGGGGTAATGAAATGAGTGTACCGTTGTCTTACGCTGTGTAATATAACATGCACATGCTTCTCCCAACAGGCTTAAGTTCACATGCTTTAGTGTGGAATGTTCTTCAACATGTTATTAACGAGAACTTGAGATCATGGTAATGAAGTCACTGGAGTCTTCCTAATTTACAGCAAAATGTGATATTCTAACACTTTTTTTTTAAGATATATTGAAAATGGATATGTCTGTCATGTAACTGTCTCTGTGATTTAAGAACTTCAGTCCCCTGGATTTTTTCATTAGGGTAAATAGATACTTTTACTTATATTTCAGGTGTAAACTATGTTCCTAGTGGAGTCCCAATAGCATTATTTTACAATTTTATTTGTATGATAATATATTATTTGGATTTTGTGAAAATTTGCATTTGAATTAAATTCAAAGAATATTCACCCCAAACAAATCAACTCAGAATGCTTTTGAACAGCTACACTGTGATTATTGGAGTATTCTGAAGCTTACCGAGGAAGGGATGCTGTAGTTAAAGTAACCAATCACATAAAATTTATGAATTAAAACACTGCAGACTTTGTCATAAAGTTTGCAGTGGAGAAAACAATAAAATGCATGAAACAAAAGGACATATCGGTCTCTTGCAATTTCACAGGAGCTAGTTTGCTCAAAATATAATACTGGTGTATTTACACTCAAAGCCAGAGGTTTTGTTAAGATACTTTAATTGTATCTGCGCAACGGTGAGGCAGAAAGACCCAGAATATCTACTTAGTTTACTACTGCTGGAGCAGTAGAGAGAGATCCTCTCACATATCGCTTTCTCCCACTTTCGGTCTCTCTCGTTCCAGGATCCTAACCTTTTTACTCCTGTACTGCATTAGCTCTCTGTTTCAGTGGCTTTGCTGCCCGCGGTTAAAAAATCTCTAGGCTGCAGACTTGGAGCAACCAAACATCTCTTTTGCACGCTTTCAGAATCGAGCAGAAATTTACCAAATGTTTTAAAATTTACTCTGAAAGAGAATGCTTCTCTGGATGAGGTACAGAGTAGGTACCATCTAGTCTATGGCATTTGGAAATCAGTGGCAGTATCTTGCCAGGCTGTACCTGAGGAGCTTATGTAAATGGCCAGGTGATAAATCTCTTTACTGTGCATCCCCCAAAAGGGTTCAGTTTGTGCAGATGAGTGCTACAAGGCATGCAAGTATTAACTCAGTCAAAACTTCATAGTAGAATATGCAAAAATCCTGCCTCACCAGGGATTCAGCCAACCTTTTCATGCCATGCTTATGTGATTTGGCACTTCTACTGTGGTACAGCTGATTTCTAAAAAGATTTTGAAAGATCTGATTTGACAATTGTTAGTCTTATTCACTGAGAAAAGAAAGCAGGAACTGTGTGACTGCCTTCCTTCACTTTCTTGTGGAACATTTTCTACTTCAAAATTAATTGAAGCTGGTGCATTCCTGGGAATGCTTGATTTTGATGAATCATTGTTTTCCAGTTTAATCGTCTTCCCCTTTCAGCAGTACCCAGAACCGTGGACAAAGTTAGTTCTGCACACTGACTTCTTTGAATGAAACAATATTTGAATAATAAAACTCTGAAGTGAAACAGGAATTTAAATTATCAGTGTGCTTTATTATATAACTATTTCCTGGTTTGTGCTTATAAATGTGAAGACCTATAATATAAATAATTTCATCCAAGACTCTGAAATCTACCAGCTACATTTTTAACATAAAATACATCAGCTGGACTCCAGACAGGGCTTGGGGCCATGGTGTTTTACAGAATCACACAGAATCACAGAATGTTTGGGGTTGGTAGGGACCTCTGTGGGTCATCTAGTCCACTTGAAGTCTGGAGCCTGCTGGGGCAAATGCACTGTGTCCAAGGGGCTCAGGTTCGTACTTCTGGATTACAATTCCTCACAGCGCTGGGCTGCTGGCTACTCTGGAGGGATGAAGGTGCACTTCGGGCACAGAATATTTGCAGTGGAGATGCTGACACCACTGACAATACT
The DNA here is from genome assembly GCF_030867145.1 of Opisthocomus hoazin. Classification (NCBI taxonomy): domain Eukaryota; kingdom Metazoa; phylum Chordata; class Aves; order Opisthocomiformes; family Opisthocomidae; genus Opisthocomus; species Opisthocomus hoazin. The sequence continues at coordinate 46,342,853 of NC_134420.1, forward strand.
GCATGTATCTCTGCACATCAGAAGGCAGTATCTACTAAGTCTCTTGTCTCATTTTGCATTTCTGTTAAGCTTGTGGGAAAATCATTTGCATCAACCCCATATATTATAGACATTCTGCTCTAAACATGAACTTTGAAGTGCATTATGTCTAACAAAGCAAGAAAAGAAGAATGGAGCAAATCTCCTACCTCTGCAAAGGCATTCCGATTTGCCTGTAAGGTAACCTTTACTACTTCAAAAGGGTTAACCACAACCGCCTCTGTCAACCCAGATCCCAAGCCAGCAACAGCAAATGCCTAGGAAAGTTCAAATTAAAGTTAAAAATTAAGGAGTAAAATTTCCCATACATCAGATTATGAAACTGAACGAAACAATGCAAACTGCAAGATTACAGTAATGCAGCAGTATTCTATTACTAAACAACTTTAGCACTTGACTAGCTGCTGACAGTTCATGAAGATAATATGACAATAGCCATAAACCACATTCCAAAAAATACAAAATAAAATGTCATAGCACTGTCAATGAATTATCTTTTCAGCTGAAAGAAAAATTGTGGTGCCAATTTATTACAAAAACATGGAAAAACAATGCCCTCATGTTATCTTTGGGTGTAGTCTGAATAAAAACACAAATATAAATGCAGTTCTGCAGCACTGGAAAAAACAAAACCACTGCACTAAGCATTAAGCTTATAACACTAACATATTAACTTCAAAAAATAAAAAAATATAAGAAATTAAAGTAGTGCAGCACTTAAGGAAATTGCACAAGTAGAAGAAAAGTCCTCCTAAGAAAATACCAATCCTGAAAATGTTTACAGGGGAATGAGTGGCATACATGGAAATGTCAGCGTCCTCTGCAAGAATGAATTAACTCCATTTACTTAGAAGTTCATGGTACATCACATCCATAGAAATGGAGATATTCACTGCTTTGGCTTCCATTATGACACAGCATTTAAAAATACCTTAATTTGTTTGTAACAGAAAAAATATTGCAATATTTAGGTCAATTGAGAAAATACAGGGGGATTAATATTTGTGATAGTTTTACACATTTATTGCCTCCATTTAATATCTCCAGACTTTCTAGGGGCTGAAAAGAGTCACAGGACCAAGATACAATATACTGAGTACATTTGCTGAAATTCAAGGAAACCAATGGTAAGGAAAAAACAATAGTGAGAAAAATAACATATTCAATAGATAAGAATTTGAGCAAGGACTCTTGAGAGCTCAAGAACGAGAAGAATGGTAAGTTAGGAGTGGAGTGGCAAGCTCCAGCCTTACTCTTGTTGGAGAACACTGTGTTACCAACAAATCTATTTTTCCAATATGAGATGGGAACATAACCTACCCTGTTCACCATCAACCATGAGACTGAAGCCAGCAGGAGGATGTTGCTGATGTATGCATTTCTCTTTTAACAATAAATGTGGCCTTGATATGAGGTCTGTTGAGGCACCTAGAAGCATTCTGCCTAGCTTAGACCCCCCCTTCTTTTTCCCTTGCTACCGTAGCTATCTTAGGGGCAAAAATGCCACTACGGTAACAGAATTGCACTAAAAATATCAGTTGTCTGCTGGTTGCTGTATCTGCTATATGAATCAGAGCAGTTTTTGCTCAGCTATTGCATGTTTACAAGTTTCCAGCATATTTTCCTCCAAAAAAAAGCGATGGTGTACTATGGAACTTCAAACTCTGCTACTTCCACTTACTAGAGAACAAATATCAGCGTCTCTATGTACATCTAAGGAAGAGAAGAGCCTGCTGAAAAAAACCAAGATGGAATAGGAGATACTGTAAACAACTGTTGAGTCAGTGGAATAATTAGAGGAAGAGGACGTTTGTTTTAAACCAGTTAATATGCTTCCATGACCATTCAGTTGCTGCAATGGAAGGTGAATGTAAATGGCAGTAATACTGTTTGAAAGAGACCTAAAATAATGATAAAGAAAATGTCTTCTTTTTTTTGGATGTCAATTTGGTTCACATGGTGTGGAAATATGTAAAATCCTGTCTTACAAGACAAAATTTTACTTATTTCCTTCAGTCATCATACAGTTCTCTCTTGAGAGCGAAAAATATAAAACAAATTCCAATTCAAAACTCATTTGACCAAGAAATCTATAATACAGGTGTTCAGGATTTTATTGTTTGTTAACAAAGCGGGTATTTACCTCTTCCAGGTAATTCAGATTGTTCGTCTTGCTTAATGCTCTGATACATTGATAATTATAAGAAAAATGCAGTAGCCTCTATAGGGAAAAAAATGTTTAACAAATGCCAAAATAAGTAAACTGGAAGGAAGCAACAGATTAAAGTAGAAATATTGAATGATAATGTGCTGAAAAAATTCAAGAAAGAAACAACTTCCTAGTTAAAGATGATCTTTAAACAAAACCTTTTGATTTTGGGGAAAACTGATCAGCATCTCCCATAGAAGTGGCATGATTTCCAAGATTTTCCTGGAAATATTATCACTATCAGCACCGGGAAACATTTATTACCAAAACCTTTATAGCGTAACCATAAAGTTATCAATTGTTTCCTACAGTTGTAATGCCATTATTGTGAAAACAGGTATTTACTATTACTTACATTCTTACACCACAGAAAGCAGTAATTCTTATAAAAACTTATTAATTCCAAATGGTATGATAGCAGAATTAAGCCCTATATATGAGATTGCAGACCATATATGTAAGCTACATTTTAGCATGAAAACATTTTTGTGTGTATATATGTTCTGTATTTTCTTTTTAAAAGTTATGTTTTTGAGACAACATCCTAACTCCACTGAAGTATAAGGGAATTTTGCCATTGACTTCACAAGACGTAGTAGTTTTCTGTCAATAGTTTATGTTTCTATTATAAAGTCTTTAGAATAAGACTGAGGTCTATATTTTTGTTATAGCTGCACTGTGCCTTGCAGAGTAGCACTTTGATACCTGGTTGAGGTCTCTAGTCACTATCATATGAATAAATAAAAATTGATAATGTTCAATTGTTTTTTGTTATTTTTCGAGAATAAAGAATGAAGCTGCATACAGATGCTTCCACAATGACTGTCACTATCCATGTTAACAAATGTTATGACATTGAAGACATTTGATACAAAAATTAACATAACTATCATTTTGACAAATTCTGTTATCAATGTTTTCAAGGAACAAGTGTGTTCTGACAAACTGTTGGTTGAACCGGCCCCCTTAATTTTGGACTCCTTCTATGGGAAGAAATGGATGGGACTTTTTAGTATACACATATTAAATTAGAACATGAAGTTCTGTACTCATACATACCAGTCCTGGTGGTAAGGATGCATATCCTAGTAGCTTCTTATATTGTTCAAAGGTGAAAAACTGTAAATAAAAGTTAGACTGAAATTGCATTGAAAAAAATTATGTTACTTGTGCAAATGAATAAAACCAATCTACAGTGCAGCTTCACCACCTCGTATCCCGAGTAGCAGTTCTGCAAAGTAAACATAAGCCACTTTTGTTTTACACTCTCTGTTGCAGTGTCAGATGTGCAATAGTAGACTATTAGGCTTCAGAACTGATTTTATTAGTGTATCATGCACCACAGCAGCATAAGTACAATTAAAGTAATGTTTTATGTAAGAGTTTACTTACAACATATAGTTCGTCTTTTTAATTTATACTTTTCCTTTAGTATCTAACATTCATAAATGTTAGTAGTACAAATGTAGTAGCAGATACTATCGTCTCTCCCAAGAAATCACCTTCACATCTTTAATATAATATACTGCAATCATTTTCACATTTCTCAGATACTAGTCTACTTCTCATCAGAGAAATGTAATTGCAGATTTTAAAGACGGAAAATCTGTAGATTTCTATAATCTTACTGTCAACAGACACTTTTCTTCTAGTTTTGGCTCTTTACAAACAAACCTTTCATCTGATTGTCTGCTTCCAGTCAGGGGTGCTCAGAAGCTCTGAGCATTTGCGATTCCTTAGAGGATGAGTTTTGAAAGCTGTACTCTTTTGTGTTTGAACTTCAAGAAAGAAACGAGAAGCACAGTTTCACCCGCACCAACATGCAGAAAGGCAACTATCTGTAAATGGTTCACCTTGCAACCTGACACTTCTTGCCACCCAAATCCATTAATTTTCAGAACATTTTCTGTGAAATCTTCTAAAAATCAATGTAGGATAAATTAACAGCTTCTTTCTTCCAAGAACAGTGTTGAGAATAATCCTGACAACACTGAAGTCAGTAAGCAGCTTCTCATTGACATATGCAGACAGACTTTCAATGCTTATTTCCTTGTCTGTGGACACAAAGTCTAAGATGCGTCAGTAAAGGTATACTCTAAAGAAAGGGTATTTGTAACATTATACAAATTATTGGCAAGATGCCCTCTGGAATAGAGCACACAATCCTGGCCACCCTTGTTCAAAAAAGATGAAATCAGAGTATAGCATATTCAAAACAGGGCTACCAGGACCATAAGGAGAACTTAAAGATTTTTTAAGAATGAAGACTGAAGGAGAATAAATGCTTGCCTTGTTTAATCTAGCAAAAGAGAGGCTGCAAGCTTTTTCACAACCAAAGGAGTGGGGTCCTGAAACAGTCTTCCAATAACAAGAATGGGGAAAAAATCTTCATCACTTGTAAGGGAGACTTTGATAAGTTTATGAAGGAGATTACAGAACAGCAGGGGACTAGACTTGCTGACCTAAGACATCCTTTCAATCCAGTGCTTCCATGTACAGCAAATCTCCCTCAAACCCATGTTGTTTCAAACTCATATTCTGCAAGCATGCTGCTGAAGCCACTGAAAAAGCACTTCAGGCTGATGCCACATAAGATGGTTCTGAGGGCAGTGAAAACCATCTTCTAGGATGAGGAATCAGGACAGCAGAAAGTCTTGCAGGTTATAAAGAGTAGATATCTGAATTCCAGGTAAAACCAAAGATATTGGAGGCGTTACTCCATGCAATTTTCACTCATGGAACAACGTAAGGTCCATAACTACAGCTCGCTATTTGTGAGTCCTGTAATCTGTCCAAGAAGTATTCATGATTTTGCGCTCAGAGGCTTTTACACGCACAATAAAAACCCGTCACAGCTTCACCAAGACTGCATCAGCACAGGTGGATGTCTACTAGCGGAAGAGCTGTCACATCCCTGTATAGCAAAAGTAAATAACTAGAACCTCTGACTTTCCTGGCTGCTTTCCAAAGCTGACCTGTAACAGTTGATTAGTTTCGAACAAGCTGATTCAAATGAAGGTGGGATCCTCTGGAAGTCTGCGCATTTTGCTCCCACACGTCAGGCCGTGATCCCTCACATAGCACCTGCCCATGCTTGTGACAATCAAATTGTTTCACTATGAGAGGAAGACAACGGGAAATGAGGTCAACAGAGATGTGGGAATCATAAGAAACATAAGGGAATAGAGTTTTTCAGACAAAACAGAAAGACTGGATGACCTGTGCTGGGCCTCAGACAAAGACGACAAGCTCAGTCCCTCAGGCCTCAGTTAACCACAGACCTATCAGAACAAAACAGCTTTTCCATTAGCCACTTGTACAGGAACATGAGTAATAAGCACCACACTGTCTTTTAAACTTGTTTAGAACCCTAGTCTGTGACAAAGTCAGAAAGATTCTTCAGTCACGACCTTCAAACAAAAAGTCACTAGAATCACATCAAAACCGTCAGAGAACCGGGTGTTAATGTGACAATAATGCCCCACATTTAGAGCAGGAGGGAATATGTATACATAATACAAAATGAGGATGTTAAATTCTGAAAACTGAAGGACTGATATGCTGGCCAGTGGATAGATACTTTTTTATTCTCAGTAGGGATTATTATCTCATTTTGCAGAAAAGGTCCTAGAATCGGGGCCCAGATTTTAACTGCCCTCCAAATAGCGTACAGATTGAACACTAATCTTGCAAACATCCTGCAAATATGTTAAAAATTATTGTACTGGCATTGCCAATAATCAGAAAAGATAGAACTGTTACTTCGACTGCAGGTCCATCTTTTTGGATAACTGAAGATATTTTATATGTGAAAGGAAGTCTCTGAGAAAGTGCCAGTTGTGGGTGGGTGAGTTACTTCACTGGACTAAATTAATTTCTTATTGTGATAAAGTTTGCTTTATTCTCTCTCCAACATCTTTCTACTCGTTGTTACCCTCCTAACCTTTAATGGAATTTCTGGTATTCCTTAATGTTTTTCATAGTGTTATAGATCTGTAAAACTGTTGTAATAAAGGCAGAAATACATTACCTAGCAATTTTTTCGTCTTCAAAATGTTACCTTAAAAATCAATAGCTTCCTAGAGTCATAAATAAAATAACTACTAAATAGTAACTATGTTTTAAATCATTTTTTAAAGAAAACAAATCGACAGCAATAAAACTCAATATAAATGTTGCTAGGTGTACTAGAGGGGCTAGTACACATACAATTTTGCCAAAAAGTATCTAGCTATATCATACAGATCTATATCATGTACGTTCACCCAAAATGTTTTCAAAAACACAGCGTAATCTTTTTCTCTATAGTTGTATTAAGTTAATAGCTTTGTGCAAAAACATCTCAGAATAAATGTAGGCAAAACATGCTTCTATGTATATAATAAACAATATTGTCCATGTGGCAAAGATACACTTTAATTCAAGTTACACAGAAAACAGCCAAAGTACTTACCAGATGTCTCAATAACTCTAAGGTAAAAAATATATGCTTGAAACAAGATGTCTGGGAACACATGAACAATATAAATTTGCCCCAAAAGTTCATCTGTTAACCATTGTATTGGCATCATCACTTCTTTCCTCCAAGTTCAGTCTAACACAAAGTTATAAACTTTGACTTTTCATCTTCCAGAAATACCAGCTTTCTTTTTAGAAGGGAAATAAAGAGAGAAAAAAAGAAAGACCAAGACAGACATAAGAACGTAGTTGACTAAAAGTGAAGCTGTGTCTTCGACACTTAGCTGAATAACTGAGGCTAAATAACTTCATTACAGTAGCTTTCTTTTTACTTGCAAATATCCACACCAGATAAATACAATATTCCAGTAGCACATGTACATTTCTTCTCAGTACAAAATTTCCCTTGTCCTTTCTCTATACACTTTTACGAGATACAAAAGACACTATAACTCGAAGTTTTCAGAAAAGTTCTTTACAAACACAAACCAAGGTTGCTGGAACCTAGAAATTGCCTCTCTGCTTTTTATGATTTCTCAAGTCTCTAAATCATAGATGTGGATGTAGCCTTCCTCTAAATCTCACTAGTCAGTTTGGCAGTGGACAAGGGACATCTTGGGGCCTGTTAAAATGAGGAAAACTATTAGAAGAATAAAAGGTGGAGAGTGAGCCAAAGGAAACAGTGACTTTTCCATTGGGGTCATACCCAAATAAGATTAGTGGAAATTTGAGCCAAGATAGATTCTCTTCTCTTCAGGTCAAAGCATAGGTATAAACTCCACTTTGGACGTTAGAAACTAAAATCATAGAATAATAGAATCTTTTAGGTTGGAAAAGGCTTTTAAAATCATCAAGTCCAATCATTAACCTAGCACTGTTAAGTCCACCACTAAACCACGTTCCTAAGCACCACATCTCCACATCTTTTAAATACCTCCAGGGATGGTGACTCAACCACTTCCCTGGGCAGCCTGTGCCAATGCCTGATATCCTTTCGGTGAAGAAATTTTTCCTAATATCCAGTCTAAACCTCCCCTGGCACAACTTGAGGCTGTTTCCTCTTGTCCTATTGTTTGTTATCTGGGAGAAGAGACCAACACCCATCTTGCTACAGCCTCCTTTCAGAGAGCTGTAGAGAGCAATAAGGTCTCTCCTCAGCCTCCTTTTCTCTAGGCTAAACAACCCCAGTTCCCTCAACTGTTCCTTGTAAGACTTGTTCTCTAGGCCCTTCACCAGCTCCATTGCTCTTCTCTGGACACGCTTCAGCACCTCAATGTCTTTCTTGTAGTGAGGGGCCCAAAACTAAACACAGTATTTGAGGTGCGGCCTCACCAGTGCTGAGTACAGGGGCATGATCGCCTCCCTACTGCTGCTGGCCACACTATTGCTGACACAAGCCAGGATGCCGTTGGCCTTCTTGGCCACCTGGGCACACTGCTGGCTCACGTTCAGCTGGCTGTCAACCAGAACCCCCAGGTCCTTTTCCGCCATGCAGCTTTCCAACCACCCTTCCCCAAGACTGTAGCATTGCATGGAGTTGTTGCGACCGAAGTGCAGGACCCAGCACTTGGTCTCAACCCATCGATCCAGCCTGTCCAGATCCCTCTGAATATCCTTCCTACCCTCGAGCAGATCAACACTCTTGCCCACCTTGGTGTCATCTGCAGACTCACTGAGGGTGCACTTGATGCCCTCATCCAGATTGTTGACTAAGATATTAAACAGAACTGGCCGCAGTACTGAGCCCTGAGGAACACCACTCGAGACCAGCTGCCAAACAGATTTAACCCCATTCACCACAACTCTTCAGGCCCAGTCATCCAACCCATTTTTTACCCAGTGAAGAGTACACCCATCCAAGCCATGAGCAGCCAGTTTCTCCAGGAGAATGCTGTGTGAAATAGTGTCAAAGGCTTTACTAAAGTCCAGGTAGACAAAATCCACAGCCTTTCCCTCATCCACTAAGTGAGTCACCTTGTCGTAGCAGGAGATCAGGTTAGTCAAGCAGGACCTGCCTTTCATAAACCCATGCTGACTGCATCTGATCACCTGCTGTCCTGTACGTGCCACATGATGGCAGTTGAGATGACCTGTTGCGTAACATTCCCTGGCACCGAGGTCATACTGACAGGCATATGCTGGCATTGAGGAAAGGCTGAGGGAGTTGGACTTGTTCAGCCTGAAGAAGAGAAGGCTGTGAGGGGACCTAATAAACGCTTATAAATATCTTAAGGGTGGGTGTCAGGAGGATGGGGCCAAACTCTTTTCAGTGGTGCCCAGTGACAGGACAAAGGGCAATGGACACAAACTGAGGCACAGGAAGTTCCATCTGAACATGAGGAAGAACTTCTTCACTCTGAGGGTGACGAAGCACTGGAACAGGCTGCCCAGGGAGGTTGTGGAGTCTCCTTCTCTGGAGGTATTGAAGATCCGCCTGGACAAGGTCCTGTGCAGCCTGCTGTAGGTGACCCTGCTTTGGCAGGGGGGTTGGACTAGATGACCCACAGAGGTCCCTTCCAACCCTGAACATTCTGTGATTCTGTGATTCTGTGATCCAGGTTCTTACAAGGAATTACTGTCCTGCCCTATTCTGTCACTGAATTCTTCTAATGTAGAATACAGCTGATGTCTCAAGGTAACTTGAAGTCCTCCTGGTGTCCTAGGAACAACATAAAATTTAAAGGAGTAGTGTAAAGAATTAAATAATTCAATGATTTAAGTAAAAAAAACTTGTTTAGCATTCAAACCTGATTCTCACGGTTGCAGAAACACTACTGAGTCCTCACAGAAATGCCCAAGAATTAGGCAGAAAGCTTCCCAACAAGGAAGCCCTAGGATGACATTTAAGGAGTTGTGAGCTTATGATGTACAACAAGAGGCTGAGACAACAGAGTCTGTTTAGCCCAGAGACGAGAAGGCTAAGGCAATCTAATTCCTGTTTTCCAGTATTTAGAGATTACACAGAAGACAAAGCCAGACTTTCTCAGATGTCCACAACAGAAGCATGAGAGGCAGTAGGTAAAAGTTGCAACAGGCAAATATGGATTTGGTATAAGACAAAATTCCTCATGGTGAAAGCAACCAAGCACTGGAGCAGGAGCACAGAGATGCTGCAGTCTCCGTCCCAGAAGATTTTCATATCTTGACTCGACAAGGCATCCGAGCAACCTGACTTCACCATGAAGTCAGCCCTGCTTTGAGCAGGAGGCTCACCAGATGACTTCCCAACTTAAATCTTTCTATAATCTACAATTATATTGATTATTGTGGGTTTAAGCTAGTTTAATCAGTTTGAGTAAGAGAAAATGACTCTAGGTTTTTGAATGATTCAGGTTGGTAAGAAAGAAACTAAACCTGGGTTTGTATTTTAACTACATATATGCTGAAATTTAAAAAGCATGATCAGATGGACTTTGGCCTGTTTCAAATGAAATGAAATGGAGAGACAGAGGAAACTTCACAGCCCAGAGAAAATGAGTTACTAGGAATCGTCTAAATATCATCCTTCTGTTCTTTACTGCCACTTTGCTATTAAATAGAACATTAGTCTTCTTAGCTGTATTAAATAATTTTGAGATAGGTGACATATGTTGTTTGCATCTGCAATGCCAATGCAAACAAGAAGATGACATTACCAGAACTCCTTTAGGATTCTGTTACAAGGTCACATCCTGTCACTTTATACAAATATTATTCCTCTGTAAAGGAATTGGAATGTGAATGATTAATTGCAGACTGAGGACCAGAATCATATGCAGCCTTTTTAGAAGGAAACTAAAAAAAAGAAAGAGAGGAAAATCAAGACATTCTGTATAATAACTGCTTATAGACACATTTGGTGCAACTATGTGAAACTTTGAAGTTTTGAAGTAAAAGACAAATATCTGTTTGTAACACAATGGATGATTTTATAGATTTAGAACTTTAAGATGAGGTGCTTAATTACTATGTTTTAATTAAAAAGGTTGCATGGAAACTGAAAAAAACTGACGAATTATTTTGCTCAGGAAAGTTACTAAAATAATGTTCTACAAATCAACCTAAAGGATAATAAAAGAAAATCAGATCAACACTTGACAGCAAATACACTTTGATAGGCTAGCATCTATTTCAACTGTAAGAGAGTTGGAATAAAACGTTCTTTGCATGATGAAGAGTTGTACCCATTACTATGTTCAATCTGTAAAAAAGTGAGAGTAAGGAGTAGAGTGCTCTTTGGAGAACAAGAAAACTCGGGGCAGCACTTCAAACCTACAGATCTACTACTTCAAGTTACTGAGTAAGTACTTAGGAGTGGCTTCTTTAATGGCTTCTTGTGTTAATTTATTAAGTTGTTCTTCATACTTTTGCAAGTTCCTAGGTATTTTCAAAATGTCTAAACCAGAGGTAATTATGAGGCTAAAATATCACTTAAGGTATTTTCTTAATTTTGATTGTATAAACTAATTGTAATTTGTTTTTCAGTAACATTACATGCACAGGTCAAAAATAGCCTAGCATTTAAGAGCCTTATCCTACACTTCTTAATCAAACACAGTTTTTATTGTGCTATTAACAGGAAAGTTTCCTCCTAGTAAAAATCAGAGTATTAATATGCCAAATAAGTTTAAGATTCTAATGTCAATCAGTGGGGGAGAAATAAAATGTTTTACAGCTGCCACTGTCCCTGCTCTTCTTTTCAAAGGAGGAAGTATGAGGTCTTTACCTTCACTGCCCTTTTGGGTGTCTCAGCCAAGATGGGAGGAAGTATTCCTTTGTAGAAGCCAAGCAATCTATTGAAGATAAAAACTTTTTTTTTTTTTTTTTTTATGGATAAGCAACCTATTATTACCATACTGCTAATTCTATTTTCACTTTTAAGTAAAGCAACTCACATTTCAGCAATTCCAAGCATACAGACAAATAACGATAGTCTTTGCTTACTTGCTAAGTAATGTGCTACCAATTCTATTATGTGCTGGTGAGATGGTATAAAAAAATCAGCAATGAATAAGGAAAAATTCAATCATTTTTTTCTGAGTAGACAAGAATTTGTATTTAAATGAAGAGGAACAGTTTTGACAATGAAGAGCAAGTGTTATTTAATGATTTTAAATTTCTTGACATAGCAATGATAATATTAAAAACTGAAGTCACAAAATAAAGATTTGGAAAAAACAAGAAACCTTCATGCTAATCTTCAGATGCTAGGTTAAGGCATCTTTTAAAGTTTAGTTTTAAATATGCCTCAAAACAGATGAAGTGTTTTTTCTGACAACTTAGTTTTAACACAAGTTAGCTATTCACAGAGTCATAACAGAATGTAACATAGTATCATAGAATAGTTGGGGTTGGAAGGGACCATAAAGGTCATCTGGTCCTACTTCCCTCAATGAGCAGGGACATCTTCAACTCAGTCAAGTTGCTTGGAGTCTCATCCAACCTGACCTTGAATGTTTCCAGGGATGAAGCATCTATCACCTCTCTGGGTAAACCGTTACACCAACCTCATTGTAAAACATTCCTTATATCCAGTCTAAATATACCCTCTTTTAGTTTAAAACCATTACCCCTTGCCCTGTTGCAATAGGCCCTGCTAAAAAGCCTGTACCCATCTTTCTTACAGGCCCCATTTAAGTACTGGAAGGCTGCAATCAAGTCTCCCTGGAGACTTCTCCAGGCTGAACAGCCCTAACTCTCTCAGCCTGTCCTCACAGGAGCGGTGTTCCAGCCCTCTGATCCTTTTTGTGGCCCTCCTCTGGACCTGCTCCAACAGCTCCATGTCTTTCCTGTGCTGAGTGCTCCAGAGCTGGACGCAGGACTCCAGCTTGGGTCTCACCAGAACGGAGCAGAATCACACCCCTTGACCTGCTGGCCACACTGCTCTTGATGCAGCCCAGGATACGGTTGGCTTTCTGCGCTGTGAGCGCACATTGCCAGCTCATGTTCAGCTTTTCATCCACCAGTACCCCCAAGTCCTTCTCCTCAGGGCTCCTCTCAATCCCTTCATCTCCCAGCCCGTATTGATACTGGGGGTTGCCCTGATCCAGGCGCAGGACCTTGCACTGGGCCTGTTGAATCTCATGATGTTCACACGGGCCCACTTCTCGAGCTCATCTGGGTCCCTCTGGGTGGCATTCTGTCCCTCAGGCACGTCAACCGCACCACTCATCTTGGTGTCATCTGCAAACTTGCTGAGCATGCACTCAATCCCGCTATTGATGTAACCGATAAAGATATTAAACACTACTAGTCCCAGTATGGACCCCTGAGGGACACCACTTGTCACTGATCTTCATCTGGATACATATGTATTTCATCTTGGAAAAAAAAGTTGGGCAATAGCTTGCTACTGTACTCATTCAGGTCTTTGCCCCTCTCTTGCCTGGCTCCATAAACACCTAAGGACTTTACAATAGCTGCTGACTTTTGGACCTGGTCTGAAGCTAAAGACCCACTTGTTATTAAGCTTTGCTTTTCATCACCTAAATTATATATATATATATATATACACACATATATATATATATAGCCTGCTATAAGCACACATGGCATTTGCAGCCAGCCTGAGCTCTGCTCACAAGGCCAATGTAGACGCACAACACTGGGTCTTGGGAATGCTTCAGATGACGCAGTTCCTAAAATCCCCAGGTGTGGTAAAAGTAACATAGTTCTTGTCTGCTAGATCTCCATATTAACCTAGATAGTGCATGGGAAGAGTTCAGAAATGCATCTAATGCGGTGAGCAAGAAACTACCTTGCTAGCCAACAAGGGTATATCTTACAGCTTCTCCATCCTCAGAGTTTATACACTTCTTTCAAGACTATGAGAGGATTCTGTCTACAGAAGAAATCACTTCTTAAAGCAAAGCACTTGTGTCTTTTTAAAATATTGAAAGGTGTTGATTTTGAAAGGTGTTGATTCATCCTTTAAAACAGCCTATTACTTGGCATATCTTTGCAGGGTGTGGAAGAGTCACTACATCAACAGGTTCTCCTACAGTTATCCTGTGCACGTCAAAGGAGAACAAATACATTTATGTTCCTCATGTGAATGTAAAATACCACAAATACTATACCATTTTTTCCACCTAAGGCTTCTCTCTATTTCTCTTCTTAAGCTACCCTGATATAAATAAAGTAATTTATGCTTTGTAGGATGCTCCAGAGTGGGAATATTTCTTATCCTTCCTCTGAAGTAAGCAAGTTGTGAATTCCAGTCCATGATAAAAGGAAACTCGGAGCATTTTATACAACAACGGTTTTATGACAAAACACTGAACGTCCTTGGGTAGGAGATATCAGGAATTCAGTTGAGTTGCCAGATGTTTGAATTTCCCCGAAGTCTCACTTTCCTAACATAAACATATATACCTACATACATATACCTATGTCTATCCACGTAAATAGATAAATAGAAATTTACAGATATGGATATAACAATACAGACATACTGGATCCCATCTTAGTCTTTAATGGCTGATGCATATTCAGAGTATATTCTTGCTGATTCAGCAAGCTATTGAAATGTTGAATAACTTTAAGCATGTGATTCATACACTTTAATGTGAGTTCAGACTCAAACTGAGGTCCAAGAAGGATCAGCTACACAGAACACAGTTCCCTATGGACACTTTCTTCCTTTCAGCTACAACAGGCATCTATTCACAGGTGTAGCTCTGACTACAAAAAAGTGAGACCCAAACTTGGTCCAGATTTTCTCATTAGTGAGAGATGCATAAGCAGAGAAACATGCAGTGTAAAGCAAGAATTCAGTTCTAAAAACACACAGCAGCATTACCTAGCCTTACACAGCAGTACAGGTTGCTCTTCCAGATTGCTTTCTTGTATACTCAAATGTCCATGGAATGTGGAAAGAGGGACAGGCCACTTGGGAAGAGTACAGAAACGTGGTGAGAGCGTGCAGGGATGCGACGAGGAAGGCCAAGGCTCACCTGGAATTGAAGCTGGCAAGGGATGTCAAAAACAACAAGAAGGGCTTCTTCAACTACATCAGCAGCAAAAGGAAGGCTAGGGACAACGTGGGGCCGCTGCTGAATGAGGCGGGTGTCCTGGTGACGGAGGATGCGGAGAAGGCAGAGCTAATGAATGCCTTCTTTGCTTCAGTCTTCAGGGCTAAGACTGGCCCTCAGGAATCCCAGGCCCCGGAGGTAAGAGAAGAAGCCTACAAAGAGGACGACTTTCCCTTGGTCGAGGAGGACTGTGTGAGGGATCGCTTAAGTGATCTGGATGTCCACAAATCCATGGGCCCCGATGGAATGCACCCACGAGTGCTGAGGGAGCTGGCGGATGTCATTGCTGAGCCACTCTCCATCATCTTTGAGAGGTCCTGGAGGACAGGAGAGGTGCCCGAGGACTGGAGAAAGGCCAATGTCACTCCAATCTTCAAAAAGGGCAAGAAGGAGGACCCAGGGAACTACAGACCGGTCAGCCTCACCTCCATCCCCGGTAAGGTGATGGAGCAGCTTATCCTGGAGGCCATCATGAAGCAAGTGGAAGAAAAGAAGGTTATCAGGAGTAGTCAGCATGGATTCACCAAGGGGAAATCATGCCTGACCAATCTGATAGCGTTCTACGATGACATGACTGGCTGGGTAGACGAAGGGAGAGCCGTGGATGTTGTCTACCTTGACTTCAGCAAGGCTTTCGACACAGTCTCCCATGATATCCTCCTAGGGAAGCTGAGGAAGTGTGGGCTGGATGAGTGGTCGGTGAAGTGGATAGAGAACTGGCTGAATGGCAGAACTCAGAGGGTTGTCATCAGCGGCGCTGAGTCTAGTTGGAGGCTGGTGACAAGTGGTGTCAGGGGTCAGTCTTGTTTAACTTCTTCATCAACGACCTGGATGAAGAGTTAGAATGTACCCTCAGCAAGTTTGCTGATGACACCAAACTGGGAGGTGTGGTAGATACACCAGAAGGCTGTGCTGCCATTCAGCGTGACCTGGATAGGCTGGAAAGCTGGGCAGAGAGGAACCTGATGAGGTTCAACAAGGGCAAGTGAAGGGTCATGCACCTGGGGAGGAACAACCTCATGCACCAGTACAGGCTTGGGGTGGACCTGCTGGAGAGCAGCTCTGCGGAGAGGGACCTGGGTGTCCTGGTGGACGACAGGTTAACCATGAGCCAGCAGTGTGCCCTGGCTGCCAAGAAAGCCAATGGGATCCTGGGGTGCATCAAGAAGAGTGTGGCCAGCAGGACGAGGGAGGTTCTCCTTCCCCTCTACACTGCCCTGGTGAGGCCTCATCTGGAGTACTGTGTCCAGTTCTGGGCTCCCCAGTTCAAGAAAGATGAAGAGCTACTGGAGAGAGTCCAGCGGAGGGCTACGAGGATGGTGAGGGGACTGGAGCATCTCCCCTACGAGGAGAGGTTGAGGGAACTGGGCTTGTTCAGCCTGAAGAAGAGAAGGCTGCGAGGGGACCTTATAAATGCCTACAAATATCTGAAGGGTGGGTGTCAGGAGGATGGGGCCAAGCTCTTTTCAGTGGTGCCCAGTGACAGGACAAGGGGCAATGGGCACAAACTGAGGCACAGGAAGTTCCGTCTGAACATGAGGAAGAACTTCTTCCCTCTGAGGGTGACGGAGCACTGGAACAGGCTGCCCAGGGAGGTTGTGGAGTCTCCTTCTCTGGAGATATTCAAGACCCGCCTGGACAAGATCCTGTGCAGCCTGCTGTAGGTGACCCTGCTTCGGCAGGGGGGTTGGACTAGATGACCCACAGAGGTCCCTTCCAACCCCTACTATTCTGTGATTCTGTGATTCTGTGATTCTGTACGCAGCTATTGACTATAAAAACCTTGTAACATTCCCAGGGTCTCTGAGGGTCTCAGGGAAAACTGTTCAGAGAGAATGTGGAGGGGATGGATATACCAGTAATTTGAGCAACAGATCTGTCATCTCAGCAATCATGCGAGGCAGGTACCTCACTGTCTGCTCATCCAGCCCGTACTTCAATAGCTTCTCTATGAGGATCTTACGGGAGACAGTGTCAAAAGACTTACTGAAGGCTAGGCAGGAAATGTCCACTGCTCTCCCCTCCTACACCAAGCCAGTCATTTCATCACAGGTTATCAGATTGGTCCAGCATGGCTTGCCCTTTGTGAATCCATGCTGACTGCTCCCAGTCATGGCCTTGTCCTTCATGTGCATGGAAATGGTTTCCAGCATTAGTTGCTTCATCACCTTCCCAGGGATAAAGGTGAGCCTGACCAGCCTGTAGCTCTCTGGATCTTCCTCCTTGCCCTTTTTGAAGATAGGAGTGACATTTGCTTTCTTCCAGTCCCCAGGCACCTCTCTCAGCTGCCATGATTACTTAAAGATAATTGAGAATGACCCTGCAACAATATCAGCTAGCTCCCTCAGCACTTGTGGGTGCATCCCATCACGGCTCACAGACTTCTGTACGTCAAGTTTGCTTGAGTATTCTCTAACCTGATCCTCTTCCACCAGGGGTAAGTCTTTCTTATGCCAGATCTCCCTCTCTCCAGCACTTGGGATTTCTGAAGGCTGGTCTTGCTACCAAAAACTGAGGCCAGGAAGGCATTCAATATTTCAGCCTTTCCCATGTCCTGTGCCACCAGGGTCTTTGCCCCATTCAGCAGCAGTCCCACATTTTCCCTAGTCTTCCTTTCACCACTTAGATGCTTATGGAAGCACTTCTTGTTGCCCTTGACACCCTCACCAAGCCCAACTCCAGGTGGGCTTTGGCTTTCCTAACCATGTCTCTGCATGCTCAGACTGTCTCTATACTCCTCACACATTACCTGTCCCTGCTTTTGCTTTCTGTATACTCCCTTTTTATGTTTGAGTTTTGCGAGGAGCACTTTGCTCAGCCACAATGGCCTCTTGGCATTTTTTTCTGACTTCCTGTGTGTTGGGATTGACTTCTCTGGAGTGTAGGTGATCCCTGAATACTTCCTCTGGAGTGTAGGTGATCCTCAAATACTATCCAGCTTTTCTGGACCCCTCTTCCCTCCAGCGCCTTATACCATGGGACTTTTCTAAGCAGATCCCTGAAGAGGCCACAGTCTGTTCTCCTGAAGTGCAGGGTTGTGATCTCACTTTTTGCCCTGCTCCTTCCTCTCAAGATCCTGAACTACACCACCTCACAGTCACAATAACCAAGGTTCCATTTGATCTTCACATTCTCAGTGAGGCCTTCCTCATTTGTGAGTATGAGGTCCAGCAGAGCACCTCTCCTCATTGGCTCCTCTTTCACTTGTGTCAAGAAATTATCATTAATGCTCTCCAGTAACCTTCTAGATTGCTTATGTTCTCCTACTTTGTCCCTCTAGGAGGTATCAAGGTGGTTGAAGTCCCTATGAGGATCAGGGTCTGCAAACAGGGGGCTGATTCTAGCTGTGTGTAGAAGGCTTCATCCACTTATTCTTCCTGGTCAGGCAGCCCATAGTAGACACCCACTACAAAGTCACCAGTATTGGTCTGCACTTTAGTCCTTACCCATAAGCTCTCATCACCCACCCTCATGCACAGCTCCATGCACTCCAGCTGCTCTCTCCCATAAAGTACAACTCGCCCTCCTTGTTTTCGTGGCCTGTCCTTGCTAATGAGCCTGTATCCCTCCACTGCAGCACTCCAGTCATGAGACCCACCCACCGTATCTCTGGGATCTCAATGAGATCCTACCCTTGCCGCTTCACAGAGATCTCTAATTCCTTGTGTTTACACCCCACACTGCACACCTTAGTGTGCAGGCACTTCAGAGCGACTTCCTTGCTTACATGCAAATGCTTGAGGTGATGCCACTTAAGCCCTGTTTTGTTCATTTTGTGTTCCTGGTTGTTCACATCACCTCAGGCGCTTTGCTTGTCAGCCTGTCCATTGCTCCCTCAGAGCTATGGTAACTCTCTCCCTCCCTTGTGGTTCCTGGTTTAAAGTCCTCTTTACCAGGTCAGCCACCCTGCGGCAAAGATACCTGTGCAAAGATATCACTCGGCAAGTCATGTCAAGCTGATCTGCTTATTGCAGCTGTAAGGTCAGTTCTGAAGATTTTCTCCTGGACAAATCTCTGCTGTGAACCAGGAGCTCAGCAACTATATTGATGGCTCTACAAATCCCTAAAATTTTAAGGCATCTGTAACTGGGTTTCACTGCTTTACTCCTCCTTTCCTCTGTGGAGGCAAGCATCATCGTGAAAAACAGACAGGAAGGAGTTAAGGTCTATTACTATGGAACACATTAAGTTTAGAAATCTAAAAACACATGAAAACTTTGAGGATATACATCCATACATGCAACATGTAATTCAGTAAACATGGTAAGAATCAGCTCAGTATTTAATTATGAACTGTGGTTTAGCTGATTTTTTTTCTTGCTCATTTGAAATAGCAACAGAAAGAAGGTTAGCAAGCACAGACAGTGAGATGAAAGGAATAAAGGAAAGGAGGAAGTAGAAGACAAGCCCATCTCATCACTGCCTGTTGTGAACTGACTATTTTTTTCTATGAAGCGTAGTCTTTTAGAACCTTCTGTGCCTGAGGTGGAAGACAAGCAGCTGCCCCCAACTGTTCCAAATAATGCTTTACAAATCAGATAATTAAAGATACAATGATTTGAAACCTTTGCAGAATGAGCTGTTTACTTAATTTAAAAAATAGCATGATAGTAACAAAAACTTGAATGGTTTCATCAGTAAGAAAGTACCTACACACACAATGATCTTATACTTCTCTTTTCCTTGGTCAATAACACTGAGCTTGCCTACTTGCACATGGTGAATAAAATTTTTCAAAGTCAACTAACGAATGGTGATGACATTTCACATTTGAAAGATATTATCACCTGGATTCAGGCCTTCCTTCAGAAAACTGGTGTTCAGAAAAATTATGGAAGAGCAGCAGCAATCACTGCACTGTGTGACAGAAGAGAGAGGACGTGACATCATCTCCCTAGCTAGAGACACTGGAAAGAACAAGTAAATCTCTAACAGAAACCCAGCTACATCTTATTTTGTTTCAGCATGAAGAGTCTAAATGAACATCACCATTCAATTGTATTCTGGGCAACAGCCCAAACTCATCTTTGCAGCAGTTGATTTTGAAACATTACAGTCAATCATATCTTCTCAATTTGTTCTTTCAGGCTTTCACTATCCTTATGGTTTCCATTTCTTGTTTGGAAGCCTTGAGTCATTCACCCTGGCAAGACGACCAACCTAAATCAGTTATTTTCTCCAAATTATACTGAAATTGGGATCTTGCTTAGTTTGTTGTTTTCTTCCTCTGACTTTTACATAATTTTCCCTTTAAGGATCTAATAAAGCTGATTGAAGGCATGAACACAATATTCCCTTTCTTCTACTGCTGTCAAATCCAAGTCTCTTACCCACATTGTTTTATAATTGAAACAAAAAACCTCTTGGGTTCAATTCTGCTTTCATTACCTCTGTGTTATCCCAAGTATAAATAAAAGACCTGGGTTTCATGACCATGTCAGTTACATTAAATGGATGTGCGACTTTCTGATTTTACAAATTTTTTTATTTCAGTGAAGGGAAGGAACTTTGAAGACACGCTTGGTAGAAGGGTGGGCTTTCAAAAAGTGGAAGAAAGTATGTGAAAGTATGTCTAAATGTAACAAAATTTGCTTAGAATTCCATTTATGTCAGGAAAAGGGTATCTTTTATTTCATGGTATGTAGCATGTTGTGAATTGATTACTAACAGAAAGTAAAACAATTGAAAACAGAGCAATATTACTTTAATATTGCTATTACTGTGAAGTAATCTTTATGTTGACCTAGCTGGAGATTTAAAAGTTTTTAAATTACCAGAAGTTTCAGGAAAACTAGGGAGCTCTTAGTGAAGGCAGGCACATATTAGTACCTACCGCTGAGAAAAAGGGACTTGCAATTTAGCCATTTATTGTGAGAGCAGCAAGCCATTAGCCAGTTCACACAATCACAGTGTCTATGACCATTTGTCCAGCTGAAGAGGTATGCTATAGGGAAGGCTGGGTGTCGTTCAGGGACAACAGGCACAGAGCTGAAAAGATATTAAAGGTTGAGCACATTCATAGAAAACCAGGCTTGGACACTTTGTTGCTCTCCAAAAAGCTTTTTCTCTTGTGAAGTGTTATGTATATTATTTTACTGCAAATGTTAAACACATGTTTCTACAGGAACCTCATATAAAGCTATCAATGACATGCTTAGCCAAGCTAACTTCTGAATTTCTAATATGAAAATATATTTCTTCATCTGTTCTGTGTCTGCTATACAGATACCTGCCATTTTCAACACCAGCACTAAATACTAGATACTTATTTTCATGGCATATTTAGCTTTTTTTTCACTGAGTGTGCATTCATGTAAATTGCCATCTGTTGTAACATATAGGAATTTGAGAAAACAGTTTTTTTTTTTCACAGCAAGTAAATCTAATACAGAATTATATGTTAACATGTGTCTATAGTACCACTGCTGTTACACTATATGGTAAAAGACGACCAAGTGTCCAGCTATGAGAATACTAGAAGCAGACCAACTCAGGAAAGAAATCCCTCAAATAAGCTAAGGCAACACAGAATATGAAAAGTGACTGGTTAAAAGGATGGACAGTCAGTAAAAGGTACTCTTAAGATACTTCTGAAAAATGCTAAACAGTGGAGGATCTGGCTCAGATACAATCAGACTGGCCAAGAAATGGATTAATAATCAACATCAATCTATCTCACTTATTTAAAATGACAGTCATCACCATATTTACTGCATGTGGGTCAGATTATGAAGTTATTATGATCCATCATCCATGTGACTTTGTTATTCTTACTGAGAAATGAGTCTTTCTTCCACGACTTTTAATCACCTCTTAATCTCTTGGTCAATTCCTTGCTAATTTTTGGCTTTCTAGTCTGCACTCTGAATTTATATGAGTTACAGGACACACCTAAACATAAATCTCTCCAGAGAGGGAAAGATGAAACCTTCTCCTGCCTTTCTTACATATTTCATGCAGAAAAAAGTGAGGGTAAAAAAAGGAATCCTTGTTAACACTTCTCTCTATTCAAATGAGGGTCTACCCCTCTCATACTACATATTTCTCACATGCTTTTTGTGTTTTACTATACCCAGGCTCTTAAGAAAAGTTCTAGCAAGGTGAAGGTGGAGCCTTGCATTGTAACGCACAACGTAGGCTCAGCAGTTCTCCATGTGCAAAAAAAGAACATCTTGTTCTGGCTTTTTTTTCCAAGAATGATTATAAATTAATTAGTTAAGTGGTACATTGTTACCACGTACTGCTTGAGTAATAGTTTCATGTGTATTAAATTAAATTGGACTTTTAAAAATGTGGATGTGCTCACACCTCCGCCACTTACCCTGCCACTGCCAGTGGCCTGTGAAGCTGGGCTGGTGGCCACTGCCATGGGAAGAATCGGGCTGGATGGCCACTGCTCTGGGCGGAGAGGCAGGACCCTGCCAGCTGCATCACACACTGCACGCTCCCACCGCTGCCAGCCCAGTGGCAGGAGCAGCAATGCTCACTCTGCAGGGCTCCCTGCCACCTTTCCCTCTTCCTTCTTAATGCCTTTCCTCTAGTCTGGCCCCCACAGCCAATGAACGAAATACCTATTTGGGCCATGATTCTGAGAAGCCTTAAGCTGGTCTGTTTGATGTCATTCCTGTTGAAATCAGTGCATATGGCAGCATTATTATCACTGGCAGCTGGTCTAGGCTCTTACAAAATTGCCTGCATGTAATCACTAGCTGGGCTGTAGAATGGGTCTACCTGTCTCATTTCTTACAACTGACAGCATTTTCTTCCCCTAAAGATTTTTCCCTCTAGCTGCCCCTTTGTTTGCGATAGGAACAAGCTACAGGCATGCCAAAACAGCTTTGCCTAGAGCTTCTGAAACAGAAAAATTCTTCATTGCATTTTGGATTGTCAGAACTGGCAGAATGCTTCATTTGTTCAGTAAGAGTTTTAGTTGTTCAAACACTAGAAGAGAATTTAAGGGTTGTTTTTTTTTTCCCCCTTTTGCTAACAGTACTGCCGTAACTGGTACGACAGGAAGCAGTCACTGTTTTAAAGTAGCTCCACACCTACATCTATTGAAGCTAAAGAATGCAAGAAACTGATTCCTTTCTAGTTTTGATACCAGAGAAAATATAGACCTTTGTAGCTATGCACCTAGAAATCTGTTTCTGACACTAAAAAAAAAATATCAGAGAGCATAACAAGATGTGTTTTCTGGAAAAGACTGACAGCATTTCTCTGTGTTAAACTGATGTTGTAATTCATTAAATGAAAAATCATGAGATTAGCAAAATTTCTGTGCCTGCCCTGGGAGTGTGTCCCACTCAGCTCGGTTGTGACTTCATAAAAATACAACATTAAGCTATTTTAATTTCATCAGAAAAAATGTGGCTCAGGAAGGAAATTTTTGATTGCAAGCTAATGTTAGCCTTCATTGGAATAAGTTATACTCTTCAATATACACATGTGTAATCCCCAGGGAGTTATACGACTACATGTATTCTTTCCCATCTGCTAGCTAAAGACGAGATTCAAGG
The DNA here is from genome assembly GCF_030867145.1 of Opisthocomus hoazin. Lineage (NCBI taxonomy): Eukaryota > Metazoa > Chordata > Aves > Opisthocomiformes > Opisthocomidae > Opisthocomus > Opisthocomus hoazin. The sequence goes on from NC_134420.1 coordinate 46,366,087, forward strand.
GGCTTTCAGCGTCATTATACAGATTAGTGACTCTCCCAAGAGGACTTTCGGTTCACGATACAGTGAATAACTTACAATGAGATTCAGAAGACCAACTTTCAGAAATCATTTTATGTTTGTATGAGTTTTGCACCTGCAATTATTTGTGCCTGTAATTTAGGTTACTTAGATGTTTTTAATTTACAGATGCAATCAGTGATGTAGATACTTAAACTGAAACGAACTGCAGGCAACCATAACTGCAGGTGCAAAATTTTGTCTGCAATGATTTGGGTTCATAAACACATCGACCTTCTGAAGTCTAAAGTAAAACTAGGCCACCAGTGGTTTTACAGTGTTTTTAACAAACTAAAAAACTTACATATTTTTCTCATTTCTAAAACAAATCTCAAGGCAGCACATGTTAGCATTAAAAAGAATAGGGTATCATTAAAAAGACACAAGCATGCACATAATAATAAATTTGATTCCATCTTATAGCATCTTGACCTTTGGGGTATTTTTCTCACTCCCTTTACAGTACCACTAGCAGGAAATCACAAAAGATTCGTGATTTTGTAACAGTAAGACTGTTGATATTTGCACCAGTAGAGAGCAACAGTCTTGCACGCACAGAGATCAAAGTGTGCAGAATTTGTAGCACTACCTAGGTAGCGAACGGCACCACGAATACATATGCATACTGGCACTTGAGTTTCCACCTGGCAGACAGTTGTGGTACCTAGATGCACCATGGGAGTGGAAGGTGTTCTTACACAGATGTGTGAGGAAACTCACACAAATAGCAACTACCAGGCTAAAGACAGACAAAACACCACTGCGTGTTGCTGAAACTGGATTCCGCTGTATGAAAGTTATTAGAGTTTTACGTACTTGGGAGCAAGAAAGCAACTCCTTGAAAAAGCAGAAATTTGTGACAGGTACTGTCCCTCAGTACAGTGACAGAGTCACTGTGAAACCGAATGCCAGCCCTTTGTTCCAGCCAGCTCACCCCAGCCCAGGTCACACTGCTTGAGAAAACTCTGGCAGATGAAGGTCTGTGTTACACTGACAGTTATGGACGCTGGAGCAATGCCCAAAAGGATACCTCCTGTTCTTCACACACCACACACAAACACCCTAAAAATACCATATGGGTTAATACATTTTCCTCAATGTTACTCCAGTCTAAGAACAAATAGAGTTGACAGTTAATGCAAACAAAAGTTTTTTCATTTTTTTTATCACATCACATTTTAAATGTGAAAGCTCCCTTTTCAGGCAATATGCAGCAATGCTTCCAAACAGATTCTGCCTTCAATACTATGAAACTCTCACACTGTAATGACATTCCTCTCATCCTTCTCACACTGTTTATAAGATAAAGGACTATGATGCCAGGTTGCTACTTTTTCTGGAGAGTTTACTAACCTTCACTCCGTATTTCTCAAAGTGATAAAGGACAGGCAAGGTAAGTTTAAATGACTGAGAAATTAAGAAGACTTACCAAAGATTTACCAAAGGATTCAAACCAAAGTTGACAGTTAAATGACTAGGAACAGATTTTGCAAGGCTCTACACCAGTCATATACTTTAGTATAGTTACTGATGAAAAACTTGCTACAAGACTGTGATACAGAGATACATAAATAGCTTTTGAGACCAGACCAACAGGCGAGACAAACGTGTGAAGGGAAGAATCATGTAGAAGTTGCTGCATTAATTCTTATTATTGTTACTTACTATTCAGTGATCTACTCTTGTTTTATGTAGCCATGCCCCGCCTGTCAATAGTCTCCCCATCTGCATGGACATCTGTAAAGGAACCTGACAGATTTTTTTAAAAAAAGTAATGGAGTCTGTGTCTCAGTGATGTGGCAGTTTCTACTGGCTTATTTATTTAAAAAAAAAACTTGTAATGTGTTCTTTGAGCAGCAAATCTGCCTCAGCAGGTTTAACTTGAACATCTCTTTTGAAATGTTTTCTTTTTCTAAATATACTCTTCTGATCCAGCACTCTTCTGAACTTGAATTCTGCAAAAAAGAAATTCTGCCACTTTGGCATTGAATAAACAAAACAAAGGAACCCTCTCACCCAACTTACTTTTAAAAGCATGCAGAGCATTTTGCTTTACAAATGAACGAAGCGTTTTATGTAGCAATTCAAGTAAATGCAACACAAGCTATTTTATAGCAGACTGCGTGTTTTTTTTGTGTCAAAACTTTGCATTTTATGACTAAAAGTAATAACACTTTTATAACCATCAAAATGTCAAAAAGAAAGCCGATTTGGGTCAAATTTGCTTTTCTTCTAGATCTCCAATTATCTCTGAATTTGCAGAAGACAAGTATTTTTTCTTGCATAGCTCACAAATATGCCACGAGGCTTCCTCAGTAGCCAGCTCTGAGCACACTTCGAACTCTGCCAGATTAGCCGGAGACTGCCATTGCGCCCCTGCAGCAGTATGATTTGCCATGACCTCACACTCTCTAAGCGTAACTGCAATTTGCAGCCACACTACTTCCTTGTTCGCCATCATCAGAGAGCGTTACAAAGTCAATATAAACAACATTTCACTACACATGACTGAATGGTTACCTGCTATCCTGCAGAGTCGGTTTAGAGCCATGTGCAAACCTTCTCTTGCAGACAGTACAGGCAGCAAGGACATCAGAAGACATTTATATTGCTTCAGCTGGCGTAACAAGCAGTCAGAACTGCAGTTTCATTGCACACCTGTGCCTGGCAACCTGCTGTCGAAGGCAACAAAGTCCGTGCTACAAGCAGGTTTGCCAGGCAAGGGTGGGCAGCGAGCTCCAAGTGCAGCGGTTTCTGCTGTCATTGTAGCCGGTTTGGAAGGGAGGGGTGGTAAAGTCATTCTGAGCACTGAGCATCCCAAGGCAATGCCCCAAGAAAAGGCATTCGATGCGATCAGCATCGACACACAACACAGTAGGTTCTTCTACAGGTTGTGTTTCGCTGTAAGTTAAATATGCTGAAAAGCCCACAAGTGTGAGTGAGCTTTCAATAAAATGTGTGTCTGCAGTTCAAGCAAAACTACACAATTCATGATTTTATACTGAAACTATGTAAAACTGGCAACACAGAAAAAAGAGAAACTCAGCAGTGCTGTCAACAGCCTTGTGTTCTCCTTTTGTGTTACAAAAACTCACACAAGGATATCACTTGAGGGCAGCTGAAAATTATCTAATCAGCTGTGTAACTAAAAAATGAGCGAAATCATAAATTCTTGAGCAGCAGTATTTCTGAAAGCAGTAGCTGAACTTAACTTTCTTATTGCCATGATGTGCTGGTTAGTTTATGACGAATTTTTCTTCCAGGGAAGAACACACTTTTTAGTAAACAAATTTTTACACTTTCTTGTGTAAAAGTGAGTAACTGTAAGAGATATTACTCCTCTTCACTGATTCAGCTCCTACTGAAGTCAAAATAGTCCTCTTTATTTTAACAGAGTTTATACCACATCTTTTGCAAAGAAGTTTTACGAGAGTCAAAACATACATAAGCCCTTTTCTTTCAAAGACTACATGTTCCTTATTTTTTTCGCTAAGCATTCAAGACCTTTTTGTACCTGCACTTCTTTCCTCCTATTTTTCTTATTTTTTTAAATCTATGAAGCCCATAATCCCAGTTCCAAGTAAAAAAGCCTGGTACTGTTAGTTTTCCAGAGAAAAAACAGAGCAGACTACTGCTACATTCAAGCTTTAACCAAAACCAGTGAATCTAATTTCTGAATACCAACAGATGTCTATTGTCCTATACAAATCTATACCCCCAACAAACACAACCAGGCTTCCATGAATAACACTGTACATTTTGATTCAGGATTTATAACAGAAATTATTTTTTGGTTTAGAGACACTTAAAAACTGGCTAAATGTACATTCTGATAATGCATGGATAAAACTTACACTTGAGAATATAAAAAATCATAAATAATCAATAGATTGCAGAAAGACAAATGTAATGCTTTCCGTCTTCTCTGGGGTCTGCCCTACACGTGGACCCTTGGAAACCACAAAGTATAAAGCCATGCCTCATAAAGTAATGAATACCTGTACTGTGTAGGAAAAGCACATTCACTACGCAGACACACACAGAACATAGCAGTGCTCAGAGCCCTGGTACCGCAGCTCGAGTCTGCTACCATTTGAGCTAAAGCAGAACTACATGGGCTGGTACTAACAGCAGTTCATTTCTTCTGTCTGCGGGCAAGCTATCTTAAGGCAGCACAGCACACACACAGCCAGAATCACTTTTCCAGCAAAATGAGTAGATAAAGGAGGTAAGGAGAAAAATACAACCTTGTATTAAGTTTAATGTAGATACCTGTCTAATTAATTCATTTTTCAAAATTATTTAAGCCTCTGGGAATGCAGTCTTCCTACGAGACGTTATACTTGAATGGCACTACATCACAACAAGTCAAGCATGTAGAATCAGCTTAGAGATGACGAATAATGAAGTATTACTTGAGATTTTCAGCTTATTCACTCCATACTTGTTTGTGATGATGTGGTAAAAAAAATGCTTTGGATCTCAGTTTTAACCATTTTACTGGACATCTGGTGCTTGCTGCTTAAAGTTTCACTCTTACCAGGGTCATTGTAATTCTATAGCACATCTGGGCCAAATTCTCCGGCAGTTTTTAGTGAATTGTGCGGCAGTGGAAACATCTGTAGCTGTGCGCAGTTCCACACATACAGAATTGTAAGGAGTTGCAGAATGTTCTTGGATCTTTTGCATTTCAGCGTCCAGGAAATCCACTGGTAATTATGATCTTCTGGCAATTTTTTTTTTTAATCTTCTATGGGATATGCCCAAATCGAGTAAAACCACACAGATTCTAATCGCTAACATTTTATCTTCATCAGTTACTAAAGAAAACACTGGTGCCTCAGTCTTCATGTTTTCAGAAGTACACACAGCCTTTGGAAATATTTTCTTGGAAGTGGGTGGACAGATACAATGTGAAACTGGCCTCCTGTCACTGAAAATTTTGAGAACTGCAAACAAAGCTTAGTCTACAAGAGGTGAAGAGAATAAGAAGAGAAATTCAGCAACAGAGTCTTGCAACAAAGGGCCAGGCGCAGTAATCATTAATTCTTATCTTCTAAGGTAAAAATAAAGATTAAAAGAGTGGAGCACTATCATACATCTGCCATTTGTGCGTAATCAACTTTTGTGTTAAAATTCTTTTAATGACAACATGGTATAATCTAAGTTTCAGTTATTTGTTTTCAAATGATAGAGTAAAACTGTTACTTGTCACAAAGAAAAGCCTGTAAGAACGAATGGTCTGGAAGAAATAGTCTCTTGCTTTTGAGATCCTGAAGTATTTGTGCCACCTAGTTAGGATTAAATTAATATATTACAATTGCCTGGACTTGATTCGAAATTTTGCTTTGCAAAACAAAACAAAACAAACAAACAAACAAAGAAAATCCTAGCACCAGGTTTCTTTCCAGTAGTGTACCATCTCACTGACTAAGTTACTAGAGGAGTAAACTAAATTTGTTCTGTTGTTTGCTGAATCACTAAGCAGCTCTTGTTGTTTGTGCTCGGCCTGGCAAAGTGGATCACTGGTCAGAGTAAAACCTCGTCTATGTCTCAGCCCAAATCCTACTCTGAATAAAATACTAGATTCTTAGGAATTATATTAAAGCTATTGAAGAAGGCTTATGCTGGGGTTACAAGTTAGCCTGCAGTGTTTTTTCAGCCTTAGAAGAGGCTTTGAAAGTAATTTTACAGAAGAAAACGCAGTATGCCAAGAGGATCATTTGTAGGTACAGCAACAATGAGCAATAATAAGCAAGGGGGCGAAGAACTCGACAACCTGCACATGTGGATAGTGTAGCTTGGAGAGGACAGCATAAGGATGCCTGCCATATGAGGGAGGATCTATGATAGGAAATAGGTCAGAGATATTTAAAACACATTTAGTAAGTGCACAAATAACTGCATTTAGTAATAGCTTGTTATAGGGCAAGTATTCTTTAGCGATGGACCTGGTTTGAGAAATGTCCACACCTTTCTAACAAAGCTTTCCCCAGATGCTCATACCATCTCCATACCACCATCTTCCACACTCCTTTGTGCTAATACAGTTATCACTAAAACTGCACTGTACCCCACATCACTGAAGAGTGGAGAAAAGAATTCGTAAAAGGAACTGCTGAAAACAGTAGAAGTCTTTCTGGAATGGAAATCTTCTGAAAGAAAGAAATGTATGTGTAAATGACAGGACGAAAGCAAAAGAAGATCAAAAGCTAAACCCATGACGGATGCGTAGTCAGAGCAATTATGGTTTGAAATTCTGTTCAAGCTAACTGAAGGGATGCTCAATAGGGATAAAAAGACCTTTCACTTTGCTGCATTTGTTCTCATACAGATTAAAGACAACATTGGTCTTGAAGGCAGGGAATCTGAGTAGTAGGCTAGGTGGAATGCAGAGAACGGTCAGAAAGAGCCAGACATGATACCTGGAACAGGAAATTTATGATATTCCCTACCAGACTGAGGCAGAAATTCCTTCCTTGCCTCCAAACTGTAAATAGGTAAGACTCTGAGCCTCCACAAATAAACACCCCCCCAATGGATTTCCTTTTCACCTTGAAGGACTAATCCATGCTATCACATCTTCATCTGTACCCAATCATGCTTAAAAGGAATGAAAAAAACCCTCCCTATGATGCACCTAGTAAACTGCGCATTAAGAAAAAATAATCCCTCTTGATCCCTGACAGTAACTTGCTGAAGCTCTGCAGTATGATGTAAGCAGTCATTACTCTAATGCAAACCTCCAAGTGTTACGGCAGGTTTAGGGCAGTGCAAGATTTCCTGTTCTCAAAGCTTAACATAAGACAGGGATGAGTTATGAGACCAGACTACAAACTTAGAAAGGAGCCTTTAGGACACACCACTTTACTGATAGAGGCTTTCATTTAGAAACTGTATTAAACAATTTTTGGAAAGACTTAAGCAATGGCTCGCCAGCAAAAGTGCTCCAGATGATTGTTCCAGTGTTCTTCTACATTCACAGAAAGCTCTGTTTGAAGGCTGAATTTGCTTAACATCAGATTTCAGGCAGGTTGTGGTGAGCAAGGCTGAAAACCCTTGAACTCACAGGTGCCAGAAAACTTTTTCCATAGGTGAAAAATATATCTACACATAGCAATAAAGTAACTTCTCAATATTCTCTCTGACAGCCAGAAAAACTTAGCCTCTTGAATTTTATGACACCAGACTTATTTTCCTCCCACGACAGTTTTGTGGCGCTCTCAAATTTCTTCAATACATCTACATTTTCTTTGAAGTGTTGATTTAATTCAGTATTTTATCAGTTTTGTTACCAAAGTTATATACAGAGGCAAAATTCTGTACTTCCTTACTATTCCTTAGCTGCACATAGCACTTTTGGTTTTGTATGCTTTCGGATTGCATGATTCTTTTTGCTATGGTACAGTCCTGTGAGCTCATGTTGATGCAATATCTTTAACAACTAATTCTTTCGCTATTACTGCTTCCTAAGACAATATTCTTTGCATTGTTGATATAGCAAGTGTAATCTGAATTTTGACTCCCCCTTGAATTACTTTGTATATGGTCATTTGAAAATACATTTAGTTGCATGGTGACCACGAAACTGGGTGTAATTCTAAAACAATAATCTGTTCTTATTTACTGCCCTACCAGCTTTTGTGTCTATTAAAACATCTACCAACTTCACTGAATGTTCACTGGGAATAAAACATAATACTCATTTTAAATGCTTATTTTAGTTTCTACATTCTGTATGTGGTTTCTTTTTTTTATTTAACTGAAACTCTTCCCACTCTTTATTATTGTTCCATACTTGATTGAAAAATATTAAGGGCTGGGCTGAATTATACATTCGATTCTAGAGATAATGATGGCTTTGAAGCATTCCCAAACCAAGCTTGAGAAAAAAGATACTTTAACTGATAATATTTCAGCATACATATTTAAAGTGTGTGAGAGTATTAGTTTCACATCAGGGAAATTCTGAATTCTGTCATCTGGCTGGCAGACAGAAAATTCACTGTGCCAAGATAACTGGGCCTGGTGATAGCACAAATCCACTTTAGCCAACTGGAAGCTCCATTCTGTATATCGATTTGCTGAGTGGGACAGACTTTTTCAAGAAATGATTTATATAATCAGTACTGAATGTTCTAGCACTGAAAGCATGGAAGGGAAGCCCTTTTATCTGATTTATGTTATCTAGGTAAATTATTTTCTAGGTGTTGTGAATGAACAATGCCAACAATGATGGAAAAATGTTTCTACTCTTAAACAGTAGTTATCAGTTATTTATTACATATCTCGATAGATTATATCATAACTATTTTCTTTCCATCCAATAGTAACATGTACCACTTCTCCTTCGTGTGAGCAAAGGACTTCCTAGTCATGATTACAGAAAATGCCTTATGAAAATACTAACTATATAGAATGGACAAGAGTTAATGAGCTAATATCATGTGGCTAGATGGTTTTCTATTGAGTAATCACAAAGGCAGCGAAAATGGCTTGTTGACTTAAAGACACTGTTGTAAACTACAGCCTTACTGATAATAGCCTTACTAATTCTTTGTCACCTTTTTAATAAACCACTCCATCTACTTCATGCTGGTTTTGTTCATTTTGCATTCCACTTTATGCTATAATCACAGCCACAGTGAGAAATTTTCGTGTCCAGGAAGTATCTCCAAACCCTGGGCACAGCCTTCCAGCTGCCCTCGCCTTTTGTGTTCTCTGCTCTGTTTTCCTAGGCAGCAGCTGCAGCAACCGGGATTTGCCATATTTGCCTCTAATAGCTCTGCCTATTTTTAAATTCTGGTTTCACCCATGTTTGGCACAAACTAGAACTGCGGTCTCAGAGGAAATAATCCCACCTTCCTTTCCCAGTCGCTCTGTCCTGCCTCCACACTATCCCTTCCTTTCTGCTGGCAAAATGTCTGTGTACCCACGTGATGAGCCAGCCAGGGGAAACCCTTTGGGATTACCAACACATCCCTTTTAATGGCCACGTTAATATTAACCCGATCATTTCTCCAACATCCATGACTCCTGACCAGCAGCAGAAGTGCATGTACTGGCACAAGGGAGACTGTGGCACAAAAGCAGGAAGGTACAGCTCTGGGCACAGAGCGTAACACCTTTGCTGATTCTGGTGGCAGTGCTGGTTTAAAACATCCAGGAAACTATGGCTGTGGATAGACAGGACTCAGGATGTAGCCTATTATGTTTTCTTCTTTAACTTGATTTTTGGTGTATGGTTCACATCTTGCTGTATATTACACTCATCCAGCTGTGCTATAATAATGGCTCTTTTACGCTCTCATTAGGCAGTAATTTTGAAAAAAAATCCTCTTCTAGAGATGGCTTCTAAAATACAACACATACCATCCCATGAATGTGGTAACTGATATGTCAACATTCCAGAGTGCTAAATAGGTGAGGATGTTGGCTTTCAGGAACAATCTCTTGCCAGATAATACTTCATTATCTGACAGACCATCTGGTTTCCAGTCCGTCAATGCTATATTAATACCGTCAGCTCTCTATGCTTGATTATTGCCCAACATTTCTATTACTTTGTAAATAACAGAACTCAAAAAAAAAAAAAAAGCCTCTTCCAGAGACTGAGCAAGACAAATCACCACTTGCTCATGTACTTGTCATTGTCATTTTTGGATAATGGCCAAACAGTGGATTTTATTCCATGTGACTTGTGAATTCAGAGTACAGCGTACCCCATTGTTATCAGGACAAAGATCACCAACTTTTAATTGCACAATATATATAAACACAGCTGGCCTAGTGACTCATTTAGTAATGCAATACGTTAGTCCCTAAAACTCTGTTTCAGGTGTGACCTCAGGACTCTTTCTATTCTAGTTGTTGAAGTCTGTGCAATTTACAGTGATTTACTCCTAGACTAGAGGGAATATTTATAGGAATCCTTCTTTTCTGGGATTTCATAAGGAATGTTTGGGCTGTAAATGAGAAGCTCTATCTATTGGATATACTTTTGGTGTCTGTCCAGAGCACCCTGTTTTAAGAATGACTAATCAGAAGAATGTACAATTTAGAATTCCATAAACAATAACAGTTGATCTCTTTACAGTAAAATATACATTCTTCCAGTGGGACGAATGTCACTGTGGGAGTGTTATGACATTACAGCACAAGATCTTGAAGAACAATATTAGCTGCATTTTAAAAAGAAATTTATATTCTAAAATATGAATGAAAATAGTGTTTTAGTGTACTTAGTAATGGAATGAAATTTTTATAAATATTTTATTGGCTTCTAGATTAAATACTTCGGCTGTGAGCTAGGAAGCCGGTGAACCCTCATTTGTACCAGCTCTGAGTATTTGCCTTTTGTGTATAACTCCCCTTTTCACAAGTATCGGCAATGAGGTAAGCATGCTCTTTCTGTGTCTCTTTTTTTCAACAGTCTTGACTTCAAATTTCAGTTATCCCTCAGTAACTTGATGTAGTCATCCCTGGCAATACATGGTCTAAGTTAAATATCGGGTTCAAAATCTAGATGCCTAAGGAAATCCTACAGCTAAATAAATAAAACTCAGAACAAAATATTTTTGGAAAAAAACTGTGGTTAGCTTCCAGTGAAAAATGCATAAATAATCAATTAAAGAAATGTTCAACATTTCTTATACTCTTTTTTTCCCATTAATTGAATGCTTTTCCAGTGAAGACTCAAGACACTAATGATCACACTCTTATCAGGCATATCTGAAGGCCTTTGTCCAATAATGAAACGCAAATATAAATATAAGCAAGTAATGGCAAAAGAAAGACCGAACTGTGCCAAAAAGGAGTTACAACTAGATCGGTTCCATCATAAATGTCTGTTTTAAATTTAATTGTTCTCCATAAGTCAGGTCAAACATGAAAAAACAGGAAACAGAAATTAACTAGAATAACATTCTTTTATTCCAATTTACTACTCGGTGCCTACAAGACTCCAAAATAAATGCCTCTGAACTTAACTTCAGTGAAGTCTGAGGTACTGACTGTTTCTGTATTTCAGAACAATAAAATCTCAGGGTGATAGTTTTGTAGACACATTTTATGTATCTCAGCAAAGGTGCAGCAGCAGATGCAGCCCTGATGAAATCAGGTCAAGTTCTGCAGCAGTGCAACGTGCCCATTACGCTGCATAAGAGACAGCACGGCCCCAAGGGATGTTCATGGGAGAACTAAAGCCCCGTAAATATCCTTCTAAAAGCATGCCAGGCTGCATTCATGTGCTAGCAAAATAAGCAGAGATGCTACTGCCCTGCCTTAGCAACGTCTATATAAACATGTCAAGAGGCACCACTCTTTACTTCTGCAGTCAGTGCTATCCCTGCAGTGCAGATCTGCATCTACAGCATGTTTTCCTTCCCAGCAAAACCAGAAATTCCTCTTCATGGACTGTAAACACTCCCCCCAATGCTGCAGTCCCCATCGCCTGCTCCTGCAGTCGCACAATGTCGCTTCTCAAGTCCCGCTACTCTGGGACACCCCCTTCGGCACTTACAGACTTGATGCACTGTGCTGTACTACAAACTTCATGTGCTTCGTTATTCATTTACAAGGAACCTGAGTCCAAAGTTGAAACTTTTAATAGGAGAATATATCATAACATGCCATAGCCTCTCCAAGCAGAAGCCCTGTGGCAAGACATCCTGCCGGCTTTCTGATCACAACAGCTGCTCTCTACATCTTTGGGTGGACATGCCTAGTCACATGCTTGAGCTTTTATAGCGACCAGCCTCACAGGGGAGGTTTGTGATGTTAGAGAGAGAAGTGAGGACTGAATGTATAGTTCAGGATGCTGCAACTGCTGAAGGTGCTGTGACCCCAGGCACTCAATGTGTTGATATGCTGGGTGAGAAACAGATTGATGCAACTAAACAGGCTCAAGCTAAGAGACAGGTACTTCAAACAAGCAGAGGAGAACCAGATTTTGTGAGAAGAAATGGTGTTGCAAAGAATAAGCTTCCCAGCAAGGGGTACTGCAAGACAGACTCACTCTGCAGAGCAGCCACTTGAGTGCAACTACAGAAGCTTTAATATCCCACCTGTTATTGCTATGTAAGTGGCCTAGTGGGGAGCACTTTCCTTTGTTTATGATTCATGGTTCAGAGTCACCCCTTAAAAACAGACAGTCAAGAAGACAAACACCTATTACTTTGCAGGGGAAAAGGTAGGACGAATTGATTACCTCTCTTAACCAGAAAGTCAGGTTCAATTGCCCTCTTCCACATCTGCAAGGGATTTTTGGTAATAAACTCGTCATAAAGAGTTTAGGGAAAAGAATTAGAAGCCATGACTCCATCTCGATGCACTGCCACTGAGTCACAGGCTATGCTCTCTGGACTGATACATTTTGAAGTACATAATTGCAACAGAAACATAAAATGAGTATTCTCATCTCTACTCTCCCTCCTCTATGACTGTCAGAAAAGGCTGTAAAATGGTGGTCAGACCATGCTCCAGCAAGTGGGAGCCAAGGGTCTGGATTCCTGTGGGTACAGAAGAAGTAGGAATCTCCAGTTTCCGGGCAAGCCTTTTAAGCCATTGTATGAAGGAAAATATCTTTCAGAGGCTATTATTTCTCAAAAACAAGGTAGCAGACACAACTGTATTTTATGAGGAGCCCAATCATATGGGTGAGTTTTAGGGATGGTCTGGAAATGTCTAGAAGTGGATTGAGCCTACCAGGTGTCTCCAACTGGCAAATGCATGAGCTTCCTTACAATAAGAGTTTTAGACCTAGGTGATAACACTTTTTTCTGGACACGGCTTTTTTTATTTGTCTCACTAGTATTGGTGCCCAGCGACAGGACAAGGGGTAATGGGTACAAACTGAAGCATAGGAAGATCCGTCTGAACGTGAGGAAGAACTTCTTCCCTCTGAGGGTGACGGAGCACTGGAACAGGCTGCCCAGGGAGGCTGTGGAGTCTCCTTCTCTGGAGATATTCAAGACCCACCTGGACAAGGTCCTGTGCAGCCTGCTGTAGGTGACCCTGCTTCGGCAGGAGGGTTGGACTAGATGACCCACAGACGTCCCTTCCAACCCCTACCATTCTGTGATTCTGTGTGATTCTGTGAGAAAGAGTACTTTAACTTGGGTTAATTCTGGTTTTCTAAACTGAAAGAACAATAATCACAGTTTGGAAAAATAGTAGCTTATAGTTTGCTCAAGGAACAGTGCATCAGCTTTCATGATGCTATAACTTGGTACAGATTTTCTGGTTTAAGTAAAATGTACCTGTGCAGCACTGGTTTTATAAGTAGCTTTATTCCCAGGCAATTCATACTGCTTTACAATAGCTGTTCTTCTTGCATTTTCCAAATCCTGGGGCCTTGTCCGCACTCTAGGTTGCAATATGTTGCGCTTTGTCCCAGGGTCTATCCTGGTAGGACTTTCTAGAGTTATGCAGGCATGCATAGTGGTGCTCTGACCATATCTTTCTCCCTGTGGTAGTTTGGCCAGCTTTATCGTTTAGGTGTCCTCTGTGTAGGATGATCTTTGGAAGGCTGCTAAGCAAACTTTGTAGGTGGCTCTAAGGAAAAAACAGATTTTGTCCCACGTGTTTAAGGATTATTTAAAAGTTCTGCTAAACACAAATAGGTGCCTAATTTAGTTTCTCTTTTGATGAAATGACTGTCAGGCACATATATGAAGTCAGTAGCAAACCCTGAGGGCTAACAGAATTCTTAGTTCAGCTGTTATTCAGCGATGGGCAAGCAGTATCATTTAGATATTTCTCCTATAGTTACACATATACTTATGTAAGTGCTTTATAAATAACTTCTTCCTGTGAGAGAATGTCTATACGCAGGTGTTTATAAAGTGGTCTCAGACGAATCACAGAAGCAGAAGCTTTGCTCCTGCCTCAGTTAAGGTAGGAAATCTAGACATCCAAGGCTAGCTGGAATGCTATCAGGCATCCCCACATTTCACCATTCCTACCTGCAACTTTTTCTATGACAATGAAAACTCTACCTAAGATTATGAACAAGACCGCTCACAAATGAAAAGAATTGCAATTAAAAAGAAAATTATTAAGAAAAATAGCATAATAGATGATGAATAGCCCATATATTTCAGTTACTGTCTACATAATTTTATCTGAACTCAAATTTTATACAATTCCCATGTGGACTTGTAGAAATGCCTGTTAGACACCTGTTGGCACAATACATGCATATTACTTATAGGTGCTAAATTCTGCTTTCCATGCTAGATATCTTAAAACCTAGGGCAACTATAAAATTCAGCAGTGTGTAATTTAATAAGTTTTCTTAAATACAGGTTTAGGTAATATGTCAGAGAAAACTTAGAATGGTAGTGCAGAAGAACTTCGTAAATAATCTGTAATTCTGCAGGTCACTAATGAATGTGGAAAGAGTGTTCTGTTTATATAGAGCCTACGGCACTGTAGACTATAACAATTACACAGCAGGACAGAAGTAAACTTACATGCTATGCTCTGGAAGGCAATACGAGCTTCATTTTGAATGAAATGACTTACCTGTCACAGAAGGAATCAAGGAAGGTCCTAAGGAGCAGATAAGCAGCAGCAGCAGCTTATACTGGTCAAAGATCTTGGATTTCTTTTTTTTGAAAAACAGAGTTTTAAAGCATTTGTATAACCTAAGGAGTAAGAACCAGGATCTGCACACTTTGACTAGTCTGCATTCAAATTTACTCTTTTCCTGTACTGAAAACCAAACACTATTGCTTACATAAACCAAAAAGAATACATTCCAGGTTTTAGACTCTTGTATGTTGTACCCTTTCATACCTACTTTTGGAAATTTTTTTATTCTTCCCCTCCTGTCTTTATGTCATCTTCTGGTATGGAACTCATTCCTTCTCTATTTGCTTCTCTACTACCACGGTCTGCCAGACTCTTTCTATATCATATATCTGCAAAGAACACATTTCATCTAGGAGGTCTCTCAGCGACAACACGCTAAACCATACAAGTTTCAGCGTATTTCTCCTGACTGACCCTTCTCTTCCTTTTTTTTTCTTGCACTCATTTTGTATACTCATTTTCCTTTTTATATCTGATTTAGGTCATCTTACTGGTAGCACAAAGGAGAGCACTAACATTTAAGAAACAAATCTTTATATAATACTACCACTTCCTTGAGCATGAAAATGAGGGTTGCATAGCAGTTACAGGTTGAACTTGAGGGGATTAATTATCATTTAAAAATAAGCATATACATTTAAGCAGCACATATTACTGTCTATATTGTGGTAAGATGATAGCCTGTCTCCCAGAAGTAGGATGCCTATTATGTCATTTGAAATTGGAGTTGCTATAGCAAACATACTAGCTAGTAAGTAAACAGTTATACAGAAGTTTTATGGACGTGGCTAGAAGCAACATTTTAGTAGCCCCTACTTGGCTTAAACTGCTGTGCATACAAAGCTAGTAACAAACAAAGACTAAGACTTGTATGGCTTATACCTTAAAACAGTGCCTTATTTTTAATATGTACTAGGTTTACTTACATCCTGGAACGTAAAAAGGAAATTCATTATTTTTATGTCACCAGAAAGGATTCTAATGAAATATAAATTCTTTGAGCACCATCTGAACTGCCCCAAAAATTTGCAAACAGCATGAAACACAATTGAGGCTTTGGCCATGGACAGATTCTAACGTCCTTGATAATTTTTTAACTCTGTCTTCATTCACAATAACTTCCAGTATAATGCCAACAAGTAAATAAAGCATAAAATCAGAGCACAAACCTCAAAATCTAGTACAGGAATTGCTGAGATCATGAGAAAAAACAGCTATGAGAAACACTGTATGAATTTTTGAACACCACAGTCCCATTTGTGATTATTTCATGAGTGACCTGTCAGGTTCCATGATCAACTCTCTGTATGCCTCCATGTTTCATCAAAACATTTGTGCGGAACATAAACGTTAAGACATAAAGTAAGAGTTATATTAAAATTACTATTTAGTGTAAAATCATACATAGTGAGAAACAGGGAACCGTATTTTAATTACAGCCCTGGGTTCTTTTCCTTAAAAGAGAAAGAAAATTAAAGGGCTCATAGAAAGGCTTTAGCCAACAGAATACTTTCCATTGACTTCAGAAGGATGTGAATCAGGCTCTTAAAGTAGCAACTCGTTTAGTACTGACTGCTAAATTTATAGCACTTCTTTATTTTCTCTAAGCATAACAGCATCCATTCATCACACTGCAGTAACAAAGCCGTAACCTGATATATGACAAATATTACAAGCTTAATGGCTGATGTCCATTACTGACGGGACCTGCTCACCATTTAGAAAAGATTGGCACTGAAGGATTACTGAGCAAACATAGCACCTGAAAAAACTTGCATGCAGGAGTCTGTCATCAGGTGCATGATCGAGGGCATTATCTGAGAACGCTAGCTCTTATCTTCAGTTGGAAACTGCTGCAACTGCCAACAATTCTCAACAAAGAGCTTCCGTCATGGAAGGCTGAGACACCGAGCCAGTCTGGTGATGGTTTACCTTCCTAAGGCTTCATTCCTTTTTATGGATCACCTGAGACCAAGCAGCACACCAGTCCTTAATAGCTTAAATAGCAGGACAACCTAGCAAACTGATGACAATCAAGGGAAAACCAATCCTTTTTGGTAGAAAGACAAAATTCCAAGCATTCCCTCATGGTAACTTAGAAAGACCTACTTCTAAAACTCCATTTTCCCAGACATGATGCTGAGGAAAACTTTCTTGCTACTGAATCCCAGCATTTTGCAATGACAGATAACCCCTATATTAAACTGTTCACTAGTCAGTTTTTCACATTTTACACCACTGTAGTTGTTCTCAGGAACGAATTTAATTGCCTGTTCCCCTTTTTCTTTGTGCAACACTAGATAAAATTACTACTAAGAAATTTTGGAGAAAGTATATGAAAATTTCTATTTGTACAAAAATGTACTGTTGTTTTTCTTGTTATAATATTACAGCTTTGAAAAATTATAATTATTTGCAATAATTAACATGAGCTGTTGAAATACTGATGGAGATAGTTTTTCTCAAAATTGTGACAATATATTTCATTTGCACAGGGTTTTTAAAAATGTAACTGAAAGTTGGTTTGCCTTTTACATACTTCCTGAGGAAAACCTAAATTAGTTTCCATATTTTAATTAAATTATCCATTTATTGGAAAAGATGATAAAACTGAGATGTAATACTTTAAGATGTTGTGACCCAATAAACATATGAAAAAGTGAATATTATGCAAGTATACTACTTTGTGTTTTCAGAGATAGAGGCATATTATGTGAGAATACATTAAAACAAAACCTCAAATGCTAATCAGTTAGTACTTTACTTTTATCCGCAAAATGGATTCTTCTAAATCACAGTGGCAATCAAAAGAATAAATATTACCTATATACTAAATGGTAATTAATACCAGAGACAGATGATATTTCCAAATAAAAGTGATGTAAAAAATGAGCTCTCAAAGTATCTAAGACATTTTTTGACATTATAAAGTATTTTGTACAGAAAAATACTTGAATTTATATTTTACTTTAAGACATAAGTGGAAAATTTAATTAGTTATAAAATGGGAGTTTGCAAATAAAAGAAGGTACATTGATCAAAACTTGACTTTTCTTAATTCGGGATATAAAATTATTTTATGTAGGATACAAATAATGAAAAAAGGATTTTATTAAGAAATGTTTTAACAGTAAGTAATCTGAGTCCCTACCTAGATTAGGAGGCATCAGGAGTGTAGAAGTATTTGTCCCTTCCACAGATTTCAACTGCTACAAAGAACAATGAATAGATATATTGGGTTTGGCTACCAAATTCCTATGATGCAGAGGTGTTTACTTATTATGGAAAATTCCATTTATCAGGTTAAAATAAGCCCTAAAAAATCGTTCTGTACTTGAGACACCCAGTGCATGATAGTCAGCTACTAAACAGTGTATATGCAAGTTCAGGCAAAGCCAAAATATGCAAAAATACACAAACACTGAAGGCAAGCTGTGAAAAAAAAAACATGGGAATTGATCTTATACTCATAACTGGAGCCAATGCTTCAGTTAGAGTTACTGCCCCGCATGCTACATGAAAGCTTCAGAAAATTGCTATGAAGTGCCTGCTGGCTTGTGTGTGAAAGAAGCTTTCTGCGCTGGATAGACAGAATGCAACGGTACAGTTTGTCTGTACTTCTATGCATGCACTCCTGTAGAGTGCAGGGTGTTCTACACACACTACATTGATGTAGACATTTTTATAATTAAATAAAATGATTCTTATTGCATTAAAGTTAGTATTGTTATTTATAGGGTAAAGAACCACAGCAGGCTGGAAGCAAAGCTTCATAAGCAAAGAACGTGAACACTAAAAAAAATCAACCTCATATGTATTAAGAATTTTAATTTCTTTGAAGAGGCAAATAGTATAACAGGCAAAATAAACTATTTATTTTTCACTTTGATTCTCAGGGTCATACAGAATGCAATGTGCTCCGAAATATCAGTTAACATTATACAGAAATACAATATTCTAAAATATTTCCATACTAAATGCTAATTCCTCGGTTCACCTTGTTTTATTTAAGATGCATTCCATGGAAAATCTACATAACTGTCAAATATTCATAGTTATTTACACTGCCTTTTAATTTCAAGTTGGTGCATTGCTTCAGATGAATAGTTTCTCCTCCATGGTCAAGCATAGATATTCTCATCATCTAGCTTACCAAATTTCTTTCAGAATGTGAAGTGTGATATACAGGAAGACGCCAACTTGCGTAATGAATATTGCAAAGAGAAGAGGGGTTGGTAATGGTGTCAGAGATGAACAATCAGCACAGTTAGCAGTTACTGGTGCAATGGCAGCTCCTTGACTCAACAAAAAGAAGCCTGCCAGGGAAAGACTGTCTTTCTAACAAAGAAATTTTTTTTTTAAGTTTCTCATATAATGCTATTCATGCCCCAACAGTAACAAAGAAACCAAAGTAATTTATCAGGAAAAAAATGGAGGGTATCTATATTTTCAAAGAATGGCATAATACAAAGTTGTTAGTAAAAATGTTATAAGTAACATATAATTAACCTACCCAGAAAACAAGACAATGACGAGTATTGAAAAAAATTCTACCTATTCTAATAGAAAGACATAGTCTTACTACATCTTCATAATTTACAGTTAAAATAATAAGTAAATGTATATAATGTAAAGCTTAATTATTTCTGGAGTGAAAATGTTTTATCACTGAATGCAATACTTTATTTTGCATAGGATCTTCATCTGCATTTTTCAGAGATTAAAAAATTTTAGGGTTCAAATTGGGCAGGATTACTTATAAATAAACAACTGAGGACTATACTAATTAAAAGGACTGGCATGAAAGAGACAAAGCTGTGTTTTCAGAGGTAAACAGTGAAGAAAATTAAATTAAATTAAATGAGATAACGACATGCAGATTAGAGAGGTATAATAGTGTCATTATAAATAACTATGAAATATAGTCTAAGAAATACGCTAAATGTATATTGTCTGATTAGTTAGGTCAGGACATGAAAAAATCAATGAGAATTTTTTCTCTTGCCCGCTCCAAACTACAACTTCGAAACTTCTACTTTGAAAAGAAAGCTTTTGACTTAAAACACTGTTGCTCATTTTCACATGCATGCTTCCTACAACTTAAATAAAAATGCTTTACTTTGCATTTTATGCTGTCTGCCAGGTATTTCCTGTGAACATCCCATCTAAAATCTCTTGGTTCTAGTAACTAATGTCTGTAAAGAGAATCCTGGCAAATCTACAACTCTAAGCTTCATGAGCAGCCATTTTAAACAGAAAGCTGGTTTCTTTGTGTTGACAATCACATTTTAAACTGATTCCTTCCAGATGAAAAGATGCTTTTTCAAACAACGTAATAAAAGTGTAAAGTCAGCTGTTCTAAGGACATAAAAGTGATTTATCTGTTCTCTGGTCACTGTTTTTTCCCTTGATACAGTGGAATTTTTCTTTCAAAGAATAGGATAACAATTAGTGTCTACTAGAAACCCTAATTACGGACAAGTAAATAACAATTTGGCTTTTAAAGAAACACAACACGTAACTGCAATTAATTTTGCATCTCATGATGCATCCACTGTTGTGTTTATGAAATGTTAAATATTAACGGCTGGACTTACATAACAGATAGCTGACTATTGACAATGTCTTTATCAGATTTCAGAGCTATCATTTTTGATAAGAAAGAGGTATCAGATAGATTTCAGATCCTTTTATCCGCCTGCAGCTGGGCACGACAGCCTTGCACTGGCTCAGATCTGAGAGATCCCCCGCCCCTCCATCAGGGCTAGGAGCAGTTTCTCACCTTTTAAACCCAGGTTTCAATTCCGGAGACTCTGGTGGCACTGTATATACACCATTTCAGAACAAGCAAGCTGTGTACAGACAGATCCCCAAAAAGCAGCATGACCTGAAAGTATGACTTAAGCTCAGTTTAGCCACTTGGCCTTAACAGCAATTCATGAAATCCTTGCTCAGAGGATGTGCAGCCCTGGCTGTGCCTCACCTCAGCGGGGTCTCGGTTCCTGATCTGAAAGTTCCTCACTAGTTGAAAATGTTTGTACAGCCCTGGGCGAGCCAAGCAAGCCCCGGAGAAGAGAAACATGTGCGGCACAGCGTATGCGAGCTCTTCCCAGCTTTCTAACTCTAGATGGCTCTCGGCTCAGTGGCTCACTGCCAGCGGATCACCCCTCCACTCCACGCCGTGGGGACTGCACCTAAAGGCACAGGAGGTTTTGGGGCTCAGCTGTGGCACCCCGTCGCTGCCCAAAGCAGGGCGAGTGAGGCTGGGCAGAAACGTTCCCATCAGGGCCCCAGGGGCAAAGCCCTGCTTGGAGCACCAGGGAACGTCGCTGTCACCACTGTGAAATAACACAGCCCCTCACGCTGAACCAGTTACTGAAGTGGGAGAAATTCGTGGCCATTATCCTGGGCTACCAAATTTGGCAGATGCGTTCTTCACATTCAGAGAATATAACCACAGTCAGAGAATCTGATGATACAGCATAGTATGACATTGTCCATACAAGGAGGTTTTTTAGAAGCATAATGATTACATTGTTCTATTTAAATAAGATGTTTGAAACCAACAGGCACCTAATGTGGTAAAATGATAAATATCCTTGAATGTTAAAATCATGAGGACTAAAAATTTAAGTTCTGCTGATCTTTCTCTAGAGTAGATAGACAAAAACGAATTGTAAACAATTCTTGTAGGTCTCTTCTTAATACTGTAAGCATAAGCATCTTACAATGGAGTCATCTGATTCTAACCTAAGGCCTGTAGAAGCTATTGCTATAAATACTAATATTATAATGACTTCTATTTATGTTATAGTAGTACAACATAGAGACACTCAAGAAGTCATAACTTTAAGATTAAAAGGATCTGGTTATGAAAATATTTGAAACTTAAAAAAAAATATAACTTGGACCTTCAAAAAATACAGCACAGACACTTACCCAATGTAAACGGCTGTACCTCCAGTGGCTTTAGCAAATGATAATGACTAATGCCAGTTAAGGTCTGCCCTGTTTACTTCTAAGGCGCTTGTAAGATTTACATGATTTTATTGTGTTCTGTTCCTATGGGAAATAAATAAGCATGTGTTTCATCTTTAAAGCATATGACTCTCAGAAGTGATTCTCTAAAAGAGCGTCCTTGTTTACTGTGTTGCCATACGCACCAGATCAAATTTTGCAGGTAAAATGTGTGTCCATCAGTAATAAAAACGTGGTTAGCCACACGCTGCCCTTAGTTACACTAGTACAACCTCAATGTATTTCAGAGATCTATGCACATAAAACTGGGAAAAGAAGTTTTTCACATTCCAGAGCCATTTCTTATGTTCTCAAGTGTTAACATATGAAGATGGGGGTAGGGAACCTCCAGTCAGGAGCAGAGAATTCCTGCCTGAAGGGGTGATGAAAACCTCATGACAGGAACATCACTGTAAATACTGGTGACTATCTGGAGACAGCGCAGTCCACTGAACGGGGCGCTAGCCTTTCAGTCAGGATATCTAGCTTCAGGTTAAAAACTGCCACTACCTCCATGTGTGCCCTCAGACAAACTACTTCACAAAATGGATTACCAAATAAGTCTTCAGACACCTTCTGAATTAGGAGCCTGTATCAAAGAATGCAATTTTCTGTCCAACACACATGTTCCTCAGAGCTTTGGTATTAACATGCTACCATGGTGCAAACAAACGACGTTGTATCAGGCTGTTCTGGGAGAACTACCTGTGTGCCTGCTCCAGTCCAGGTCTACTCAACTCCCTGGCACTTCACACCTCAGTATCCCCATCTGTACAGTTGAGATAACGGTACTTCCTTCTTCTCTGATCTGTTTTGAGACCTATAGCTTGAAAGAACAAGTATCATCTTTGTTTCATGACTGACTAGTGTTGCAAAAGCTTCCAGTCACTCAGGATTGCTGGCAAAACTTCACTGCATTAGGAACTGGTTAATTTTTATCTACTTAGAGACTAAGAGAATGCATGAACATTTTATAAATAGGCATGCATACACATATGTACATACATTTTAAAATATAACGAGGGATCAGAATTTCCTGAGATTTTTGCTGTCTTTATTGGGAAATGAGACAAAATTGAATTATCAAATGTGAATGTTTATATACAAAAGAATGCAGAATGTACGTCACCTTCATATAGACAGATAAAAGATGTCTCCTTTGTGGCCATATTTGATCTGAAACCTTGTGAACATAATATAAATCACAATCTTAAAGTAAAATATCAGAAAAATTCTGTCAGTCAAATTTTCTGCCTTCTTCATCTCTAATCTTGAAAGCAGTCTTAATGACGATTTTACTCCAAGCTCTATAATCATCCACATTTTATGGCTCAGCACCCACCCAGGGTAAGAACAAAACCGACGGTTTTAAGACACAAGTCCAAAGAAACTATAGACAATCAAATGAAACTGAAAACAGTGAGACCAGACATTGCACCTAGATCTATGTAGAGTAAGACATGGGGTAATGTGAGAGTAAGTGGCACAAGAACAGTTACAGGGAAAGCAGGTCTATTACGCTGCATATACATGTGACAGATTACGAAGAAGGAACTCTTGCTGATTACCCAGAAGAAATTCTGAAATTCTTTTATTGTGGGGCACCTAAAGTCTATGCTAAATCATCTTTTTTCCTTTCACTGCAGATCTGTGAGCCCCATGCCCCACAGGGCCACTTAAACCCTCTTTTACAAATGGCGCAGGTGTGAGGGCACTTGCCGAGGAGTGTCACGGTTTGCCTGCTGAGTGACGGTAAGAGCCACGGCTCAACCAAGAGACAAAACGGCAAAGAAAATGGAATCGCTCTCTTCCGAAAGTAAACGGACAGGTCAACCAGTTGTTCATTTTAATTATGTACTACGAGAACTTGCCATGTCCCTACCTAAATTTTGAAAGCTCATGCTCTTTGAAAATATGCAAAAAATAGCTTTCCCAACACTGAGCTTTTCTTCTTTAAAGATATGCAAAGCAAGCATAAGTGTTCAAAAATTCTGCTTTAAGACGTCAATTTTTATCCATACAAGCTAACAGATTTCACACAGTTTCACAGTTTAAGATGCTACACTGCCTTTCACAATTTCAGTTGCGGTTCTCAATTCAGCAAGGTGTTATAAAGCTTAATTGACACTTTACGTTTCAGATTATACTATTTCACACAGGAATGCGATAATTGTTTCTGATACTCTAAATCACGGGTTTTTAGTGTAGTCTGCAATAGACACAATAGTATGGCAGGAAGATGCCAACGAAGCATAATGTGACCCACAGAATAATTCTACAATGTGTGGGATAAAGAGAAGAAAAATTAGCAATATGCTAATTGGACTATGAGGATGCACCAGGAGAGATACAGATAGACATTTTCATACGATAGTGCCATTTTCTGCATCTTCAGACTCTTTTCAGGAAGGCTTGTACAAGTATTAAGGGTTTGTAAGTGTGAGGCAGGCTGGTTGGACTAGAAAAGAGGGGGATCGACATACAGGTATTTCTGACGTACAAGTGCTAGCAGACCTTCCTCAGTGTTCAGGTGGAAGTTACTGTTCCTGTTGTGGGGCCAGAAAAGAAAAGGTGCCTGTACTTTAGTTTGCAAGGTCACAGTCTCTGAAATGGGCAGTGCAGGTGGGTCTCTACTAAGAAACAAGATTCTTGAAGGTAGCAAGCAACCATGGGTCCAAGTTCACTCTGCTCCTCGTGGTATGAAGTGCTAACAAGGAATCAATGACTGGGGCAGATAGCTGTGGGGGGAATATCATTGTAATCTACCACTTCTGCTTGCCCCAGAGCACTTAAAGCAGAGCCAAAAGTCCGGTCTTTTGATACCACAGAAGTTTATGCCTCCAGTAAGTGGAAACGAATCTCCGCTTCATAACTGCTTGCTGGGAAAAGGGATTTTTGGCTTGATTGACCATGTCACACTTCCCTGGTCGGCAATTTCATTGAAGGATTCAGGCGCAGGGCAGCCAAGTATTTGTATCTTGTGTAACACTTACTTGGCAGCCTTTTGATAGGTCTCCTCAGCCCAGCTGGAAGAGCACACAACCAGCTGGGCCCCTGGAACAGGCGGTGATGATTGGTGGTGAGTCCCAGAGGCCGGTGCTTGCCTGCAGGGCTGGCAATCCTGCAAGTCTCCTTCCCTGACCTGCTGGTGATTAGAAGCAGCACGGGATCATCTGCAGCCAGCTGGGAAAGCCAGGCCTCAAGAGCACTGCTGTAGTCTCTCAAGCACTTGTTGCCACAACAGATAGCTGATGGGTAGAGGCAGAACAAAGCAGAGTGCTAGCAAATTCCTTAATTGATCAACGATCGCTGATATCACCTAAACCAGGAACCCTCCAGCTTCTGCATGTTTGCTGACAACTCCGCACTCATCCAGCTCCTGCTTAGTCTTGGCTGTTCTCCCACCTACTCCACCCACAGCTGACAAGTTTTGTGCAGCTTTACAACCTAATCCCACTAATGTATGAGTCAGGGTGTTGCTTATTGAAAAAAAGGTGTGTGGTCATACAGACAATTATAGGCACAAGAGAGTGGTAAGGTGGTGCTGAGAACAAGACAGCAATAGTTATAAAGCTATTGGGCTGTGTAAACATGGAGGTAATTGCTCCTTACCAAATCAAATTCAACATAAATAATCAAATAACTCAGTAGAAGTAATGAAGTCTCAAATGATCAATAATAATTGTGTTTTGCACTTTCCCAGGACCATCTAGTTCTAAGAAAGGCTAACAGCACTTTAAACTGTAACTCATGCAAGTGTTGAGTTACAAAACTGGAAACCAGGACACTACTACCCTTTCTGTTTCAGGCAAGTTAACCAATGAATGAGAAAGTAACAGGTTTCTTGACTAAGTGCCTACCAAAAAAGCCAACTATAAGCCAGAACATTTACTGTTAAAATTATGAGCCCATGAAAATCCAAGTTTATAAGGACAAAGTTGTTTACAGACTCGAAATAACAGCATCCATGACTTTAATGCTGTAACTCCAAATTAAGACAGTGCAGATGGGCATAATTTTCCATTCCTATTATGAGACACAACACCATGTGTCTTTGATATAAATGCAACATATACGTTCAGCTAGACCATTGGTTTATTCTTACATTTTGTATTCAAACCTAAGTCCCTATCAAAGAAAAAACGAGTGTACACAAGTGCAGTAAAGATGATGATACAAAAATCGATCATTTAACCTAACCTATTATTTGTAGGATCTAAAAAGAATGAAAAATTTTCTGTATTGATGGTTTCAGTTAATCCTGTATCCAAACATTTTCCCCAATAAACATCAGATTATTTTTATGTTGGCTATAAAGCTGTCAGTCCTCAATAAACAGATATGCCCCTGGTGGGTTTACCTCTGCTGTCAAAGATCTGTCAATTCATGCATCATCTCATAAGCGAAACCAGAGAAGCTCAGACGCGGGGCTCCTAGTGAATCCAGCTGAGCAGACGTTGCTCACTACCTGAGAGGATTCGTGCTGCTGCAGCCCCCGCGCAACTGGCAGTGACTGAACGCTCCCAACACAAGTTCGCAAAAGCCCTGAAGTGAATACTTCTGCCTCCCGTTAACAGAAAGCTATGTGACCTTTAATGCTCTGCTCGACTCAGCCTTCCTTTAGTGAGTCTCAATTAAATTTTACGTTTTGTGGCTCCCATTTTCTTGTAAGACAAGAAAAGAGTTCAAGGGATGGATCCTTCTTTGAAGAATTTAATTCCCCATGGAGAAAATTTATTTCCATCTAAAGAGCTGCCCAAAGTCTGGGGGAAGGGAGCTTTTGTAGGGCTTTTTTTTCCGTGTTTTATTTAGTCAAGAAATTTCTAGTATTTTGTGAAGACAAAGGAGTCTTCAGATATTCTGAAAAGGACAGTGTTCTATTAGTGGTTAGACTGGAAATATTTCCTCTGTCCTTTTCATTACAATGAGGAGAAAATCAGAGGGATGGTTAAAGAAATCCTGGCCCTTATTTGTGATGAAGAAGTTTTCCATGAAATCATCAGATTGCTACTGTGATACTGTAGTAACATAATACCAGTTAATGTTCAGTAAGAGGCACTGCAGCAAATGAAATATTTGCATATGTGTTTATAAAAAGAAGTACTTCCTAGGCTGATTATTCATACTTCACCTCAACATAACAAGGTCAAAAAACTAAGGCATTAGGAAACTTCTTGTCTGAACTGAGCTCTGACATTTTGACTCACCTTAGTGGCTACTATTGAAAATACAAGTACAGATGAGCATAAGAACTATTCCCAAATGTAAACATTTTCAGGAGCAGGCTGTTAGTAACATTTCTTTTCCCACTATGTTCCTTTATTTAATTAGTTTGTTTTGTAGTCAACTTAACAAAAATTGCTTATGTCAGTAGGGAACTCTGAGTGCTGGAGAGAGAAGCATAGGCTCTTTATAGTCAGTATACATTGAATCAGGTTTTCCAGATAATCAGTCTAAAAATGCCACGCACCATCAGGGGTCTTTCACATTGCCGATAGATAAAATAAACATGGGATATGAATTAATTTCTTACACCCTTCTCCCAGATTTACACAGCTGAATCTGAACACCTCACAAATTTCTTTTGTTTGCTTGGTGTCTAAATGTGAAACCCTTTCTTGGTGCTCTCTTCTGTGTCTTTTTTTGGTCACCCAAGGAGGGGGTTATCAGGATTCAAGGCTTCCACTAACTAAACTACTGCACAGTCACCTCTCTCACTTCCCTCAGAAGTGCCATAATTACCGTGCTCCAGAAACCGGGCAACACGTGCAGATGGGAATGCAAGACTCATGAATTCAAACAGGTTATTCAGGATTAGTTGATTACTTTTTTTTTTATTTTTAGCCAAAATTTAAGATTATATTGTATCTGAGACTTTTAGGCTCCTTATTTCCTAGTGCTGACTACTGATGACTGCTTACATGTGACCCTCTGCTTCTGTCTAATTTCCTGGAGAAAAAAGGTATTGATAGAATTTGCTTTTTGCTTAGATCGGTATTGACTGCTTCTGCAACAGGCAAGTAAAACTCTGTATTAGCTCCAGCCCGACAGAAATTTAGTGCAATCCACTGCTAAATTTTGATTTAAATCCATAATAATTTCATGTAATCATCTTCTTTTCCTGCTTACAGAGTCATGCCTTGATATTTGTGGGTGTCAGGAGGATGAAGCCAGACTCTTTTCAGTGGTGTCCAGCGACAGGACAAGGGGCAATGGGCACAAACTGAAGCAGAGGAAGTTCCATCTGAACATGAGGAAGAACTTCTTCCCTCTGAGGGTGACGGAGCACTGGAACAGGCTGCCCAGGGAGGCTGTGGAGTCTCCTTCTCTGGAGATATTCAAGACCCGCCTGGACAAGGTCCTGCGCAGCCTGCTGTAGGTGACCATGCTTCGGCAGGGGGGTTGGACTAGATGACCCACAGACGTCCCTTCCAACTCCTACCATTCTGTGATTCTGTGATTCTGTGATAAAAAAATATTCTGGTATGGTTCCAGTATCGGGGCCCAAGCATTCTACCGAAAAAACCCACAGCCCAACAATCTTCATCTCTGCTTTCTGAAGCCCATTCACAGATGACTACTGTGCACAGACCCTTCATCATTTCTCCACAGTCAAACAGTTTATGCATGTTAGGCAGCACACTGTCTGAACACTGGGAAAATAAGTCAAATCCATAGAAAAACTGATAACTATGTCTCTGAGAAGCATTTGAAAAGCACAACATGTAAAACAATTGAAACATAGAGTATTTGTTTCCCTCTCACCCTCCCCCACATACTGTACTGTATTTTGTATGGTACGTTGAAGTTTGCAGTGTCCTGCTACTATTTTATGTATGTGGGTTGTACAAATATCCAGTTACACAATATAATCACATAGGCAATAAAATAAGACCCTAAAATCAATTAACTTGGAAGCTGTCTCTTGATTTAGACTTGCTCTCCAGATATGTCTACCCATTCTTAATTCCACTTTTTGTGACTAGTTCAACAAAATAAAAATAGCAATGAGTTTGGATGAAATAAATAGTGTTTTCTTGCTCACTGACTTAAATATTGAAACTAGTTCTGTATTTAAAAAATAGATTGACACGATTGTAAATATTAATAGTTTCCTATTGCAAAAACAGTTTTCTCTTGCGAAGCAATAAAAATTAACATAGACTCAGATTAGAAAACCCCAGAGCCACAGATTGTCATTTTTTGTGAAATCCTTTTAGCTTTTAAGCTTTTTAATGCCTTGTAGTGATAATGCACATCAGTCTTTCATCAAAAATGAATTTACCACTGATAAGGGCAAATGTGACAACTTCCTTTCTCAGCACCTTGATGAAACTTCTCTACATCTCGCTACTTTAGCAATTCAAACCATCCAGTTCTATACCTACGTACTTACGTAGTGCAGCTTAGCTAAACCTCATTGCAAGAAACAAAACTGGTCTAGTTCTTCATTTTCACTGCTCATCTCACCTCTGTTATTCCAGTACAGCTTGTGGGCACAAGAAGTCTGTGCCTCACTGCACCTATGCTGTCTCCATACATGGTATTTATGCCACTATATATAAGAACAGTTCCATTTTGATGAATATATGGATAAAAAATGGGTTGCTATTGTATTTACAAAGTTCTTATGGAAAGCCTGCCAGCTACTCAAAACTGCGATTTAGTAATTAAAGTTACCTTGATTAAAGGCTAGCTCCGAAGAGCTCCTGTGGATAACAGGCTTAACTTTAAGCGTATGATCAGTCCTATTACATTCACTGGCTTTAACTGGACTGCTCATAAAATTAAACATGTATTTAAATGTCTTTCTGGATCAGAGCTCAAGTCCCTTAGAAGAGCTCAGGCTTGGAGCACTGGTACCTTCTGAAGCCAGTATGATTCAGGTGACTAAGGACCATAAATCATTTTCCATATTCAGTCAAACTGAAAAGATGTGGAATTTTGCTCACACAGGTCCTGGAAATATTGTCTACCGCAGCTAACGGGGAATGCCAGTTCATCAGAGCTTGGAAACAAGTACTTCACTGAACTGGTAACAGCTCAGGCTGAGCTAGTTCAGCAAACCAGGACAACAAGATGCAAGAGCCTAGATACTGCGCTACGCTGTTGCGGCCGTCCTGTTCCCAGTATTATAGCAGGGTTTTCCCTGGTGTCTCTACATGGCTGTGCATTCTGGTCTTTAAACATATCCTGAAAGAAAAATTTGATATTGTGATTGTAGGTAACGCTAAGACTTTTCAAATTGTGCTTGTTAGGTAAGACTACGTGTTTGCCAGATTCTGGCAACTACGAAAAAATGGTGGAATATAATGTCTGGAAAATGAGTAATTAAAAAAGGTCACATAAAATTGATAATTTTAAAAACATATATTCTTACCCTTCTCGTTGGAAAATAGTCCTAAAACAGTCCCCCAGGCTCTTGTAACCGGTCGGATCGGTTTTCCCTCTTTGAATTTGGAACCTAAAAAAATACAATTTACATCACAGCATGAGAAGTCAGGGATTTTAAGTCACTTTTAACTTTCCAATTATTATATAAAAGGAGTTTTAAAGGGTTTTTTACGCATCTGATTCATTATTATATACTGTTCCTAATATACTTATTAACACTGTTTTCATAGACGCTGTTAAACTAAGGAAAAATAGAGCTTTAGTAGCAACTTTTTCTGTAGTTTATGGAACTCACAGTACAGCTATCACCTTTGACATTTACACCTCTTTCTAGTTGTTTGAAAAATAAGCTGTTAACCCTGTGCCTGATCCAAAGCCCATTGAAACTAATGGGAGTCTTTGAGTCATATCCTGGTTTTGAAAATCTGAAATGGAATACTATCATGTGTTTCACTATGAAATGAATCTACTGTGCAGTTTCTTTCTTTTTATATCTGATGCAATTACAATAATAATCAACTAGAGACATGAACAGAAATTAGAGCACCATTCATTTTTCATAAGATGAACAATAAAAGCAAGCAATGAAATATTTTAATTAAAACCTTGTTTTCTCTATCCGCATTTTGACAACAATAAAGATTTCAACAGGAAGCTTGTGGCCTTGAAGGGAAAATCAAGATTATGATTTAAGATTGTAAACATCTTATTATTTATGATTTATGGAAAGTAACAGTGAGTTTAACAAACTATATTATCTTACTAAGTATCTCAGTTAGATTACCCTATTTCTTGCGCTTCTAAACTGCAGCCAACACACTCAACTAAAGAGTACGGGGAAATTTTGAATACATTTTTAGCAGTATAACTTCCTTTTAAACTGCTAATTACTATATAAGTCTCAAAAAAAAAAAAAAGGAATATTGATGTTATCAATTCCAGTCTACAATGGCCCCTTATCAGGCAACTACTAAGTTGGCTTTATCACTAAGTACAATAATAAGTCTACACAATAAATAGTGTTCAACTGTTTGAAGGAATAACTGATGTTATAGTCAAGTATGTCATATGCCACAGGTATGCTGCTGTTCTGAGAAACATCTGTCGTCACTTATTCTAACCATATTACTGAATAACATTCATATGTAACAAACAAACAAAGGTGTTTTTAGCTCATTGTTAAGCAGCAATGTTTTTCTTTCTCTCAACAGAATTCAGCAGGATCAAATCAAGGTTTGTACTGTGGCAAAAAGCATTTATTGCTTTGAACATCAGTATTTCCTAAGCTGTGTTCTATGCTGACACATTTAACATTTTATTCACTTTGAGGAAAAAAATTCCAGTGACGTAATACAATTCTATGGGCAATTGTAAAGGCAAGCCCACACCTTTTTTGAAAACAGTTAGAAGGAAACACTGAGCCCCTCCATAGTCCTAATAAAAGTAGTTCACACACATCTGGGATCTCTATCCGGGGTAACCTCTTTTATTAGCATGAGAACGTGCTGCCAAGTTGGCAAAGAGGAGAATGCTATTCAATAGGCTTATACTCAAATAAAAGTTGATGCATAACATTTTGTCTGAAAAGAACCCTTGGGAAGGCTAAGAGTTGAAAAAAATGCCTCAAAGCCATCACTAAAAGTCCAACAGTAATATCAGCTACAGAAGCTTTCCCACTGTGGCAATCAACCAATCAAAATTATAACAGAAAGCAGACTCGATGCACATTTTAATATATTTAAGGCTTGTTATTTATACCTCTCAGTTAAAACCCAAAAATGGCTTTCTTTTGCTTGAAGAAATCTTGCAAAAACTCACTAGTAAACAACTTTTTTCAAGTATTTTAAAAAAAGTAAAGCTTTCTTAACCCAAACACTTTTCCTCAGGTTTCAAGATTTAGTCCACTTGTAAACTCAGAACAAAGCATCACTGTTTCTAAAACATCCTCTGAATTATGTGCTTTCCCTCTCTTTCACCCTGCAAATGCTCAAGCATGTCCTACTAGCACGTGTCTAAGGTTCCCCACTAAGTTGTGCATGTATAATTATTTGTAGAATAGGGGCTTTAATCCCAGATTCACTGTGGATGTCAACAACATGGTGAACATACTTATATAACTTTTTTTTACAGTTAATACAGTGTCAGCTTCTCCACTAAATTTAAATGATTTAATAAAAATAAATCTTTGATAGCAATAATGAAAATCGTATCAGAAGAAATGCGATAATACCATATGTAATCTATGTGTATCAGATGAAGGATAACTTCTTGCTAAAGAAACTAAATCAAAGGAGGTTTACATTTATTTGAGTTTTTTGTTTTAATGCAGATAAGACGTTAGTATTAAATGAACCCGTTTGCAACACCGAGTCACACAAATAACATATTCCTTCCTTCAGGGTTTTTGGATCCATTCCTTCCCTAGTAAATCTTTTTTATAGCTTTAACAACGATCCTAAAATACATGCCAATTATGTGCTTCAACCTAGACCTGCGAATTGGGTTCTTTGATTCAGAATTGCTTGCCTCAATAAAATCATGTGTAACTTTTTAATGAACTAGCTAATTGATCACCAGCACTTGTTATAAGAAGCTCTGGGAAGAGCTGAAAAAGGGTTTGTTTTTCTGGAGGCAGCAGCAGCAGCAGCCTGTATTAGTAATCTTAACACAGAAGAGTGAAAGCATTCACTTCAAAAAACAACTTGGCCTGTTTTTAATGATTGTTTAGTGGAGTGAACACAACTGGGGGATATATAATGGCTTTCTCTGCTTCGAATCCATTTCTTTCTAAAAGCATTGTAAAACCACTGAATTTCATGCATTTTTGAAAGCTGGATGCCTGCCTTGTATATTATTAGCTTTGCTAGAACAAAACCGATAACTTCTCCTATAAATATAATTGGAGCATTAACTGCTGATCAAATTCATTATTTTGAAATCTGCAAAGAGGAATGTGCAGGCAGCGTCCAGGGACACGCCAAACAGACATATGGGCAGAGAGGCTTTTCCAGGACTGGGATGAAGGACCCGCTCCTCACTACTAGCATGCAACAGGCATCAGAAGTCACCGGATACTCCAGCATGTTACGTGTTTACCAAGAACTTTATCACTCCAAAAATGATGATCAGGCTAACTCTCCTTCCCTCTCATTTTGCTGCTTCTTGGCTTTCTGGCCAAAATGCTGAGGCACTGAGCACTCCCACCCTGGGAACGCTCACAGAGTCTTGGGAGGCACATTGGCCCCCAGGTTACGTCTTTCTACTGCGACAGCCCCCGACACCCACTGCCTGCCCTCTTGGCTCCTCCTTGCAGTTCTCACCTCCAGCTCCCATGCCATGGGGACCTCACAGTCTCCCTTTCTGGTTCATCGCAGCAGCCCACAGGGCTTGGTCTTTTATGCCCCCTGTGACTGAACAGTACCTTTGTAGTAGCATTGTTTGACACAAAAGTGTCCTGATACTGTTTACGAAGAGAACATCAGCGTCCTTCCCTGTTCACCCCAGAAGACACATGGTTGGGATCTCAAAAAGTGGAAATCATGTAAACACATTTGAGGTTTTGGGGTCTGTTAAAAATGAAAGATCTTAACTGAAAACTCTGCATGATCTAAAACCATGAAAATATTTTAACTTATCCACACTAATCAGCACTACAGCTACTACTTGTGAAATGAAAAAATCTAAATCATTTTTATTTTGATAGCATGAGAGTGAGCATTTTTTATGGTTATAACAGTCCTTGATGAATAACTCTCAACGGGTTCAGCCTGAAATCCCACAATGCAGAAGATACTTGAGTCCTTTCATCAGTTCTCTGAACCACTTACAATTTAACCAATGATACATAATACTGTGGAGCAATGACTCTACATAAACACACGTATCTGTTTCCAATGCCCAACTTACGCTTCTTGCTGGTTTTATAATAGCCAGTATTTTATTCCGAGTTTTATAAAATCCTCAGTCCACAAGGTGCTTTCCTGCCCCCCTTCCTATTGCAAAAGTCCTCTAAGTAGTCTTCTCTAATACAATCAATATCTATAGGAGCTCCAGAAGATGTGTATGCTTTCTGAAAAAAAACAAAAATTTTTTTTTCTCTCTCTCCATCAGTTGCTATATTTTTTGTTCATGCTTGCTGAACATCTCATTAAAGTTGTCTTGTGGAAGTCTGCCATTACAGTGTCCAGGTATTTAGTGTTTGAAGTCTGTCCACCACAACATTACCCAGCAATCTTCCCACTTTTATTTACTGATCTGGGCTGGAGAAAGATTTCCAATTCATGCTGAAATTCCTACAGTCATTTTAAAATCTGAAAGAGAGAAACCAGTGTTTTCATATCTAGATTCAAGTAGATAGTGAGCAGTTAAATCCCAGCTATGTAGGACAACCGCAGTGTGATGTGGACCAGACTAGACTCATCAAATTCTTGCCACTGGGTTTGTAAAGACTATACCCTCATGTCTAAATTCCATAATTTCTTGCTGCTTTTATACAGTGCTGATGACTAGTTCTTCAGCCACAAAGTTCAGAGGGAAAGAAAAACACTGACTCAGAGAATCAGGCTTTATACCATGTTGCAGTATTTGCCAATAAGTGGCAGTCTTAGTTGGATTTTCCTTCTCTTCACATGTCTTACCAGGATTTTATCATATGTTCTACTCTATCTTGAATAAAGTTTCTTACACTCCCCTCCATTATTGGGACATATGCGGTACCAAAGTAAATAATCTCAGGTACTGAGGTGTTTAGATGCTCTAAAGAAAAGAGAGTTACATGGCATAACAATTAAACAAATTGAATTATCTATGCAATTTTAAATTCAAAACAACTTTTAAATAAATGTACAGCCTTTGGAAAATTGAAAACAACATTTATAGCTTTCTTTCGCTTTCAGTAATTCCCATGATTCCAGACACTCCTGGCTGTAGTTACACCTACCAGCATACGTTGGTAAAAAATGTAGTCTGAATCTTTACATAAATATACATTATTTAACAGTTCACATGCTTATAATAAAATGTAACTGCATTATAATTTTAAAAGATTTTGATTTGCTAACTTAAACATTTATTCAGCTGCTACTACTAGTTAGTGCTATCTACTGATGCTTAGATTTCATGCAAAACTTTGCACAGCAAAATGAACCTTAATAACAAAATTTATTTCACTTTTTGGCTGAAGTTCTTTGAGTTGCTTATGTTACTTACAGGATAATAACTAAATTGAGAGCATAATTCTGTCACTTATTTTAACAATAAATCATACGAGCTGTTGAAGAACTAATATTAGATTTCAAAACAAAAAACGTAATTATTTTAAGCCAAAGATATAAATTTTGCTAGTGCAGGGATCATATTTTAAGTATTTTAGTATTGCTAAGATGATTATTTCACTTCAAAAACCATATAAGAATAGAATAAAGTAGTAACACTGAAAACAGGGAAAGAACAGAACTTCTTGCAATCATTCTCCATACAGACATAGATTTGCCTCCATCTAATCACAGAATTCTTCATACAGTTCATACTTCCTTCACAAGTAATAAACCAGAATCATGGGTAGAGAAGCATTACCAAAAAATATTTTAAAATTAACCTAAATGAATTCCATTTTGTTGGAATTCATGCTGCTTTTCAGTTCACTTACCTCTATGGCTTTTGGAGGAACATGTTTTTATTTTGAAGAAGAAAGGAAGGAATAGTAATAACGGAAATAATAATAAAAATACCATAAAAACTCAAAATTCTCTGCAGAGATGACTTTTATGTGAGTTAGAACAACACCTACCAGGTATAACAGTCAAATAAAAAACTACAAAACACTAACTGATGAATTCTCACATTTACCGAAGTATTTATCAAACACTGCAACTCATAAATTTGTCCATGCACACCTGACCTCTGCTTTATTGCAATCCTGATCTGTTCTTCTGTCCTCTCCCTACCTGATTGGTTATCCTGCAATCTGTACTTTGTCTCTGACATAAAAATCTCAGAAACTGCTATGAAATTAAAGTAGGACAAAAGGAGGAAACGTTACTAGTGGATGAGAAAGAAGCAAACACTCACCTATATCTGAATAAGGACTACATTCACAGTAAAAGTTAGTTAGGTCAACAACAGGTTTAGCAATTTACAGCAGAATTTACATAGAACAGATTGGCTATTCTGATCAAAATGTGAATCCAGTAGTTGCCACCTCCCTTTAGGTTAGTTAAAAGCAATTTATATAAACCCTTATAAAACAATGGGTCTAAACTCCTTCAGCCTCGATAATGAGAACTTCCCATGAGTGACTTTTTCTGAGCTTACAATTTTTTGAAAATATTTTCACTGAATCAACTGCATCATTGAATAGAGAAACAGCAAACTCCTAAACATGACAAAATGGCTTAGGTGTGTCACTGGTACTCCCAGTCAGTTCTCTGAATGTGAGTCTTACTCTGACAAGACAAAAGTACACTACTCAGAAAAAGAACCGCATCTTTCCTGTACTTCCTATTCCTTTTGTAGATGACTTTCCTCTATCTCTTGCTTTTATATCCAAGCTCAGCAGCACATCATTCCATCAAAAATATCACTGGGAAAAAGAAAGCAGTACTATATATACCAAGAGTCTAATAAAGTGTTTTAGAAATGAAAGCTATATTTTGTCAGCTATAATGAAGAACTATTCTACTTTTTTCTCCTGCAATAATTTTTCTATTATGTGCATGGGAAAAACATATAGTAGCTATAGTGTCAGAAAGAAATTTTCCTTTACATGTAGTTTTAGAAGAGAATATTTAGCAAAAATAAACTTGATAGACGCAAGTAGAATTAACCCATGTAACTCTTCCATGCAAACCGACTCTGATAATTTTGCCAGTGAATAATAAAAATAAATAGCCATAGCAGTTACATACAAATAATTTAATGTCTTCCTGAGAAAGAAATATGGCAGAAACTAAGTTCAAACCATAAATAGTTTTAATAATCTAATTCCATCAATGAGTGTGTGTGAGGAGGGTGATTTCAAAACAACAAGAACAACAACAAATTTAGTGAAAACCACCATTTTTTCATTCCACACTAAAAACTGGTCAAAGAAACACTCATAGCTACGACGTTGTGCAAATTCTCTTTTATTTCAGGGATGAAAATACCAAGAATACGTGCATATTTCACAGCAAGGTGAAACTATGGAATGAGGGTCTGAGTCGGTGTCCTCCCCCCCGTCGCACATGCACAGCAAGCGTTTCCTATCTTCAGCCCCAGCCTCCAACTCTGTCACGTTCTTCTGGGGGCCCAGGTACAACTGGCAGCTGTGGGCTTCTACGAGCTCCTCGCAAAGTACCAGCCTCTCCTCTCAGCTATGGACATGCAAACGGCACACGTTTTTATTATCTTTTAGAAATTGCTCCAAAGTTCTTCCGTCTGAGAAGCCAACCTACAAGTCCTGTCAGAGCAGGAACGGCACCGCCGGCCTCTGTGCCAGTGCCGTGGATACATCAAAGGGACAATTTTGTCCTTGAAACTGCTTTGGCTGCCTGAATACAACTTCTGAGCACAACTTAAGATGACAGTGATGATCACAAAGGGACAGCTATATTTGAAAGATCACACAATATTTTGTGTGAAAGATCACGCAATATGTGTGATCATAACAATCTTCCGAAGTTAAGATCAGCTGGGAAGTGACCATTGTGAAAGTAGCAGGTAAATTTAAACACTGCTTGTGTTTTTTGTCTACATCTTCTTGTATATAAAAGACTTCGTTACACTGGTGAAAGAATCTGCAGAAACCACTAATGGTAAAAACAGCATTTGTTTTCTGTAGTGATATTTATTTCTGAAAGCTCCTGTAATCTCTATTGCCTAAGTAAAAACAAAGACCCAACATCTACGTATTTTTTTTCCCCCTTATCTAAACTGGACAAATCATTGAAAATGGGACCATAAGGAATAATTCTGTATTGTCAGAGCTGATGGAGTTATTTTTATGATTTTAAATATAGGTATTCACTTGTGGCCTAATACATCAACAGAAGTCTGGTTTTCATTAGTTTTGGATAAAGTCGTGTATGTGTTCCTCCAAAACAGCTTACAGAGAAACAACAGACAAAGTGATGAGGAATATAAACTAATGACTAGAAGAGAATTCACAAGAAATCAGATATTAGATTACATTACATAAAGGCCCCAGTATCCAGCCTCAGCTCAGGGAAAAATGAGAATGTGGTTTGGCCGACTTCATTGTGTAACGTGCCTGCTTAACAACTGCCCAGTTTCTTATCTCAATTTCACTTCAATTACAAAAATGTATATCCTCTCTTGACCTCTGCTGGACTGGATGGACCTTTAGTCCAACTCCGTAGAGCCATTCTTGTGTCCTGTGACATTATTGTGATCTATGAATCCATCACTGAGTCTCTGAAAATTGAAGCCTTTGAAGAATTTAAATCTAAGTATGAAAATGTCATCTATCGGTTAAAATTGTCATGATATCAATGATACCAAATTGGAGGAATAATTTTGCTACCTTTAAAAAGTAAGGGTATTCTCTATTACTTCAAAAAGATACCAAGGCGAATCTTAATGCAGTTTTGTAAAATAAAACTTGTATCTGATAAGCCAGTGGAAGGCTTCAAATGAATAATTACTACTGGTCATTACTGGGCAATATCTCAAATACAAACAGTAAGCATTTTTCTAAAACTCTTCCAGTTAGGAAAATGTGATTAAGATCTATATCCCACAGGAAAAAGTCACTTTTTTCTTCAGCAATTCTATAGAAAGAGCCAAGTACTTCTACATAGTTTTCTCAACAAAGCTTTGATCTCAGTGTCCCCTATGGTAATCACACAGCACTTTTCCTTCTGAGAAGGCAGGAAAATAATTTCAGTTTTCTGGCAAGAAGATTTTAGGGGAGGATTTTTTGGAGGGTTGTTCAATACTTTTCAGTATTCATTAGCATTTTAAGTTCTTTGATGAAATCAATCCCATCATAGCTTAGTATCTTCTGGTTTTTTTTTTTCTTTTTAGTAATAAAATGATTTAGCACCAAAAATTTGCAAACTGCAACAAAATATACATTACATTTCTCCCCACGGTCAAAGTAGGAAAGATAACCAAAAATATCTTTTTTCTCAAAGGAAAGAAACAGTCAAATACAGAAATCCAAATTCATTTTCAGTGGAAAATAGCCAAAATCAATTTATGAGTTGCTGAAAGAAGTGTTCACCCAACCTCCTGTGCTTGTGCTGGAAAATATTTAAAAGGGAAACAATTTCATTAAGATATTGTGGCTGAGCTTTTTAAACTATTGGAAGAGATACAACCAGGCTTACTCTGCTGAAAAGCACAGCTAAATACTCTGCATTTGAAAACTGTAACTCACATGCCCTTTCTTACTAACGGACAAACCCTTTTCAGTGACTAATTGATAATACACATAACATGAACATCTACCTACTATGCGTATGCTGATTTCACGTAAAAATGACTTTTTTCTATTAAATTGTATGGCTAAGCCACCAAAAACGTACACCCTTAAAGCCGCATTATCTTTTGAAATGGAACTAGTAAAACAAGGAAATTCTGAGTTAAAGACTGAGACTCAACTCTTACCCACCCAGCCGTGCCCCAACATTACAGCTTATATGGAATTCATTATCAGCCAGTGCTGAGCGACCTCAGCAATTCTTAGCATACAGTAGGGCATAACAAGGCAAGTTAAGGATGAAGTTTCCTCTGAAGCACTATGACTATGACTCTGCTGTGGTGACTTAAAGTAAAACTAGTAAAATATTGGAATACTGTTGCTTTCCGTAATAGAATTTATCTGAAAATAGTGCACTTCCCTCTGCGAAAAACAAAACAAAAATGTAATCCCATAACTTTAAGGGAAGTTTGCTGTGTGTTGAAATGGTAGCTTGCCGCGTCTTTCAGAATCCACAGATACATAACAACACTTTCAGCAAAATTTTTGTGTAACATTAAAATTTATCCTCAGATGTGAAGAGAAACCTTTGACACCTGGGAAGATATCCTATTAATTCTCTGTATGAAGATATCACAGAAATAAAGAAGATGAGTTCTCACAAATGCAACGTAGTGAATTACTCTGGAATAACAGCAGCAGCAGCTCTTTTCAGACTTCAGCAGACTTATTTAACTCATACTATTAATTGTTAAGAACAAAAAATAAAGCTAAACAAAACCCAGGCAAATCTAGGATCCAGGTTGTACACTGTGGTCAGAAGACTAATTTTGAGTTTACAAACTGTGCGAATCACAGTTGCTACAAAGCTGTCAGGATACTATTTTTTTTCAGAACTAAAAAGCCCCACCCAATGAGATTATTTTTCTCATTTGTAAATACATTTTGAAAACTACCAAAGTTCAACTTGAAGTATTTTACAGCTCAGTTTGAAACACCAGAAAATAAGACTTATTGCTGTAATGGAAACACTAACAGGCTCTTGACAACAGCTGTGCAAGGCTGCACCTTTATGTTACAACACACTCTCCCAGCTGAAAAAACTCACTAGTTATCCAGGATAGTGTGGAAAAAAGAACGTTGTTATTTTAGGAAAGACAGTTGCTTGAAAATTGGCATAAAATGGTGAAAATTAAAAAGGAAAGTTTTTTTTTTTTCCCAAACTCAACCTAACTACTCCATAAAGTAATGCACAAATCATTCACTATAATGAGTCATAACAATGATTTGTGATCTTCCAAGTTTTCATTTTATGCCCCTCTGTTTTTCCTTAAAGACAGGAGGATAGACAAAGACTGGAAACTTTGGGTCATATGGATCACGGCACCACTGCTATGTCTGGAATTTTCTTATAAATATCCTATTGCTCTGAGGTTCATAGGCCTGACTGAAACAGCAGGGACGATCTCATTTGTACTTTTATAGTTGTAGAGGGATTTGCAAGAGTTAACACAATTTTCCGTAATATTTCTTACCGACTTCAGGAATAAAGAGAGAATTCCCTTTTTAATCAGTATCTGAAACATTGTTAAGTCAAAAGAAAAACAAGACTTCTTTCAGGTTTAACAAGACTTTTCAAAGTGTTGATAATTTTAAAGGTACAAAGCAAGGCAACTTTTGAAAAAGAGAGAGGATTTCAGCAAAGCATTTGTGGGCAGCAGGCAGTACAGTAGTCTGGAGGCTATACTTCTCAACAGATTTTAAGGCTTGTTTGCAGCCTTGTACCTTTTAAAGATTGTTTTTCCAAAAAGAAATGTTAAATGATTCCGTCTGATTTCAGGAAAATCTTCTAATCAAGGCAGTATCTTCAGGCACTGTTACAGCAATGTCGATCTCAGAACACAAAACATTTCCCTAACCACCAGTTGGAAGCTAGAAAAACTCCTCCTTTCATTTTGTACATTCACAGAAGTCTTTTAAAGGCATTTTGCTCCCATTCTTCTCCAGGCAGGCAGGCAGGCAGGCAGACTATGCTAACATGGCTGATCCACCTCAGCTATTGAGCCTGAGAACTGAGAAACAGGCACAAGAAAAGGCAGTTCTGATGTTGCCATGCAGTATTTCTCAGGGACTACTGCTTTGTTTCCTAATGACGTTTGGTACCCCTTCCATACAGCCACTTAGTCAGGTCTTCACAGTGCTACATGGACTAAGAGATAAAACTAACTGAATTATGATTCTACTACTGATAAATAAAATGGGCTTGTTAAAAAATGACTGCTTGAAAAAGTTTTTCTGCATGCTTATACAGAATTACTAGGTAATTACTAGAAATATTATTATAAATAACAAGTGTAATTATGCCTTTGTTGGTCTGTAAACTGCTATTTGTTGTCTAATGCCAAACTGAGTAAGAGTGCAATAAGTAAAACCCTAAGTGTGTAGCACGTAGGTATGCCACCTCCCTCCCTCTTTTTCATAGCAAATATGCTAGCTAATGGGGGAAGCATCTACATGGCTAGCTCTTTGGAAGAAGAAAAGCACAACTTATCTTCCTCCTAAGTTATGCTCTTCTTCTTCCAAAGAGCTAGCCATACAGACTGTGCTATTGGTTTGGTATGTGACATAACGGTGACAGTAGGTTTAGCTGCTCCATTGTGGATCTAATTTTTGTGCAATACTCTCTGTGCACATAAACAGGAATCCAAGGATTCTGAGGATCCAGCTTTCCCTGCTATGGAGCCTGAAAGGTGCCCAGACTAAGGTGCGAGATGGACTTACTGTACCTAGGTGTTGCAGAGTACTTTAGTATTACCCTTGTTAAAAATCTACAGCTTGTCTGACTTGTGTCCTGAACCCTCCCAAGAATAAAGCTGACCTTAAAAGTCTTCAGAAAGGAATCTCCAGTTTCATTACATGCAGGGGAGAGTCTTTAGCCTTCTTCTGTTTCAAGGCTCTCTTGAAAATGCAAACAGCTATCCTGCCTACCAGCTAGGAGACTTTTCACCTGCCAATTTATTAGAAATCATTTATTAGAGGTCATAAGACACCAACCTGTCATTGGGACTGGCAGCAGAAACCGCAGTCTCACAATTGACAAACACTGCTGCTTTTGTTGCAAGAAGTTTTCACTATGAGCTTGTGATCTGGGAAAAGGGCAAATAGGGAAAGTCCGTCACAGGGGAATGACTGATGGATGTATGGGGAGTGAGCAGAATTATGAAAATAGGTGGGAGAGAGAAGAGTGTGGTCCTGAAGAAACACTACATATTGAGCAAGTGGAAAACAGTGAGGAAGTCATTGGTCAAAATATGAGCAATGTATCATTGCCTGCACTCCTTCCTTGTCATCTCTAACACCTATAACCAAGCACTGCAACTCTGCAATTTTCCTTTCTCTCTCTCCTACTGCATTGAAGGGATACTGATAATGTAGACATACATGATAGCTGGATTACTATTCAGTATTGATTTATTGTACTGTACTGTATAAAATTACAATGCATAAGTCCATCAGCTTCCATTAACAATAAAATCAGCTTTAAAAATACATTAGAAACCTATGTTTTAACTTTATATGAACTTCCTATCCTCAGCAATAAATATTACAAAATGGTATGTAGTTTTCAGAGGTTTCCTAGACCTACACTGCATCTCATCTCTGCTAAACATCAAGTCACATCTTTAACATGTCTTAAAGACACTCCTCTGCTCACAGTTCTGTTTAGCATACTTCAGCAACTGCTGTTTTCCTTCTCACCACTAGAGTATATGTGTGCACAAAAATAATTTTTCTAAAATAGTCAGAGGAAATATGGTATGACTTGAGAAACTAATTTTCTTTTAAGGAATATGTGAAGTCAGAATGGTTCAATGTCTACACCACTGTTATAAATTATGTCTGAAGAACAGGAGAGATGAACAGAAGAGTAATGTATTTCCAGATCTGCTCATATAACAGCCTCTAAGTAGCCTGCAAACTTCCTGCCCGGGGTCAGGACTGTGTACTAAGAAGCACCTGACCTGCTTAATTTCTTGTCATTTGGTTTTCGTCCCAAGGGCTATGACTGCGTGGAGTTTCAATTATGATGCGTCCGATTGGAAACATCTATTAAATATGACTTGCTACCTTCAGAAGTGGAAAAATTCTCTAGAAGATGAGCACCAAAATATATAAATTGTCTAACCAATGGATATATGCTGGGTGAACAGTAGCTAAAAGTGGGGAAAATCCTTACCC
Organism: Opisthocomus hoazin; assembly: GCF_030867145.1. Lineage (NCBI taxonomy): Eukaryota > Metazoa > Chordata > Aves > Opisthocomiformes > Opisthocomidae > Opisthocomus > Opisthocomus hoazin. The sequence goes on from NC_134420.1 coordinate 46,409,810, forward strand.
TATATCTAGATAGTATCCAGATAGATATAACAATATCTAGAACTGCTCATCTACTCCTATAGATGAGGTTGTACTATGAGTGATGAATCACACTATAAAAAATGCAGAGAAGAGTCAGAATCAATCAGTGACAAATCACTCTCACCTGTTCTCTCCTTAGTAGGGAGAACTTCTTTGCATACTTAAGAAAAAGAAACCTCTTTCTGAAAAAAACCCCAGCTGATTTACCCAGTATACACAGCTGATTCAATAAATACTTTCTAAAACTCTACTAAAAATCTATTTGTTTACCAGCAACAAGCCCTCCTTAGACTTCTAAGCAGCTTTACAAAAGAAGTCAGGGTGTGAGAAAACCCACCAAGTTATTTCACACGTAAAGCCAGAAGCTGTGGGAAATCCAGATAGGATCATTTCAATGATTTTATACATGTATGCATACATATACACTTTCCTTGTCTTCCCTGTAATTACAAAGAACAGAATTTTCTGTATTATCAAAGAAAAAAGGTTTTCAGGAAGAAGCCATGAACACACCACTAATTCACGTCTTCAAATTCCTTATTATGCTTGGTATACAATTGCAGGTTAGTTAACTAAATGTAGATCAACAGATTGACATACGCCATAGAATTTAGACACCAATTTAACACCTCTGCATAAAGTTAGAGGGGAGAATTATAAAATCACTTTGAATTTATTATTTCTAGAAAGAGTAGACAAAAGTCTTTGAAGGATTAATTTCATGCTGTGGGTTAAATTTCACTCTCACGATAGGTCAAATATTGCCTGGGGCTCTACAGATAATGAACCTGCCAAGGGATTAGCAAGGAAACACTTGTGTTATTATAAATCGTGTACACTTCCCTTTCTAACCAACTTCTTCCTTCATGACATTAACAAATTACACTCTCTGTCCATGTTTCAATATAATTCAAGGCTGTGAATGACCCTGAACCAATAGCACATTAGATAAGATCTTCTCGGGGCATAAATAGCTATTAAATTTGATTGAAAGATCCAGACCTCCTGTAGTGAGAACATGAGAAATTTTATGTCAGAATTCTCCAAGACCAAGAGAAACATTGTGTATGTAAAATCTGTCTGAAGAACATCAACTGATACAGCCTAAAATGGCTTATAGAGAAATGTGCACTAAGGAACAAAATGTAACACAGAAACAGAGGAAATTTTAGCGAGAATTAATCTACCACAAATAGTCTAAATCAACCCAAGCGAAGATGTTAGTCACTTGGCTTCACTGTAAGCAGTAGATTTACTAAAGAGCTCAAACACATAATTTATTGTACTTATATTAGACTAGAAGTTCCAATAATGGTTTTATGCCTAAGGCCAGTTAGAGTATGTATGATGCAAATATAGATATTTTCTGTATTTGATCTTTTTCTTCTTCCTTTTCTTGAAAAGCTGCACACACTTATTTTTAACCTTTAAAAAACAGCTCAGTTTTGAGACAATCCCTGCGGAGCTGTGCTGGCATACACTGGTAGTGAAACTGCATAATATTGCAGCATTAATGTAGAAAACTGACATCGTGAACTGGATCCTTTATTTACACACTACCACATAAACAGAAAGGCAAGAAATAAGTCTAGTTCTGAACCTTCTTTTGCTGACCCAAATCAGCTTAGGACAGCATTCTCTGAATTGTAGAGATGGTAGCATTACGGCTAATGTCTCCTGTAGGGAGAGACACCCCTAAAAATGGTATGGTCCTAGTAACATATCTCACCCTTCTGCATCTTTCAGAGCAACTGAGCACAACCACAGAAAGCAATTTTTGTACCCTATTGCTTTCCCACCTCCTCTGAAGCCAAAGCCTTCCTTGAGACAAATCATGTCCAGGGTGTGGCACCACATCACTTCTAATCACCATACACTAATCATCCATGTTAAAATAATCAGAGATTTATCCTTTGTGCTGGACCATAAAATGCGTGGACAATTTTTTCTTTTACTCCTCTTGTGCAACAACCTGGGCATAACCCCTTGCTAATGCTCCTCTAAACACTGTGAGGGAACACGACCTGACTGGTCAAAGGTGTGGGCCTATGCTGTTGGAAAATTGACCAGTTTAGTCTCTTTGCTCCTATTTCTGTGAGCCAGTGAGCTCTGCTCTCCCTTGCTGCAGTTACAGACTGCTGCTTTTCCAGCCACCGTGAGTCAGACTGAGCTGTGCCAGCTGACTAGGACCTACTGCGTGGCTGGTATTGTTCTCATATGACCAAAACTGAGAAAGAGGAATTTCACCATTGTGCGCTTGCAATACATCAGTATAATTTTCTTTACTGCCTACAGTAGGCAAGAGTAGTATTTGCTGCACCTCCCTCTTAACTTGCTAACTGGACTGGAAATAATACAATCGTATTAGGAGGCAGATTATGTAGAGTAATAAACATCTCACATTCGCGGGTTCGCCATTCTGACTCCTTGGCATCGTATAAGGCTAGCTGCTCTCTTAACCAACTCACACAGCCAAGCCAGCTCTGCATCCGACAGTGGGACTAGACCTTTGGCCAAAATTATTTTTAATGAAGGACAAAACCAACTAAAACGACAACTGAGCGTTTCCTTACAACTAAAGGAATACTTTGACAGTGTAATGAGTCCTGTGGCCAGAGCCTTCTGTACGTTTTCAGGACTGGAGGTGCTGCAGGCTAGACTACTAGGATTCAGGTGGTATTTGTACCAGGAAGACAGTCAAGTGTTGCTAACTTCTTACATGTTCCACTGGGAATGTAGTTCAATGAATGGTTCCTCTGATGGCAAAGGCAGCTTGAGAAGCTCACTGCTTTTTGCCAGACTTTCTGTTTTTCTGATGCAAATATTTATTAGGCTACGCATTAGAGGAAAACCACTATTCTCCAGCACCCTGCCTCGAATTTCTGCTATTGACCCAGATTGCTTTATTTTTCACGACGAATTCAAAGCCGCTCTTGGGTGCATGCATACAATTCACATCAACTTTCACACAGTTTCACTTTAAATAATTACTTTCATTCTCCTGATGCAGCCTGTTCTGTTTTGTACCACAGAATCTCATTAATACTATATTCAGCATAGCATCTGAGAGACTAATCATCACATGGGATGTGTCTCCCCATCCCAGTAAGTATTAAGTTTATAGCAGAAAGTCATGGCTTCATCTTAAGGGGTCAAAAGGAAAGAGAACATGTAAAGGACTGCAGACAAGTGAAGTGGAAATGAATTGAAGAGGAGGAACCTGGGACAGGTTGCTTAAAAGGACAAAGAACAAGAGACACAGAGTGAACAGATTTGGTGGAAAAAGGCAGCCACCAGTGTAAGGTAGACAGGAAAAAAGCGACAGATTTTTAGAGCTAGAAAGTGAAAAGAAGAATAAGGAGAAATGGGAGGCTGGAAACAGACATAAATGAAATTATCTGGGCCACAAAGATCTGCAATGATTTGTGTGCATGCCTTCTGGTACAGTCTTTAACAAAAACCATTTCAAGATTCTCAGTGTGTATAATTGTTTCATGAAAAACATGATCCCTGACTATTTGCTGTTTGTTTTTGGAAGTGGCATGTTCGTCCTGTGAAACTTCTTAGAGAAAACTGTCAACCTTAAACAACCCCATAAGATGCAATTCTTAAGGCAGATATACAGAAATAAAAATGTGCAACAAGAAGTTTGTTTTTTGAGACCCCTTCCTCCTTAAGTCCACATGATACCTGATAGTCTGCCAACAAATCAGGCTGCATCAGGAATAAGGATGTTGAAGTTGGTGTATAATGTGCAGAAGAAGTTAAATGTGGTCATGTGGCCCATGTTGTCGAAGAGACACGTTATTATGTGCAACTTCTAGCTTCCTGAAAGCTAATGGCTTTAAATTCAGACATATTAAGTTCACTTAGGACAAAACAATAGTGTATATTTCTCAGTTGGTCGTTACTTGAACAAAAAATCTCAAGTCAGCTTAGACCAATTTTATGCTACACTTCTAACCATAGAATAATGCACATTCTACTTTGCATTAAACAATTTATGTTCACATCTGTCGCATTTTACTTGTTGTTTCTTTTCCTCCTTCCCTGAGGGGAGCTTCTTGTTTTGACAGCATTTTAGTGTCTATACTTCCGGCTAACTCTTGATTTATAGAGGAATAATCACAAAAATAATGTAAACTTATTTCTAATTTTGATATTTCTACTTCCTCTTCATTGACTATGAGTTGTTACTCACCTTATAGAGGACAAATTTAAAGAAAATCCTACCAGAAAATGGAATAAGAGAAATAAGAAATATACCTAATTGCTAAACATCACCTGCTTTTATTATCCCCGTTTTCCCTAAAGAAAATCATAATCGTGTGTGATCAATAAGAACCATCTTCCTCACAAAAGATCTGCCAAGTAGTTGTCAGCTGGCCAAACTGATATACTGAGTCATTTTTTTGCCTTTTATAAACCCAGAACTTTCTATTAATATATGGCACATACAGATGAAGTCAGTGGGGAAATGCTTTTTAGTGGACAACCAGATGTCAAAGATTCTCATTAGGAGACACGTATTTGATGATACTCATCTCCAGTCTAACAGGCACTACAATGCAACACATCTAACTAAACAATTTTTACAATTTTATATGAACACTAAAAACACTAACTAAAGAGAAACTGAATAGACTTAACATGTTAATTATAAGTAATCAAAATGAACTATTTAATCCTTTGTGCCAGGTGGCAGTAATAGTTTTCCTAGTGAACATTTGTGTCAGATTTTTTCAAATTTATGGCTAACCTAAACTTTGAAATGAGAAGAGAAAGGCATTGACAAGCTGAATTAATGTGTCTATCAGCATTAAGCCCATGCTACACTGTGACATCTCTCCAGTAGGTAAACTGCCTCTGAGACTAATGTGTCTTCACTTATTAGTTCACTCCTCTTTGGCTACGCTCTGAAATGCCAAGGGGTACAAATGATCTTGTCTTCAAAATAATTTAAAGCCTGCTGTAGCACAGAATGGAAAACACAGAAAGCAAGGTCTTGTCAAAATGCAAAACCAACAGAGTGTCAGGAGGCAGAGCTTGCTGTCTGTAACGTGATCCTTCCACACACCATAATCTCCATTTTATTTTGCCTAATGAGGCAGGAGTTAAAACAGTTGACCTGATCAAATTCAGATGGCAGTCCTAAAGGATGAGCCCCCTGCTGCACTCTTGTCCCGACACCCTTTGTTACCTCCAAGTGAGCTGAGACCAGGCTGTGAACCATGTAAACAGGAGGCTTCCAGGTTAATGAAAAGCTGCAACACCCTTCTAAATCGGGACAGAAGGTTATGCTTTTCTAATCCAAAGAAACTTTCATGAACCTCAGTAATAAACTTTAACGAATGCTGGTCATTTTGAACCTCGCAGTTCAAAATGGACAAGGGTAAGAGTTTCCTAAAAAAAATTCCTTCTATCACCACTGCCCAGCACATATTATTAAAATAACAGGAATTTGTTTTCTTATGACAAATTCAAATATATCAATTAAAAAAGGATGTCTTGGGAAAAGGTAGTTAATGGTTCTTATGAACTGATGTTTTTATTAGGTGATGGCATGTTTGCTGTTTCATTTCATTACTTATCTGCCAAGGAGTTTCTTTCAGCACCAAATCAGAATCTACATGCTATAATCATGTAACACATTCAACTTCAGTCCATGTGCTCCAGTTGCTGACACAGATATATCTTTAAAAGTGGGCAAAACATAAAAATTGTCTACATTATCTTTCAGCATGTACTGTAATGTGCAGTCTTTTACACAAAGGATATAAAAATTGCATTCACTGGCTACACTTCTACCTGTCACTTCAAACATGAGACTATGTTGGATAGCATCTCTATAGTATCTACAGAGACGTATGGAGAGAGAGGGTGTAATAACTTGGGCTTAGTGCATAGGTTTTTGTTCAACTTTGAGTGTGAAGGGGGTGCTCAAATGTGCTCACAAAAGATCATGTACATAAACAAAGCGGGTAAGATATCCACAAAAATACCTGAGTGTGTCTCTGGAGTTTCATTAATAAGTTTGAATACATTTCCTGGTTTCGGATGTCTGAATTTTTTCTAACATGAAGTGTTCCATACTACGAAAATATTCATACTAACACACAGAGAACACATTAAACCGAACAGCAAGATATTGATGCCTGCATAGTCAAGAAAATACATGTATGATTTATGCCTACTTGTGCATTTACATTGTTTTAACTCTACTGCAAATTTATATTAATTTAATTTATCTGTCTTAAAGAAAAGTGTGACAGATCTCACATTTGTAATATTTTAGGCTTATCTTCTGGGTGGTTATTAATTTCTTACTTAGTATTTGTTACAATTTTGTGTTCAGATTTCACTGGACTATATTTTTAGTCCCTTTTTCCTTTCCTCAATTAGGCATTTGTGACAACACTTTTCACACATTCCAGTAATAAGTTCTGAAGCCATTCATCAGGATTTCAGAAGCCACTCTTGAAAAATTAGATACGTGTGCTCAGTGTAAATGAGAATGCAGTGATTTATGACACAGGTCATTCTGAAAACCCATGAGTTCTTCTCCAGTGACGTGTCAGAAATCACAACTGTTACTATAAGGCTGTGATCTGTTTATTATACAGCTTATGGGTGGTGCGTTAAGTCTAATTCATTTTTAATGTGTTATATTTTTTCTGGTTGATTTTTGAAAACAAGATTTACAGTTATTTAGAGTTTGACAAGAACAGTAAACTGCTGGTTTAGTTAATACGTTTTAAAATAGATCGATTAAGCTATCAGCCTGTTTGCACTTAGTGTTCAAGCTATGAAAGCAGTATTGTTTTAATTGCAACTACAGCAGCCAGCAGATCTGTAAATCATGTGTTACGCATCCCCTGGGTGAAAAAAACATGGATGTTCAATCTAACTGGCAGGGAAGAAATTAAATTCCTGAGTTCTCTTCAGTTTAAAAGGGGACAGGTGACAATCACAACGGAAAGAGTCTTTCTAGAAGCCCATGACCTCAGTTACCCACTCAAGGGAGGGATGAGTATGCTCCTGAACCACCCAGCTCACAAAGACTTGTCATTGCATCTGCTAGAAAGGTACTTAATCAGCTCCTGTCCTGTGACGATACGAGAGCAACAAATCACATCACACACATGGCACAAATCAAATTAAGTTTTTCATGGTGCTCACCACAGCTAAAAAGCCAGGGAAGTTACTCACTGCTTTGCTATTGGCACAGCTCCTAACCACTGGTTAAGGGTAAGTTTATAGAAGCTTATAGAAAGTATCACCTAACTAGTTTTTAGTATAGACGGAGATATAGTTTTATCAAGAATATAAGAGGGCTGTAGTCCTCAATTAACGCATACAGTTCTGGCCGTGTGACACAGCAACAGCCATGTAGATACGCCCCACAAACATGCAGGCAGAGGGCATCTCTGCTGCTGTGAATGTGGGAACTGTCATGCCTAGCAAGTCTAGCACAGACACCTCAGTGTCACTGAAGGGCTCTGCCTTTAGACTGAGTCAGAATCTCTCCAAAACTCTTGCAATTATGTACAGCCTGTTGGAATCAGATATATGCTAAAGCAGAATCCTTGCATACATTCTAAGTACTTAAGTATGATTCATCTTATTTACCTTTGGACATGTTTTATTGTTTCGAGTTCAAGCTAGTCATCCAGGGTCCCTGGAAAATCAGCGCAGAGACATGCATATCCAAAGTCCAATTCATCCCATCCAAAGATGGGTATCAAGGACAGATGGAATTACTTGTCTTGCATAATTGTTCCCCTCTTTCCCTTGACTATAGATGGAGCTGTCTACCTTTGATACACTGCCAAGGCTCTAGCAAGTGCCCTTAAAGAAGGGGCACACGTGTCAACGGTTTGTTTGCTTAGGTGGCTGTTTGGGTTTTGATCAATAACAGATATTTCACATGAAAACACAACTAAATTTTCATAGTAGAGAGCAGGTCACTTAAACTTGGCAGCAAACTATTAACAAGTGTCCCCAGACTCCCACAATCATATCCTCAGGGCACAGCATCACTGCAGGTGTCCCATTATTTTGTGGAGGTCACCACAGGTGCAGCAATGGTGAAATTTGGACAGGTAGTCCACTTTGGTCTGCTGTCTTTCTCCCCAAGACAGCAATGCCTGGGGTAGGTTGTGCTCTTTGGATATGTGATGTAAGCAGATGTAAGATGATGACTCTGCAGAATGGCAAGGAAAAGACCAGAAGGTCTAGGACAAGGGCAAGGGATAGAAGGAAGTTCAAAGAAGGCAGACTCAGTACCTAGGCGGCTTGAGTACCCAGAAACATGTACAAGAACAGACAGTTATAATAAAAACACACTTTTGAGATATAATCACTGGACTTGTCCACAATCTAAAAGATCACGGAAAAGAGAGATAAAATAACAAAATGCCTGAGGAAAAATGTAACAGAATTAGACACCAATGTATATTTTGCTTAATCGCAGACGAGCACACACAAAACATAAAACTACTGAAATTTAGTTCACTAAAAACCTAAAACAAGAATGCTGATTTGATTAAAAACTAATGTCAGAAACACTCACATGCCACCAGGAGAAAATTTTTTTTCTCCATTTTGTGGGTCCACTCTGCAGATGGCTTGGCCCCTTTATGTTTTGCTTCTGACCACCCTGCTCCCTCTTTCCCCACCGTTTCCCTGTTCAGAGCTGAGCTGGCTTCACATGCATAGTCTCCCTGCACCACACTCCTCGTACCTCTTCTCCCTCCTGAAAAATGTCAGGGTAGATTGGTCCTGCCTTGTATAGACTCAGGAAGGTCAACAGGTCCTGTAAAAGGAATCTGCAATGAGATTGTGCTAAAATAAAGGGAGAATCCAAGCAGCAAAAGAAGAGGCAGGAGACCTGGGATGGTAGCAAAGGAGGGGTTGTTCTGTGAAAGAAGATCTGTGCCCAGGAAAAAAAACAGGGACTCCACACGCTCAGCACCACACTGTGTTGTGGCCTCCACCATGGACTGAAACCACTCTGGGCTAAATTCTAGCCACTGAAAATTCAGGAGCCTAGCGGAAGGAGAGGGAGAGTGAGTGAGAAGGGGAGAGAGAGAGAAGGAGAAAGAAGGACCTTATCCATGACCCACAAAACCTGTTGAAGACCACATCCAAAACATTTAATAGTAATATGTGGTACAACGCTTTTACCAATACAGTGAAAGACTGAAATGGGTTCCCCTATCACTTGTCCACTTCTGCAATGCCGTTCCACTTGTCCCTTCTCTGCCATTCCTTTAAAAAACTTCAAAGTGTCACAGAATACAATAAGCATCAATAATGTTATATTTAAAATCCAGCTTAAAATCCTCAGGTGTTGTAGCACTGTACTGTGGCTTACATACACAATGACTGAAGACTTTAAATGCAAGAAAAAAAATATTTCCAAGTAACTGCATGAGTGTAGCCTACTACCTAGTTTTCAATAATAGCTTACTTTGTGCTTGATCCAGACTGATTTTGCAATAGTTTTGACTTAAAGGTCAAAAAATTTAGTGCTACATATAAAAGACAATTTAAAAAAAAATCTTATTTTTTACTCTAGTAGCTCCTTGTTTAATGTTAGATTAAGAAAAAAGATTCATCAGCTGAAAATGAAGGCCACTTGCAGCGGAAAAAGACAAACATGGTGTTAGATTTTACACGAATGAAGAGATTTTATTTGCTGGCAGATCAGACCAGAGGATGGTAAAACAAAAAGACTGTGAAACAGGAGTCAGGATTTAAATTGGAGGTTTTCCAAAGATATATATCAATAATATCTTAAAGTAATTTTGATTTCAGAAAGTTCTTGGATTTAATATAGGAATTAAAAAAGTTCCAAAGGATGAGTTTACATTGCTGACATTAGGTTTTACCTAGATTGTGTCTTGTCTCTGTTTTCAACTTTAATTACTATTTTATTTATGAAGTATAGAGTCAGTGCCAGTATCTTTGAGCAGAAGAATGTATTAGATTGACTGTTAGAAGCATCTTTTCAAATCTTTTCTCCCCAAAGCTTGAATTACGTAAGCACAACTATGTTCAGACTGCTAGCTACTGTTTTAAAAGACAAACTGTGCTGTCAGGGACCTTCATAAGACTGGGTTTGCATTCAAATCAAAGAAACAGCAGAAGTCTGTACGTCCTTGAAGACAGAATCTTTTCTAACCTAGTCAGGAGAGGATTTACTGCACACTGGCTCTTGCAGCAATGATAAATGCAGCACGTACTCTACGTCACATGATGTTTCGCATACACTGCACAGCTCTACCATCTCCATTCCAGTTATAACCCTCTAATCTGGGTGGAACAATTCCTTCTTTGGCAATATTTCTGGCTACATTACCTTCTAGATGATTCTGACAAAATACTAAAGACGGACTCATTTCAAAAGAAAATCTCCTAGAACTAGCTGAAGAACCCTGTGGGAGTGTTGCCCATGCTTTCATTCAGTTCTAAGATGCTTACTCTTCTGGTTTTAGATAAATATAGCTAGCTGTGCAAGGAAGAGTGATTAAGAAAATAGGTCTTTTCACCTTAATCACAAACGCAAAAATTTAACCCAGAAAGGGCATTTACCCAAAACTGCCATGCACATGCCTTTTCAGCACAGCTTATTTTAGCTCTTTAAGTGGTCTTTAATACTTGAAAGTTTAAACTCTTTCAGTGTTTCTTCCATAAAGTTAACCAGTAATGTTTCACAAAAATTAGGCAAGGAAGAAAAGAATGATCCTTTTGTAGTAAATTTACCTAGTAGTTTATAATGGAATAAAACCTTATTAACAACAACTGAAAGCATACTAAAGATATGTCTAGCAACCATGCTAGGGATAAAGATCAGAAACATCAGACTTTAGTTCAAAACATCTGACAGGAAATATATTGAGCAGCTGGAATTTATGACCATTGATTGTTTATTAGAACATTAGCCTGTCTAAAGCTATTATGAAAAGTGGCTGATTGCACATATAGCTGCACTTGCAGAAAGACTACAGGAGAAAGGAATAAAAGGAATTACCTATATTTAAATTTTCCCCAAACTCTATGATTAACGTATTTAGAAAATGCCAATTGATACATCCGTTTTGTTCACGTCATTACTTTGATTTCATATTCGTTATGTAAAATACATTGCACATATTCTCTGGGTACAGTATTTTCTGCATTGCTACCAAAAGCACATGCTTTGTAGTGGGAAGGAAAATAGAGAATACCCCACTATACACGTGGCTGATAAGAAGACATAACATTTGAAAAACTTTCACTACTGATACATACTTCTCTGTTCTTATGGTTCTGGAAACAATCCCAAACTGCCAGGGAAGAATCTCTACTAGCACAAGAGTTGAACACTATATGCAAGTCTAACATGTAGTCTGGTAAGGCAGATGGACTCCTTGCTTCTCTTAATCACAATGCTTTTCACCAGGATCTAAGCAAAGGAAAAATGCTGTCATTAGGACAAGCACTGATCATCACTGATGACCATGAGGTACCCCAGGTTAGAACCCACACAGAACTGCTGACCTGAGCACTATGGAAGCATGTCCAACTTAGGCATGAGAATATACCACAAGAGGCGAAAGGACCTCCAGTGCAGTAGCCATATATTTCATAGATTCTTGAAAAAGCTCTTGATCCTCAGATGGGACAGGGAAGGTTTGAACAGAATAAGCATGGAAAGAGATTCTTCTTTCGACACTTGTCAAGACATGAACTGGGGTATGAAATGGTGTGAAGAACAGGACTCTTCCCTTTTGAAGGGAGCAGAGGTGATGCTGAAACAAACATGCACTATAGTCAATGTCTGTGGTCACCAGACCAAATTCAGCACCCCAAGGAGCAATGGTATATTTCAAAAGAGTAAGACTAATTCAGAATTCTTTTTTTTTTCTTACAGTTCAGCAAAAATGAGATCCAGTGAAAAACCTCAAGAATAATACTAGTTTGGACTGACACTCCTAAGGGCAACAGCTGAAGTACCAGATCAGCTTCGGGGTCATGGGAATATTACCCACGTGCCACACAAAGGGGAGGTGCAGGAATACATCGTGAACAGTGCTAAGACATAAAAATATTCTGTATCTTGAGCGTGCATGATTCTGCACCTGTGGCATAGATTTACATACAGCAATCATTTTAAGAATGGATACATTTGACACAGAAATGGGTTTTTTTATTCCTGTGAGGAGCAAAAATGTGACCTTCCATCTCGTTATTTTGATTAAGGGGAGGTGTAGTTGTTGGACAAATGAGAGGCAGGATATTAGTGGCTACAGCACTCACAACAGGGTCTGGCAGACACACACGGAAGTTCTCACTGTTACAACACAGTCTATAGTTGAACCATGTGCACAAGTAAATACACTGGAAGAATGTCTTCACCAGATTTCATATTTTCAGTCTTGCCTTGAGAAGTTACTGAGGTTTGAATAAAGAATTGTGCCATAGAGACTCAGATGTCAAGGCACCTGTGTAGGTTTTGGAAAGGTCAAGTCCAAGTCTGACTTCTGATTCAGGAAAGGAGGAATTTGAACTGGTTGTATCACTTCTTAGCTATGCACTATGATGATGAGGTTATTGTCTTTTCCAGATCATAGGTTACTCTGTCAATTCTCTCTTGAAATTCAGAATTTATTACATGGCTTCTTCAAAAATATTAAAGTGTATCATTGATGTACATATTAATTTATATTAATTTCAGAAATAGATATATATAAAAATGTATATTTCCCCAATGGCTTTGAAGTTTTTCCTTGACTCTCTGGATTAGCACCTGAATACTCAAGGAACACATGAAGGCTGCTGAGCCCATCACACTTTACTTCAGTGACCATGAAAATAAGGACAAATAGATCAAACTATGGTGAGCTTCTGTTTAACTACATGACGGAAACCAGCACAGCTGGAGGCAATTCTTAGCAAATTGATCAGAATTCCTTTACCTTAACTACAGCTTAACTAATAAATAGACTTCCATAATTTTCTGCAATCAATCTCAGTGTATTTGCAAAATTAGTGAAACATTTGATCTTGAAATGTTCACTGAAGTACAGAACTTTTAAGAACTTAGTTTATCTTTCTGCCAAATTGGAAAAGAATAACTGTTTATAATAAAATCTTGCTAACTAAGTAAACTTTGTAGAAGATACATGTTCACAATTCATTTGTTATGTAACAAAACTGGTTGCTTATTTTCTTTTCAAAATACAATATTAACTTTTGTTACCAGGTTTGTATTCGTGTCTTTTGTTTAAAGATATTTTTGTATCAACTTCTGGAACTAGTAGTAATCCCACTGAAAATCTGAAAAGTCAGTATGCATGTTGGTGCTCTTCTTTTGCTGTTTTTTAATGTAAGTACACTTCATCCAACAATACAGACATTTTTCTGGATGGATATGTTTCTTTTAAGGGGCTTTTCAAATATTCTGTGAACAAGACAATCATGAAATCCCTTTGAACATAACAGGCACTTGCAAAATTTAATGAAAATACACTTTTAAAAAATGTAATTGATTTGGCTTTCACCCTTTTGACGATCGTTTCTGCAGTTACAGACTGGCAAAATCTGAAAGTAATACAAACATCCTATTTGCTAAAATAAATGAATACACTGAACTCTTTTTTCCTAAAAGCCCATGTTGCAATCCCTCCTAAGGGACAAAAAAATAACAAGAAAAAGATGGAGTTTGAACTCAAAGCAAACATAAAAGCTTTACTTAAAAAAAATCAATTACACACCCCAATTTGTTTTTACCAGCAGCCAAAGGAAAACCTGGTTAGCATGTTGCAGGATCCAAACACCTTGCATCTACATGTTTCACCAAATTTTACATTATGGCTATTTCTCTGAAACAAACTAACAATTAGAGACACCTGTTAAAAGTGCCTGTGCTCTGTTCACACTTCAAGTAGTATCTTAAAGTGACAGCATATTAAAATGTCAATGCAATTCTTTTGCATTACTGAGGTATTTATAACAACAGAAAGTGCAATTAAATCCTCTGCTCCTAAGTACTTGTACTTGACTTGCTTAGCATACAAGAGAAGTACTAAAATACAGCGGTATGGAAGGGAAAACTGTTGAAAATAAAGATCATAATACTACAAACCACAGAATCACAAAAGACGAGGGAACAAAAAAAACAGTATCTAGATTAACCTCCCACCCTCCTTTTTTATGTACTTATTAAGTGCATAACAGATATTCCAGCAATTTTAGATGTATAGGACCATATTGTAAAGTCAGTATTGCAAATAAAAGAAATACAACCACACTGAAATTATTTATTCAAAACTTTGCCTTTGATTACGCGCCCAGACACTATACAACTTGCACGCCAATGAAACATTCTTAGAATTTGACCCCTCCAGCACAGATGTATGTGCCTAACCCATTTCAGAAGTTTCTGAGTGGGAGCTAAGCCACATTATGGACCATACCCGAGAAACAGAACAAGATAACACACCTTCAAACAGTTTCTATAGATCCTTTTTATAGAGATCATTAATAAAGTGACGGTGCATTTACAGCAAGGTTAAACAAAAATTCCAGCTTGATAAAGTGGATTGCTATGGAAAAATATCACTTTGGAAAAAAAAAAAGTCAATTCAGAGGAAAATTCCACCAAATACAAACGTTTACATTTACCAAAACTAAATTCCTAACAAAACCTAACTTAAATATTTCATGTCGTGAACTCAAGCCTACGCAGATGGTCAGAGTAGAGCATCTAAAACACTCCAGGCCTATTTCTATGCTCAGTGGAGTATGAAGGGTGCTGCACAGTCTCGCGGCTGTGCCCTAGTGGAAGGTAAAATTAGACTGTCCTTTAAAAATGTCTCATATTTTCTCACCTATTTAAAGTCACAGATATATCTCACCCTGAATCTCCAAAAAATCTCACGTTGTCATACCAAACGATCCACCAACATTGGGTGTATGCAACTCGTTATTCCGAGCCACAGGACTCTGGAATGAATTTAACAATATTGTATTCAAGGGTATGTTACTTTCACCCACCTGTCCCAACACATTGCCCCAGGTCACCACTTTGTAGAAGAAGGAACAAAACAAACTGTCCCTCAGGTATTTTTACTCACAGTCAGCTTTAGCAGAAGTCGTGTCAAGCAAGTCTGATGGTCTGCAAGGTGTAGTACATGAAGAGCCACCACATTTTTACTACTGGTACACTTCTGCTACTAGGACAGTAACCTCTGGTGGAAGAATGGAGGGGACAGCTACGGCTGTTTTTCAGGACACTGTTGGTAACCTTAGTATGCTTCAGGAGACCTTCTCTAATGAAGGTGTGAGGCTGAGAAAATTTTAGACTTTGCTCTGCTACTGACCAAGGAAAGTTGTTTCAGTTTTCTTCCTCTCTTCTTTCTGTTCAATAAGGATTAAAACCTTTATGGTATTCTTCGGACTGGTGCAAAGGCTGCTCACACAGCGTTCAGAACATCTGAAGTACAAGGAGCGTTCAGCATCTATATCACTTCCACTGTTTCACATGAGCTTCCAAAGCAGTAGCTTTGTCATTTTGAAATCAAAAGTTTACTGACAATTCTAATGACTGATGTATCTCCAAAAGATGTTCTCTTCTAACATATTTGTCTCTGCTTTCTGAAATACGACTCATCAAAACTTTAGCTGACCGAATTTCTGTTTATTCTGAGTGTTATTATGCTCTGGATAAAAATCCTGGTCTATTTTTCAAATATGGAAGCTTTCAAACACCAGTATTTCTAGAAAGCTGTCGGTTTAGCAGCTAACTTGTCTGCAGATAGCAAAATAATCTCTTTCCAAAGGCTTTTGGCTACTTATTCATATCAGTTGAAGTATGGTGCAACTGCACAAACTATGTCTTCCAAGAACACCTGTAAATTGGCCTTGTGCTGTATCGGTTTTATGATTTGTCACCCAAGACTGAAGTTTACATTATCCTTGAGCAATGTGACTAAGTGGGAGGAACGACTGTGGGCCAAGATTTTCAAAGCTGTTTCGTGTAGTTCCACTGCACTCAGGCTGGCCAAGGATAGTGGAACTCTTGTAGCTCCAGCACACATAACACAACTCTGGGACTTGCTCTAATTGATGCTGAATTCCTATTAGTCACAAGGGTCTGTCCTGGCAGCCACAAACAGCTGGAGTATAAAAGCCATTCTGACCACTGACATCTTTCCAGAATTACCTATTCCCATCTAAGAGTGTGTCAGGAGCAGGTCAAGTAAAGTCATTAATCCACCTCTATATCACCTATCACCTAAGGATTTCTGTTCCATTAAGAAACTTTTCCAGTGCCACAATCTCCCTCAAGGTCCCCTGAGCTGTCAGAATAGCATAAAAAGACAAGAATAAGACTTTGTCCTTCCTTTTCAACAGCTCTAAATACTTCCACTGCATACATTTCTACAGAGGCTGCAAAGTGTCTATGTAGAAATGGCATCATTAATGCGTGTAACTGATCTCAAAATATTGTTTGGCTGATCACGGACAGGTTTCACGTATAGTAGCTTCTGTAGCAGAGCCAGCTGGAGATATCTGGTACTATTAACCTTGTTCCACAGGTGTGATTTTCTCTGGGACTATGTTGTTTCTAATGGATGAGCTTTTCATGTTACTCAGGATGCATGATACACTCATCATCTTTCTTTTATTACTTTTTTGATGATTTGTCACGCAAATCAATTAGTGGACTGAAAGGGGCTGGCTGAGTCAGTGAATGCAGTCCCTGTTATCAGATGCAACTATGTCATATATGTCTTTACAAGTCACTCGACCCGAGAAAGTGACTGAACTCTGTTGGGGAACCACAGCCATGTGATGAGCCCTCCAGATACTCTGGGCCTGACTCATGATAGCCGGTAATGGAGCAGGCATCAAGGTCACAATGAGGCCTGCATTAACGGCGATTAGCAAGAAAAAACAAGATCTTGAGGAGCAGTCTGATGCGCGTGATTGATAGTGTCGCACGAATCAGAGACTGAAAAGTACATGTGAACAGCGCGTGGACAGTGCATGCATCCAAACACGTTAGAGCTATCGCGTGGCAAGGAACTATATAAACACGGGTTTGTAGTGCAATAAACTGGCTGTGTCTGATCATATTGATCGTATGACGAGTCCTTAAGCCCGCCGCGTGACAGAACTCTACTGTAAAGATAGGAAGCCTTTGTTTGCCTCCACAGCACCTACTAGAAGGGGGCTCCACAACCTTGTTGAGATACCTAAAACCTAATTCCTTGTCTTCAATACATTCAGGAGAATTTAGACTCAGTTATTTTTGTCCTAGTATTACAAGAAGACAAAAGATCAGAAGGCCACGCATCCTAATATCTGGTCCTTGCCAATGGTCAGCAGAGGATCATTAAGCTAGCACATGACAAGATGACAAGTACATAGCCTCTGTATTTCCAGGTTCCAGCTTGGAGCTCTTGCTTCTTGTTAAGTATATCCTTGCTCTCTCCTATGTGAGAGCATCTAACTATGGGAACAAGTTTTATTTATGTCCCCATAGTTATTTTCATATCCAGGTTTACTTCCTAGGTAGGGCAGAACACTTGATATTCCATTTTTCTCATTTCTCATGCTGCTCAGTAGAACTGACTGAAAAGCTCACGCCACTGCCCGGAGAGCGAGGTCTCAGTTTACTTCCTTCCATATTTCTCCCTCTCCAACTACATTTACTCTTCACAGGACAGCTTGGTTTTCGTTGTTTTTTTTTTTTTAAATTTTCTTCTTTTTGTTGCTGAATCATTTTTTTGGCCAAGTTAGAGAGACGAATCTGCTGAATGCAGGCCTAGCTTGAGGGAGTGTGAGGGTCCTTTTAGTAGCCATGAATTATTACATCTGCTGAAGCTGTAACATGAAATTTCAACCCCAATTACAAGTTTCACAGAAAAGTCAGTACCTTTTGTAATGTGCAATCATTTGTCCTGGTAATAGCAACAAGCAACTTTTGCAATATTGTGCAATTTTATTAACAGGCAACTTCAGGAATCCTTTATTCATTCACATTTGGCAAAGTATTTAGACACATCAATTAAGTACTGCAGAGCTAATAAATGAGTACTCTGAAGAAAAGAAATTAATTTACCCATGATTTAAATGGTTTGACCTCTGACTTAAGCTGTTCCACGATCAGCTGAACTGACGTAAGAGTTAACTTAAAATAAAACAGGGACGTTTCACCCTCAATCCTTTTTCCCCTATTCCTACTCCTTTTTCACTGTCTGGTCCTGCTTCTTTCTCTTCAATAGTTCTGATGCTCACTGAACCCTTCTAATAAGATGATTCAATTCACAAATTCATCAGAAACCGTACCAATTAGTTTTCTCCTAGGATAATACATTGTGTAGGCCCATGGGAAACTACAACAAGGTCTACAGCTTGTGTAAGGAGGAGCGTTGCCAACATGAGGGACATAAGCACTTTGTCCTTTTAGCAACAATGAACTGCAAAATTTGAATTTCCTGGCTCACAAAACTAAAAACTAAATTTAAGTATATTCCTAAATTTCTGGAGCTATATGCCATACACTGGTACAATGCATTATTTGTGTGACAATTGATTTGTAAGCTGTCTCACTTCTTAGATATGTCAAATTGTTCAGATAATAAAACAATTTGGCAAGAAAAAGAAGAGATATGAAAAGGAAAAGCATGCACTGCTATTCATATAAAAATTCACATTTCAATGGCTAAATTAGGAAAGTCTTTTATGTACCTAGCATTCTTGCATTATTTTTATTCCCCCTGTGGCGGAACTCAACTTTTTCAGAGGAACATTTTTGTCCATAGTAACTGGACTTCATATTCTAAGAGAAGATATAATGCTACGAAGTAGCTTTATCAGATGAGATAAATAAATGTCAATCATGCAAATAAAAGTTCATGTTTAACTTAGAGACATAGTAAATAAACATGTATACATCTTTGGTCGCTCTTTAAACGACACTTCTTCCATGCACAGGAGCAATGCATCCCCCTGAGAAAGAAACCAAGCAAAGGAGGCAGGAGACCTGCATGGTTAAACAAGGAGCTTCTAGCAGAGATCAGGCAGAAGAGAAAGGTCCATGGAATGTGGAAAGAGGGGCAGGCCACTTGGGAAGAGTACAGAAACGCGGTGAGAGCATGCAGGGATGTGACGAGGAAGGCCAAGGCCCACCTGGAATTGAAGCTGGCAAGGGATGTCAAAAACAACAAGAAGGGCTTCTTCAACTACATCAGCAGCAAAAGGAAGGCCAGGGACAATGTGGGGCCGCTGCTGAATGAGGTGGGTGTCCTGGTGACGGAGGATGCGGAGAAGGCAGAGCTAATGAATGCCTTCTTTGCTTCAGTCTTCAGTGCTAAGACTGGCCCTCAGGAATCCCAGGCCCCAGAGGTAAGAGAAGAAGCCCACAGAGAGGACAACTTTCTCTTGGTCGAGGAGGACTGTGTGAGGGATCGCTTAAGCGATCTGGACGCCCACAAATCCATGGGCCCCGATGGAATGCACCCACGAGTGCTGAGGGAGCTGGCAGATGTCATTGCTGAGCCACTCTCCATCATCTTTGAGAGGTCCTGGAGGACAGGAGAGGTGCCCGAGGACTGGAGAAAGGCCAGTGTCACTCCAATCTTCAAAAAGGGCAAGAAGGAGGACCCAGGGAACTACAGGCCGGTCAGCCTCACCTCCATCCCGGGTAAGGTGATGGAGCAGCTTATCCTGGAGGCCATCATCAAGCAAGTGGAAGAAAAGAAGGTTATCAGGAGTAGTCAACATGGATTCACCAAGGGGAAATCATGCCTGACCAATCTAATAGCTTTCTACGATGACATGACTGGCTGGGTAGACGAAGGGAGAGCCGTGGATGTTGTCTACCTTGACTTCAGCAAGGCTTTCGACACAGTCTCCCATGATATCCTCCTAGAGAAGCTGAGGAAGTATGGGCTGGATGAGTGGTCGGTGAAGTGGATAGAGAACTGGCTGAATGGCAGAACTCAGAGGGTTGTCGTCAGCGGCGCTGAGTCTAGTTGGAGGCTGGTAACTAGTGGTGTCCCTCAGGGGTCAGTACTGGGCCCAGTCTTGTCTAACTTCTTCATCAACGACCTGGATGAAGAGTTAGAATGTACCCTCAGCAAGTTTGCTGATGACACCAAACTGGGAGGTGTGGTAGACACACCGGAAGGCTGTGCTGCCATTCAGCGTGACCTGGACAGGCTGGAAAGTTGGGCGCAGAGGAACCTGATGAGGTTCAACAAAGGCAAATGCAGGGTCCTGCACCTGGGGAGGAACAACCCCATGCATCAGTATAGGCTTGGGACGGACCTGCTGGAGAGCAGCTCTGCGGAGAGGGACCTGGGTGTCCTGGTGGACGACAGGTTAACCATAAGCCAGCAGTGTGCCCTGGCTGCCAAGAAAGCCAATGGAATCCTGGGGTGCATCAAGAAGAGTGTGGCCAGCAGGACGAGGGAGGTTCTCCTTCCCCTCTACACTGCCCTGGCGAGGCCTCATCTGGAGTACTGTGTCCAGTTCTGGGCTTCCAGTTCAAGAAAGATGAAGAGCTACTGGAGAAAGTGCAGTGGAGGGCTACGAGGATGATGAGGGGACTGGAACATCTCCCCTACGAGGAGAGGTTGAGGGAGCTGGGCTTGTTCAGCCTGAAGAAGACAAGGCTGTTTATAAATATCTGAAGGGTGGGTGTCAGGAGGATGGGGCCAAACTCTTTTCAGTAGTGCCCAGTGACAGGACAAGGGGCAATGGGCACAAACTGAGGCACAGAAACTTCCGTCTGAACATGAGGAAGAACTTCTTCCCTCTGAGGGTGACAGAGCACTGGAACAGGCTGCCCAGGGAGGTTGTGGAGTCCCCTTCTCTGGAGATATTCAAGACCCGCCTGGACAAGGTCCTGTGCAGCCTGCTGTAGGTGACCCTGCTTCGGCAGGAGGGTTGGACTAGATGACCCACAGAGGTCCCTTCCAACCCCTACTATTCTGTGATTCTGTGATTCTGAGTAGGATGCAGTTTTGCACTACAACAGAGTTCATCTAACAGTATGCAGCCATTAGAAAACAAATACTTAATACCTTAATTTTCTGATATATCATCAAGCTGAATGAATTTTCCCTGCAGTTTTGCAATTGCTAGATCCGACTTAAGGGAAATGGTGGGACCATACTACATACACTAGAGAAGGGAGTTGGGTGGCAAGGAACCAGGAGCAGGACTGACTCTTGTAGTGTCCGTTCACCCTTTCACCACATTAAATGTAACATCACATTCCACTCTAAGGACAGTGTATACACACACGACTTTCATGCATACCTTTAGCACACAGTTTGGCGGTTGGCACTGATGACCTGTCTGGGTTGCCCCCTTCTTTGTCCTGGTATTGCCTGTTACACAATTGTGTGAGGAAACAATTCAGGAAACCATGCTGGTCAAAAAGAAACCCAACCAAAAAATGATTACTTGATCAGTTTTCCACTGCGCCAGCTCCCTTAACTGCCACTGTACAGCAGGGTAAGTGTCAAGGGAACAAATGTAAGTCCAAAAGAATTGAGGTTAAAATGTTGTGGAACCACGTTTTCAAATGAAATATGCCTTCATTCACTTCTTTCTAAAATAAAAAAAGTCTAAAACATTTTTTGCTTTTTGTTTTTGCTTTCCGAATTTGTATTCCAGTTTAGCAATCTCAGAACTATTTAATTTGATCCTTCCAGTTTGTAGCTGACTCACTCTGGGAGAAGAATCATGAGACAACAGAATAACCTAAAGACCTGCTGCTGTCTACGGGCACTTTTCCCAATGCATTTCCCGTTTGTCTTGTCCTACTTCCTCCCTTGTACTGTCTCTGACACTTGTCTGATTCTTACGTTGAGTTGATTCAGCTCACTACCGTGCTAAATAAAGAAGTATCCAACATACCTCTTGGGAGAAATTGTCTTGATCTAAGTTGCTACATCCTGTACAGCTGGGCACTTGCAGCATTTTCTAAACACTCCACTGCAGATCTGTACATGGCAGTCAGCACACAGGGGATACTGTTTTTCCCCTGCTCCAGATTTAGGGAAATGGACAAAAAGGTATAAGGAATGGCAGTACTTTTGTAGTCATGAGAAGTTAGTACTGCACGGATCAACAATCTATTACTGGGATAAGGGAAACCTGGGAATGTCACACCTCTGAGGCACAATCTCTTCTGCGATGCTGCTGAGCTCTGCCCCGGGTTGTGAAAGCACAGTCTAACCCGCTGCCTTCTCACCAGGGAGTCCTCAGGTTACTACAACATTGCAGCAGCTAAAAACTTGCAAATATTTCCTTAGGATTTTTTTTTTCTCTCTTGAGAAATAAATTCAAGACAGCTCTATTGTGCCAAGATTATTCTGGAGATGGTATTTTACTTGCATCCTACTCAGCATGAAGACTCTTGTTTCTCAAAAGCCCCTCTAGACCTAGAATACACACTGGTGCATCTGCTTGGAAAAACATACAAAAACCATAGTTCATAAAGATATTATCTCTCTTTTTATGTATTTATAGATTTACTTGGCACTTACTGGCCTAATGCAGTTATTTTAGGGACATACTTTAATACAGTATTAATGGCCAACTTCTCTGAGAGAATTATTGGCATTACTACAGCTACATTGTGCTTCCAACATATACAGCTTTATTCTGTTGTATCCATACCTTCTAATAGCTAGCTCAAATACAAGTCAGAAAAAAAAATGTAAAGAGATAGAACATTTATTTTCTGTTTATTGTAAATGAAGATGTTAAATAGTGAATTTGCATACTTAAGCTATGTCCCACTTATTTTATTACATGACCAAATACTAATAAAAGTAAACATAGGTTTTTTCCTTTTTTTTTTTTTTTATTAAACAAAGTGGTTCCTTGCTTGTTTTATTTTAGACATGTTCCATCCATGGAGAAATCAACCATGACCACAGTCTACCCTTGAATGTGATCTTAATGTTTTACACCACTGACAAATGATTAACATCTGTTAATAACTCACCCAACTGCTTTGTTAGATTGTTTTTAAAAAAATTATGTACACTATAGATGTCTTCAACTCCAACTATGTAACCTTCCCCAGCTGCTTAATCCTTCTTTAAAATATTACTTTAAAAAGCACGCATTTCTAAAACTACCCCATTTCTCTGTCTCCAGATTACTTTTGTAACTGTGCTAACATCTGTTCATTTCCACTCCCCAATTCCCATCTTAAATACTTATTTTCAGCACTTACATTTCTTGTGAATAGAATCCCATGTACTGTCTCACCTCCTAGCCCTCCACTTACTGCTTTCTGCTCTTGCTCTCATTCCACTCTATCCCTCATGGTTTCACTTGACGCATTATATTTTAAATACAGGAGAATACAGAGAAATACATTTATTACATACAATTTAAATACAGAGAAAGGACAAATTAAAGAGCTTCTTTGATTACCTCACAATGATTTTGGCTTGAGAAAAAGAAAATGGGGGCATGCCATGCATCTACTAGTTCTAAAGGGAATAAACAAAGGGGAAGTGGAATAATGTACAGTAAAGAGGGTGTAGGTAGTTGTTAGGGATCAAACTACATAATGGAAATAGTGGAACACTAGAAGATACTTCCTGGCTGTGAGAAGCAGTAGGCTACGCAGGAGCCTCCCAAGTGAACTACAGGGCCCTTGCCACCCAGCACAGTTTAAATTAGGCTGAACAAAAGCTGTGGTTTGGGGCCAAGCAGCTAACAGAACCTGGGATAGATGGAGGGGAGGGGAGGGGAGGGGAGGGGAGGGGAGGGGAGGGGAGGGGAGAGGAGAGGAGAGGAGAGGAGAGGAGAGGAGAGGAGAGGAGAGGAGAGGAGAGGAGAGGAGAGGAGAGGAGAGGAGAGGAGAGGAGAGGAGAGGAGAGGAGAGGAGAGGAGAGGAGAGGAGAGGAGAGGAGAGGAGAGGAGAGGAGAGGAGAGGAGAGGAGAGGCTGCTGAACTCAGCACCAGGATGGGTGTTTCTGAGTGCTGGTACAGCAGTGGCAGGAGACAGGACACGATGGACGCAGGCTGTAACACCTCTTTTGGAAACTGGCTGTGATTTTAAGTGCTGGTTCTACTGAAGTGGTCTAAACTGCCTCCGGTACAGCCTTGCATAAAATGCTAGCAGTTCTGGTACCGTTCCTCATTGTCATGAACTAGCAGATAAATAGGCAAATAGATCTCCAATGTCCAAAATAAATAAATCAGATTAATAAAGGTACATTCAATTCTTCTTTTTTTTTTTTTGGGGGGGGGGGGTGAGGGGACAACAATACAATGGCATGTCCTGAGGCCGTGAGAATCTAAGCAAATTAAATAATTAAACACATCTCATGTTTAATACAAACCATAACACACGCTATAATACTACAGGGTATTTTCTGTACAAATATGACTATATTTTTCCAAATCTGTCAGCTGACCCACTTATCCAAAATGTATAAAACTGAATTTCATTTTTGTCATCAAGATTTGGTCATGGTTTCTGACTCCTGTAAACATCCTGATTATCTGTAGAATCCTGGGAGAGTACAAAGAGTGTACAAGTTTTTCTACACTGTCTCTTATTTCTTTGGTAGGTTCTAACTAGAGAAGCAGCCAACAGTACAATGAGCATATTTTTGAGGGCATTTAGTCCTAGGTTTTCCCCCTTTTCTTCCTTTTCCCATCAGACAATGCAATGAAAAAAGCGCCTGGACAAGGTCCTCTATAGCCTACTGTAGGTGACCCTGCTTCGGCAGGAGGGTTGGACTAGATGACCCACAGAGGTCCCTTCCAACCCCTACCATTCTGTGATTCTGTGATTCTGTAATTATTGTGTCATATCTGTAAGCCATGGCATGGTTACTCCCCATAATTACAGTTTTGGAGCTCGTCATATTTGCCTGTTCTGTCTACTAGAAGGTTATTTGTAGCCTCATATTATGAAAGGAAATGTTTCTATAAAATTAAGATAAAAACAAAAGGAAGGAAAAAAATCCAGAGCTTGCTTGGACTTAAACTGCAAGTGCACAATGTGCAGCCCACGAAATCACAAAATGTAGTCCACATCATGCTCTTGCAACTGCAGCATGAGGACACAGCTAATCAACTGCAGATTTTTCCAGTGCTAGAGAACTTAAACTTCACTTTCTCTACCAAGGAAGATGCTGTACCTGTACAAAGAAATATGTATGTGTACATTTATTTTTAAAACATGTAAATATATTGACGCAGATAATACAAGTGAAACCCTCAGGCTCTTGTCATATTACAAATTCTGCCCATATAGCTGCCAGGAAATGTTTACATGAACTTTGTAAGTACTGGAAATACAAACACAGACAGAATACTATGCTACGGCATTAGAATGAAAGCAAAATGTAAATTAAAGGGACTTGAAATGAACTATTTTATCTCATTATTTTATCTCATTGCATGAAAAGCTAAGTAACAAGCATAAAATTGTTAAGAGAACAAATGCATGTTTATATTTTGGAAATGTTCATATTCAAAAGGATTGTCACTAGTAGGGCAGATTATATTCAATATGTCTTTTAGCATGATTTCCATTTATTCCTCAGATCAGCTGCACACAGAATCATCTGTAAGGGTTCTACTAGACAGAGCAGTGCTTGGGCTATGTAAAAGGACATGTGGAAAGATGCACCAAATAAAAATCTCAGACAAAATTATATACTACATTCTGAAGAGGACTGAGGTCACTCCAAGTCAGCTTTGATCCAGCTTCCTTCCAGAAACCCAAAACACACTTTCTACATCTACTGGACTGAGATGAAAATATGCAAGAAAACCGTCACACTTTCCCTCTTGTCAGTCCTGGTTCTTGCTCAGGCATTCTTTCTATTTTGCTGTCTGTGGGAGACTGTCTGCTTGCTTCATCTCCTGAAAAGCTCGTCCCCTCATCTACCACTGCCTCTCTCTTCAGCTCTCCTAGGATGGTCTCAACACTTGCTTCCTGCATATAGAACTGTTTCTCTTCCTGCTAGCGTGAGGGACTGGACAGCTGCATCTCTAGTATGTAGATAGCTAATTAGGTATCTAGAATTTTCATTTATTTTATTTTAGCCACATAACAACCTCAGAAACAAGGAAAGGATTCTTTAAAAGGGAAACAGAGACTACTGTTTTATCTTGAGCATGCTGAAGGCGGACATGGCTTACTTCGTAGGTGTTAGAAATTCCAGGTAGTTACAGCTCATGAGCGATTCAAGAAACTGAGGGTAGATTTGGTATGGCCAGTGAAATGGCACAGATTACGTGTAAACCAAAGCATGATATCATCGTGCCATGTTGTCAAATGGAAATTATTTTATGGTATTTCAATTGTTCAACAAAACACCTATTATTCAATAAAAAACCAGAGTAAATGGCAGAATGCTTGATCAAAATTAAGGAAAAGCTTGAGAAAAGAGATCTCTGGCAGTCTGATTTGATGATGCATGAATTCAGTTTCTAGGAAAGAAGGGATAGGATTATTCTAAATCCAAGAAACAATTTTTTTTTTTTTTACAAAAATTTACACTGATTTGAAATAGGGATATTATTAAGCAGTTCTGTCATTTGATCACACATAACACAGTAACACACGAGAAAATCATGAAGTTCCTTTTATCCCAAAGGATCTTGACGCTCTTTAGAAAATATACATAAGGTACCCCTATGAATACAAAAAAAAGCACATAGGAACAGAAATCACTTTGTCCAGCACTGCAAACCAGAGCATCTGTTTAACAGTGCACATCAGTATTGCTTTTTAAACCAGGGAAGGATTCAAATTGGAATAGCATATCTAGCAGGAAATATTAGCCCATGTGCCCTTATTAATTCCTAACACATTGTACGTAAAAAGAAAACAAAGGGCAAATTACTGTGCCCTGGATCACAGCCACATCCAAATTACTGTAAACTTGAGATAAGTTCTTACTGTACAAAACTTGGATCTGTAAGGAAATATTCAAAGTATTTCAATAGTGATATTCAAACTCCAAAACCAGAGTATATGCTACTATATGGACACAAACCCTATGAACAATTGTGCTAAAGGCCACTGATAAATCAAGTAAAACTAAGCTTTGACATTTGGTTGAAATAAGGACATTAATTTGAGCTGGTCAGGGATTATTTTTACTGTTTTTTTTTTTCCTCAAAATCAAAAAATATTTCTCAGGAAACAATCAGTTTCAATAAATTTTTACACACTTCTTTTAGATGACAAAGGATGTTGTTCTCTGTATTTTCAACCAAAACTTCTGTTTTCCTAGTGCAAAATGACTTAAAAGTAGTTGAAACAAAAAAAAAGGAACTAAAAAATTTCCAAAATTCAAAATTAATTAAGTGAAGAGTTTCATTGGCCAAAACCCGTTTTTTTTCTAACAGCCTTCTCAGAGTTCAACTGCTCATTCCAATAGAGAATTGTTTGGTATCCTGATAATTTTCTCAGGACAGGAACACTATTTTCTGCTTAAAACTGTTACGATCCAACTAGAGCAGTTTGCATCAAGTAAAACGAATTTAGCATGCCCTGATGCGAACCAAGTGAGCTGTGGTGGTTTGGAAATGGCAACATTGTATAAGGACAATGAACTCTTCCTGAAACTAACTTTTTTCAGAAACAGACTCCACTACCGCTCACTCAAACAAAAAAGACCAGAAATCAAAGAGGAATTAACGATATAAAGGAAGTAGCTCTTGCAAAACAACAGATGGAATGAGATCGGAAACACATGTAGTAAGCTGAACTTTTTTAATAAGACCAAAATGACAGAATTGGAACAACGGAACAAAACGGATAAACATGCATGCAAATTAGCAGAACAGTTGCTAACTAGAAATGGGTCTGTAATGCAGAGTCCAAATCAGGACTTAGATCCCAAATTATTTCCTAAATTTGGGGCTTTAGATCCATGATGTTGGTCTGCATTTTTGCAGAAAGAGTGGCAAATCATAAAATCTCTATCATGACTAGATGAAAATCTTCTCCAAAGTTTCTAAGGTGAATTATTTGCCTCATTTTTTTAATGCTGATATTCTGGATCACACATGTGATGGAAAGTCAGTTCACATGAAGATTCTAATGTAATGCTGAACTGCGTCAAAAGGTGTTCAAGCAGCAACACCATGGAGTGCATCTTCCCCCAGATTCCACCAAAGGTGAGAAACAGCCTTAAGAAAAAAACCAAGGAAGTTGAATAGGTTGATCAGGAAAACAAGCTATACTTCTTATTTTCCTGATAAGGAGAGGTGCCCAAGGACTGGAGAAAGGCAAATGTCACTCCAATCTTCAAAAAGGGCAAGAAGGAGGACCCAGGGAACTACAGGCCGGTCAGCCTCACCTCCATCCCGGGAATGGTAATGGAGCAGCTTATCCTGGAGGTCATCAGCAAGCAAGTGGAGGAAAAGAAGGTTATCAGGAGTAGTCAACATGGATTCACCAAGGGGAAATCATGCCTGACCAATCTGATAGCTTTCTACGATGACATGACTGGCTGGGTAGATGAAGGGAGAGTCGTGGATGTTGCCTACCTAGACTTCAGCAAGGCTTTCAACACTGTTTCCCATAACATCCTCCTAGGGAAGCTGAGGAAGTATGGGCTGGATGAGTGGTCGGTGAAGTGGATAGAGAACTGGCTGAATGGCAGAACTCAGAGGGTTGTCGTCAGCGGCGCTGAGTCTAGTTGGAGGCTGGTAACTAGTGGTGTCCCTCAGGGGTCAGTACTGGGCCCAGTCTTGTCTAACTTCTTCATCAGCGACCTGAATGAAGAGTTAGAATGTACCCTCAGCAAGTTTGCTGATGACACCAAACTGGGAGGTGTGGTAGATACACCGGAAGGCTGTGCTGCCATTCAGCGTGACCTGGACAGGCTGGAAAGTTGGGCGCAGAGGAACCTGATGAGGTTCAACAAAGGCAAATGCAGGGTCCTGCACCTGGGGAGGAACAACCCCATGCATCAGTATAGGCTTGGGGCGGACCTGCTGGAGAGCAGCTCTGTGGAAAGGGACCTGGGTGTCCTAGTGGACGACAGGTTAACCATGAGCCAGCAGTGTGCCCTGGCTGCCAAGAAAGCCAATGGGATCCTGGGGTGCATTAGGAGGAGTGTGGCCAGCAGGTCGAGGGAGGTTCTCCTTCCCCTCTACACTGCCCTAGTGAGGCCTCATTTCGAGTATTGTGTCCAGTTCTGGGCTCACCAGTTCAAGAAAGATGAGGAGCTACTGGAGAGAGTCCAGTGGAGGGCTACGAGGATGGTGAGGGGACTGGAGCATCTCTCCTATGAGGAGAGCCTGAGGGAGCTGGGCTTGTTCAGCCTGAAGAAGAGAAGGCTGAGAGGGGACCTAATATATACTTATGAATATCTGAAGGGTGGGTGTCAGGAGGCTGGGGCCAAACTCTTTTCAGTGGTGCCCAGCGACAGGACATGGGGCAATGGGCACAAACTGAAGCACAGGAAGTTCCGTCTGAACATGAGGAAGAACTTCTTCCCTCTGAGGGTGAAGGAGCCCTGGAACAGGCTGCCCAGGGAGGTTGTGGAGTCTCCTTCTCTGGAGATATTCAAGACCCGCCTGGACAAGGTCCTGTGCAGCCTGCTGTAGGTGACCCTGCTTCGGCAGGAGGGTTGGACTAGATGACCCACAGAGGTCCCTTCCAACCCCTACCATTCTGTGATTCTGTGATTCTGTGATAAACTGAAACAAATGCTTTTGAAAGAATGCCTCTTGGATCTCTCTTAGGCAATGCTTTCCAAATTGCACACTGATCCAAACATGAGGCTGTGTTACGAAGATACAGAATTTTAAAAATAATTTTTAAATTATTTAAAAAAATAATTTTTAAAATAAAAAGAATTTTGATCTTTATTTAAAAAGAATTTTTAAATAACGAGAAAAAAAAAATTTAAATCATCCGGAATTGTCATTATTTGAATTAACCAGAGAAACATTAAAACACCGCCTGTTGAATACATGTGTAATTTGTTAGGACACAAGTTACCCTGATGATTCTCCCGATAAAATAATAACCTAGACTTTCTCCAAATCGATTAGATGGTGTTTGGCTTACGGTAACATTTACCACTGTTCAAATACATTGTCTGGAAGTAAAAGAACCTTTATTCTCAAGTGGTACTAACCAATCTACCTCCACTGAAGTCAACACAGATCTGGAGCACAATTTTCTATTAGTCTGACATGAAAGAAACCATCTTTCTTTCAAATATTTGTCTCAAAATGTATAGTGATGTCAAATTACTGCCAAAATGAGAGAGATGAATAAATGATTCATCTAATCCACATAACATTTCTCCTGTTCACAGGACTTTCAGACACAAATCTTATCAGATGTGTTATATATTTGAAAGTTTTTGGTTATGTCTTGTTATTTCTTCTCTATTATTTGAAACACTTAATCATACATATCTTCTTATGTGTTTTCTATTAAATTATGGCATGTAGACAACTATTAAAAAAATTACAAAGTATGGTTTCCATTTCCTAACTACACAAAACCAAATAACTTCCAAAATTACTATTTCTACTTCAGTATATGTTTCAGTGTGTATGAATACTTGCACAGGCAACTTTGATATTTGTTTTCAAGAACAGTGAAGTCACTAAAATTCAGCTGTATAAATATTGGTGATAATCAGTGAAAAAGAGAAAGCACATGTAAAGGTAATCAGCTATAAACCTGAGGAAATGTTACCCAAAATTTTATTTCTAGTCATAGTTCTAATTTTGCAATATTACTCTTGGTTGCATGTACTTTTTGAGGTGTTAAGATGTAACAGCAATCAAATTCTATGTTAGCACAAGTACTTCAGAAGTTATCAAGCTTCTGAAAATGACAGTTTTATGCCAGCAACCTAGTAGTAGGGAAACTAAAAAAAAAAACAACCTTTTTTTTTTTTCCCCCTGAAAATTCAAGCTGTTCAAGGCTATAGGACTACATCAGAACATGACCTGGAGCCACCAGACAGACCACAGCAACATCTTCCAGTTATTACTCAGGCTTGCTTTACTGATCCCTCAAACAACATTAGCTTTCCTGTGACTTCAGACAATTCTCTGTAATTCTCTCCATTTAACTCAGCAACTACACTTGTGAACTACTGTGCAAGTATTAACTTTCCAACAATAAAACATTACTAAGTTCTGAATTTTGTACATTTGCTTAAGCCAAAACTTATGCTGCTAGGACACAAAGGACAAACTCTAGCTATAAAAGCACTTTACTATTTTTAGAGTAATATATATGACAACGTCTTGTCTTACTTACCGTGATCTACCATACCCTTTTGTCATCCTTTGGTAAGTCTAATGAATGAAAACAACATTACAGCCTGCATTACACACAAAACTCAAAAAAGTGTCCAAAATAAGTGAAACCAATTCTTTATCCAGACTAAGACACTCTTCTCATTACTTTCCAACAAAGAAACATCTTCTGCGTTTCTCAGTTAAAAAGTAGTCCTTCTATGTCTTGACTGTATCTGTATTAGAAAACTTAGTAGCTACTGCTCTCCCTGCTCATACATAGGCACACATGTAAAACCTTACCCAACTCTGTTAAACTTACGTTTAGGAGTACAAGAACAGAGATTCAGTACTTTATTTAATCTACAGATGGCTAAATTAATCATAAGGATAACTGATAAATAAAACAGCTAACAGATACTCTGTTATACTGTTTAGCACAACTCTTTTAACAGTCTCTCACAAGAAACTATACTAATCTATCTTGTAACTGAGAAAAGAGCTTTATTTCAAAGAATAAGTGGGATTCACAGAGGTAAAACAATGGATTGTAGTTATTCCCATCTATCTACCTCCATTACATGAATTTCATAAAGTAATGATCTTTGGTGTTCTAATAGATAGCAAAACAAAATAATTCTCAAATGTACCTTTAGCAAAAAACCACTCCATTAAGCATTTGGTTTGCCTATGGTGTATAAACATGTCTTTTTATATATATGTATACATATTGTTCTTCCCTTGATGTAAGGAGATAAACAAGTCTAGCATTGTTACTGTAGAATAATAGAAAATTACTAAACACAGAAAAGATATTGCAAAATGTCCCAAAAGAGCCAAACCATTTTCCAGGGTTTCAAAATAATCTCTGACAGGAACTTTCTTTCCTTCAATTTTTAATAAAAAACATACACACAGCAACCAAAAAAAAAAAATCAAAGAAGCAAAGATGCTAGGCCACCAGTCCACTAGCATCTTCCTTAACCTTCTTCAGAATAAGATTCCACTAATTTGAGAAGTCCACAGGACTCCTTCCACCAAACACTTTATAGAAAAAAGGCAGGAAACCATAAAAATTAAGCAACAAACTGTGCTTTTATACTTCCTTTCACCTAACCATAAGGAAAAAAGCCCAAAGAAACCACCAAAACTGTAATAGCTGGAAATGATTAGCAAATGACAGATTATCAGTATCATGCTGGAAAAGAGTAAGTGCACTGCAGTACTTAGAGGCACTGTAACAAAAGAATAAGGTAAATTAAAATGTATTAGAAAACTTTCAAAATCCAAAGTTCAGAATTAAAATGAAAGTTTCTTCTAAAATTCTTCAAGGCCATAAAAGAATTAATCTGCTATAGTAAATTTGGACCATTACAAAATGAAAGGAAGTAGCATAATGTTAGAAACATAGAATGGAATGGTGGATGAAATGAAAGGATATTCTGTTCTTGGTTTTGTCATTGGCTTTCAAAATGTAAGTATTTTCAAGTACTTACATCTGCTAATATCAGCCGAAAAGTTACCACAAAACCTGTGTAATATCTTTCAATATATCTGCATCAACAAAACATCGAAAAACTACCACTTGGGTGCTGCCCACTTCTGCAAAGATTTGCAGCTAATTCAATGGAAGAGTTGAGTTAACTCAACTTCACTTTAAGTTTGTTCAAATGAAGAAATGTGCTTAATGGCTTTTTTACTTGATTCAGCCCCTTGGTTTCACCATGATGCATAATCTGATTTCTCCTGCACATCTAATGTTCTTTCATTTTTTCCTGCTTTCTTCTTTAACTCCACTGTTTATGGACTCAGACTTCACATTTAAAGGGTTCCTAATTTTTATTATTTTTTTTTAATATAAAAACCAAACACAAACTTCCTAATACACTCTTCAAAACTTTCAATTTCTGGATCTCAGATCTGATTAGCAGTTTCACTATTAAAAGTATGACAAAACCAGTAAAATCTAGAATAGAAATGGGGAAATCTGTCCTTGTATTCTGAGAGTCCATTGTATGCCTGGTTTCCGTCAGGAAGCTGAAAGTACATCTGTTGATTGCCTGTTTATCAGAACAGATGTCCAATTAACGCTTTTTATGATACATAATATGTGGTATGTCCTAAATCATGAATGATTCTAAGGATATGTATTAAGTTCTTTCAACCGAGACTGGAGGCTTGAGGATGTAGGATGACAACCTCAAAGGCACCAAAGACATAAGAAGTAAATCACTGATATATGCTACAAAAGAACATGACTCCTGTTTTAGTACAAAGAGGGAACGAGGAAGAGGTAAAACCAAAAGCTTGAGAATTAGAGGTGAGTTATAGCACAACCTGTCAAAATGAAGTCCCTACAGCACATCCGATGAGGACCACATGACAGCAGAGCAAGATAGACTTTTTTCTTTTCAGTTTTGTCTCGTATTTGTTTTGCTTGTATCCTGTTGTTACTGAGTCTTTAGTTTCAATCCTTTTATGTAAATCTTATTTTAATAACAAGGTCTTAGTGGTACTTGGAGGGGCAGATAGGACCCTTGAAACTACCAGCTGTATTGTCTCTTTATGAATCAACATATTGCATATGAAGAAGGCATACAAAAGAATTGCCTGAGCAAACTCCAAGCCCTGAGGAGTACCCACAGCATGTCAGCAGGGGTTAACATCGATGGAGCTTGGGTTATCATCCTCTGGTGTTGGGCAATGACCACAGACAGATGGCCTCTTTCTGCAAAATGCAAGCTGCAGGAAAGTGTATCTCAAGGTCTTAGGCAAATCCCGGAATGTGATTTAAACAGAAGCCAAGAATACATCCGTAACAAGCTCACACATTGGCTAATTGGAACTAGAATCTCCAGTCATAATTGACTGCTTCAAGCATATTCCAGAGACCACAGCTGTCCTCATCATTTGTTTGGGGCTGACTGATCTCCCAGTGCAGCTTTTCTGCCTCCATGACTGAGACCTAGGTAGCACTCCAGGAGCAGTATATGGTAATTATTTGCACTGCATGTAACTGTAAAGGATTTAGATGATGGTCTGTGTTGGGCCACTATGGAAAAATACAAGCTGAACACAGCTGTGAGAACACAACCTTGAAGAAGGGAACTGGGAGGATTGTTATCAAGCAACACGTAATTGCAATCCAGAAACTGCTGTTAGCCATCAGAGCATGCACTTGGCAGGCCTTGTTGCATGCGCTGGCCACACATGCAGCAATGCCTAGTCAGTACTTTTCCACTGAATCTGCTGAGGGTATAAGAAGGGGTGGCTCAAGGTGGAGAGAGAGAGAGGACACAGAGCACACTTTACGAACCACAGGAGACGCCCTGAAGGTGCTGCGCCCACCTCCCTTTGTGGTGATGACCCCACTAATGGTCACTCTCTTGTTCAGCAGTGTCTCGAACGTAGTCAGGTTGGTAAGACTCTCATAAAGGGGAAACAATATGCTAGTAACTGCTTATGCAAGGCTACAGTAGAGCAATAAATACTGTTGTGCTTTTAAATATTGTGTGTTGGGTGAATTTAGTGCAAAGGAATCCTGCAAACCAGTTACAGTGACACACACGGCATGAAAAGTTTTCTCCTCTTTATTGTATGCTTCTGTATGCTGGTTTGTTTTTCACGTATGGTAACACTCCCTTAAGAATTGACATGAAAACTAAAAAGCATAGAAAAGCAAAAACATATTCAAGAAACTACAAACAACAACTATTCTTTTTCCATCTCAAGAATCAACATTAAAAAACCTCATTTGGCCAAATTTACCAGGCCACTTGATCATTTATACTCATATAAGCACAAATATTCAGAAAAGAAAATAGAGACAGATAAAAAGATTAAAAAAAAGATAAAAGAATGAAGTTACTTGGTTTACAGAGAGAATATGGAACATCTTATTTTATTATTTTTATCAGGTCTCAAAAACCTGTGAAAATTATTTTGGAGGCAATATGGTATTTCTGAATTACATACAAGAACATTACTGCAGATGATGCCTCTAGTAAGCAAATTTAACTATAGCCCTCTTCATGTTATAGGGTTTTGTTACAGCATTAAAAATACATGTCATAAAAAAGATTTAACACCTTTAGATGACCTCTAATCAGAAATGTGTTGTGCTATTCAAATCCCATCTGTCAAATGCTGTAGATACAGATAAGTAAATATAAATGCCATTAAAGGCACATGTTATCTTACTTGAAGAACTTCTAGCATTTTATTTTTTGACAGCTCCTAATTTGGATATCTTCCAGCGTCAACAAAACCTGTTCAAGCAGTATCTTACCTTGTTTTCACTACATCAAGGGGATGCATCAGGCAAATTTCTACAAGACCTATAAAATAATAATAAAAAAAGACCTAATAAACATTTGTACAATTAGTAGTTTAATTTTCATTGACTCCAATAGTTTTTGAAGTTTGAAAAGGAAAGTAAAAACCTAAATGTATCACTGATGCTACAGTATTATATACTTCCTATATTAAACATACTCTTCTGTAGTATATTGGAACCATCAGGAATTTTAGACAGTAAACGGTGCTAACTGTTCATTACAGTGCAGAATTTAATCATAGTTTATGCTCAGTTTTCTGACTTAAGAACAGTGGTAAAATTTGGCTGGCATCACAAATAAATACAGTAAGTCTTGCTGAAAGTACTGAAGGAAGGTTGTTCAGGTTGGCACTGGCTTCTTTGTCAGATAAGACTAACCCCTAAGGACACTGCTATTATGCTAGACAGTGCTGGGGGCTCAGATGAACTTGGTGTTAAGTCGGCAGCTGATTCTTGAGCTGGCTATCCAAGCTGCAGCCTTACTGGTTCTCATCCTGTCCTGCTCTGTGCTGATGTTGATGCATAGCCCTGGCTTTTTCCCTTGCTGCTCCACTGCTCATTGTGAGCACTTAAATTCACATGCTGGGGACTTTCCATGTCCAATAATGGAGAGTGTGAATAGCAAGGGGGCAATGCCGAGAAAGGAGAGATCTGGAAGCTCCCAAAAGAACCTGCTACCACTGGCTTCAGAGTCGGGTCTGTTACTTTTTGCCACCCACCTCAGACCTCATGAAAAACACAGAAGTTTATCACGCACATTCTGCCCATGCTCCCCGGCATACATCGCCTAGGCAGAACTTTCAGAGCTTTTGTATATTTGCTTAAATTTTGTAGGCTTGCCTACTCCTCTGTCCATTTCGTATATCACCTTCATTCCAAATAGCTTTTCCAAATAGCAAACACCAAATAGCAAATGCTTTTCCAAATAGCAAACATCCTCATTCCAAATAGCAACCCCCCCTGCTTCAGCAGGTGGGTTGGACTAGATGACCCACAGAGGTCCCTTCCAACCCTACCATTCTGTGATTCTGTGATACAATGAAAATCTGTATTTATCAGGATCACAATAAAAGTGTATTTTTAAGATCTATCAGTGCGCAGAGATAATAAAAACAACTACACAAATCTTAAAGGATTTTTAAATGCTGAGAAAATATGTATCCTTTTGTCCAAGCTATTAGATTACCATGTTTTTGAACTTTCTGTGCCCTGTTCTATTATGACTCTTAAACATCTACGGTCTCATTTTATTCAGAATAATAAATTTAATGCTACAACATGCAAAAACAGTCTGTGAAGACTATACTTACTATAATTCATCTCTAAGCAAGTGGAGGAAAAGCAGGAGTAGTCAACATGGATTCATCAAAGGGATATCATGCTTGACCAATCTGATAGCCTTCTATGATGGCATGACTGGCTGGGTGGATGAAGGGAAAGCAGTGGATGTTGTTTACCTTGACTTCAGCAAGGCTTCTGACATCGTTTCCTATAACATGCTCATAGGGATGCTCAGGAAGTGTGGACTAGATGAGTGGACAGTGAGGTGGGTTGAGAACTGGCTGAATGGCAGAACTCAGAGGGCTGTCATCAGCGGCGCTGAGCCTAGTTGGAGGCTGGTAACTAGTGGTGTCCCCCAGGGATTAGTACTCAGCTCAGTCTTGTTCAGCTTATTCATCAATGACCTGGATGAAGGGACAGAGTGCACCCTCCGCAAGTTTGCTGATGACACAAAACTGAGAGGAGTGGTAGATACACCAGAAGGCTGTGCTGCCATTCAGCGTGACCTGGACAGGCTGGAAAGTTGGGCGCAGAGGAACCTGATGAAGTTCAACAAGGGCAAGTATGCACCAGAACATGCCAGGGGCAGACCTGCTGGTGTGCAGCTCTGTGGAGAGGGACCTGGGTGTCCTGGTGGACAACAAGTTGACCATGAGCCAGCAGTGTGCTCTGGTTGCCAAGAAGGCCAATGGTACCCTAGGGTGGATTAAGAAAAGTGTGGTCAGGAGGTCGAGGGAGGTTCTCCTTCCCCTCTACTCTGACCTAGTGAGGCCTCATCTGGAGTACTCTGTCCAGTTCTGGGCTCCCCAGTTCAAGAAAGATGAAGAGCTACTGGAGAGAGTCCAGTGGAGGGCTACGAGGATGATGAGGGGACTGGAGCACCTGTCCTATGAGGAAAGGCTGAGGGAGCTGGGCTTGTTCAGCCTCAAGAAAAGAAGGCTGAGAGGGAACCTTATAAATGCTTACAAATATCTCAAGGGTGGGTGTCAGGAGGATGGGGCTAAACTCTTTTCAGTGGTGCCCAGCGACAGGACAAGGGGCAACGGGTACAAACTGAAGCATAGGAAGTGTTTAGACTGAGTTCTTGACATAAAATGCTTGCTAAGAGTTCTAGCTGAACATACACAATTTTCCTACTTTTCTATCATTCCACTAGGATGTATAAAGCTTGCCAAACATAAAACTGGTCAGAT
This sequence comes from Opisthocomus hoazin, assembly GCF_030867145.1. Classification (NCBI taxonomy): domain Eukaryota; kingdom Metazoa; phylum Chordata; class Aves; order Opisthocomiformes; family Opisthocomidae; genus Opisthocomus; species Opisthocomus hoazin. The sequence goes on from NC_134420.1 coordinate 46,447,916, forward strand.
AACCCCTTACACCTAGCTTCCTACCACTGTGTTTGAATGACAGTAATAAATTAATATTTATGACCATTGTTTTGTCATACTTTATTTCCACTCCATGCAACATTGTTTTGTTTTTCAGTTCTGGAGAAAAGGAAGACAACATAGGTGATATCAGCCAAAGAATATTAATATTAGTAGTAAGGACAGTCATTAAAAAACATGCAATTTAGTATTTGTTCTATTTTTTTCTAGAAAGCAGAAGCTGTCACTGTTATTTCTGAACAGGTATATTTATTGCTGTAATTATTGCCTAGGAACGACTTCTGTGTTACTAAAATAAGGCCAAATCACATGCCACATAAGGGAACATAGACAACAAGTTTTCTATCCTGATTCTGCCCCAAAACCTATAAACTACTCCAGCAGCTGCCAACGGGTGCTTTGCAAGTGGAGCTGCAGTCGAGTGTTTCAGTCCTGGCAGGGGGCATAACCTATGAGTTTTTTCCTTTCCAACCACCCTCTTTTTCCAGCTTCTCCTCCCCTCTCCCCCCCCCCCCCCCCCCCCCATTTTTGATTTTCTATTCCATCTTGTTTTGGCCGACAGAGCCTAGGGTAAGGGGCCAAGCATGGGGCCAGGGATTGTTCGCCCTATTCTGTTTTTGCAGCATTAATGTCCATTTTGGGAGAAAACCATACAGTGCCAGAATTTGGCTCTATTTTCTTGGTCCTCATAGGACAATTTTTAATTCAGGCATTTTTCCAGGAATTGAATCAGATGAATTCCAAGGTTCTTGGCAAGAGCTCTGTTTTGATAACTTCAGGATTCTATTGGTTATCTGCCTTTCTCAGTCTTTCCTTTGTCTCATCATTTAATTACACACTAGGTTTTAAGCGGTGTATAGTTACTTGCTTTGACCAGACAGACTCTTCAAAAGATGCTGGGATTATGACACAGCTCTCTGAAGAGCACCAAAGGAGCGCACAGTGTGCAAGACACTAACACTAACTACAAACACAAGCTACATTTTTCCATCTACTATAGTAGTCATGCAAATCATTACAACATCCTACTTGATAGCCTGCCCAGAAAATGCGGTGGCCCTACTAAATTACAAGCACTCCGAGATGTACTCAATAAAATGAAATATATTGTTCTTTCTTTAGCTAATGTTCATCAGCTTTGTGACAAATTCAATTAGCACTATGAAAATCTAATTTGCTTAACAGCTATATCAGGGTGCAATATATTTTAACTTGTCACACTGTAAAGACTACTGTTTACAAACTTTACTTTCATGACAAAGCAGTTAACATAGCTACAGATAGATTTCCCAAAGCCATATTCTAATCATCCCATTGGGTCGCCGTGGTGATGTCACAGGCAAATGAACCCAGAGTGATTTATGATGGCCTAATTATGTTTAAAGCAACTCAGATCCAACTGCTGAACAAGAGCCCAAAGGAAATATAGGAAAGAACAATTACTAGGTCAGTCCAACATTTGTTGTCTTCTGGGTGGGAAAGCATTCCTTGTGAAAACTGGATACTAACCATAAAACAAGACATAATCAAAATCTGTGTGTTGAAGAAATAACCAGCTGTCATCATCGTCATTCCCTGAGAGTACACAAGTGGAATATCAACAAACAAGAAGCGAGTCCAGAATTCTATTATGTAAAACATTCTACTCATTAACTAAGCCCATGGAGAGAATAAAATGACAGAAAATACTGATCCCCAAACTGACCCTCCTCAGTAAAGCATTTTCCCTTTTCCAACTAATATCTTCAGTTTTTAAATTGCTTCCCATTATGGATTACATTACATCTCCCCCTGTAAGATTCACACTTAAAATTTCAAGCCAGTTATCTTCATACTCATCTCTTCAAAGCAAACATTTTGGTGCTGGTGGGTATTTCCAGTTCCTCTGCTCTTTGTTCCTCTGTTCCATCACACACACAAATCTTGTATCCATAATCACACAACATGGCCTGAGAATACTGACTCTGCTTAAAATGTGCTCTAATTATACATCTGTCAAAAAGTGAAAGTTCGAGATCTCAGCAACACAGGATTATAGCTCTCCTCACCTCCCCAAGTGTTTCCATACTTTGTCTATTCACTGAGTAGGGAGAAAAAGAATGAAATCTAGCTAACAGCACTTGCTAAACAGCACAGATAAAAATAGAATCATTATGGCTTTCATCCTTCTAAGGAGATAAATTCTTGACTGCTGCTCTTCTTTGGCCCTCAAAGCTATGAACTGAAAGGTGTGAAGTGCCTGTGATACACAGTGATTTGTCTTTCTGAGAAACCCGAGTAGCTCACCCTCTATATGTTTTCTGCATAATACACCCTGAACACAGATTCCAACACAGATTCAAAAGATGCAGAGAATGATCCATATGTTAGTTCAGACAACCCCCTACAGCGTAGAAGTCATTATGCAACCTCCTCCCCTTGTGTTACTCATTTCCCTGGAATAACAGAGTCAGTGGAGAAACACAACAGAAAGGAGACTTGTCATAGAAAATGTGGCAATAAACACATCAGGCACTGTATATTGTATAGTTGGAGCAGTTGGTATTTATTTTGGCTTTTACATAGATATAGTTACATTGTAAGATATTATCATAAATATTTTATGCGTACTATGTGTTTCCTTCTGAGAGTATATGTCTGACAGAAAGAATCTTGTGTTGATCTTTGTATCCTAACAAAAGCAATGAGAAATTCCTCTTAAGTCTTCTTGTCTGTTGGCTAAAACACTTTATTTGACCAGATGAAGCATGGAACTTCTTCCTGACTGTAACAGCATTATTTGAAGAATAATCAATGCCCGGAAAAACACATCCCTACAGTCAATTCTACACCAGCTAATTTCTATCAGCCTGCTGTCTCACTCCATCTTCACAAACACATAAAGATTTTATGTGTTCTGTAAGGGTATGCATCCCTCAGAAAAGTTCTCAAAATGCTAGGTTCACTGCAATACATGCGGCAGCCAAGGCTCACTCCTTTCCTAGGGAGACAGTCACGTACTATGCCCATCTCAATTGCAGTATGTGTCAAATAGGCTCCAAGGAAAACTATACAGCAGCATGCATGGACTATGCTGGAAAAGATCTACATATTAACCTTCACTTAAGAAAGTGACACTTATTTTAACTCTTCCCCAGGATTCTATTTAGCAATGTGATATGGGATTAACTAATGGTACCCTGGAGCTTCTCACAAACATTAATTAACCTTTTAGGTAATGAGCCAAACCAATGCTTTCCTTGGAAAACTTGGAGAAATGGAAAGTTACTCCAAAAAGTACTTCATAATGGCAACGCTGCATTCATGAGCTGTTGTTCCTTAGAGACCTTGTCTACACTGGGAAAATATACTAGAAAACATGTTTATTGAACAAGATGTTGAACATGATTTTTCCCTTGGTGTGGACAAGGATGCCTGTGTTTAAAAATATGTTAGCTGATCACAGTTAATCCCAGGAGGTGCTCTTGATTTACCATTGTTATCTAATGCATTTTAGAAGGCGGCTTTTGCATGCCTACAGAAGGAGCTTGGTCATCCTCAGCATCTTAGGTAACTGTGCTCCGTGATGAATGCAACCTGCCAGTGTAGCAGTGCTATCTGGAAACTGAGGAATAGCAGGGTTGTGAACAGTGATTATCTGGCTTTCAGAAAACCCCAGGACTTTAGCAGCAGATGGAAATTTCTGATGTTTGGCCTGTAGCATTTGTGCTGAAAGTGGTCAGTGTTCTTGGAGCTCTCTCCATGAAAGAAATTTAGCCTGTGTTGAATTCATAATGGCTCCTCGATTGTACAGCAAACTACCATTTTAATCTTCAAGGTTTCAAGTAAAGGTTACTCAAGTGCTGGAGAATCACATGCTAGACGTGTGCAAGACAGGAGCTGGAAATGAGTGTTTCAGGCATCATGTCGTCTAGACCAGCTGTTGCTCAGCTGTAAACCCCCTTCAACTTCCCAAGACCCAGTCCACAGACCTAGCTAGAAATATGCTTATGATCAATACTCACATCAGACAGTTCAAACTGCTCATCTTTGGTGCTGACAATGCTTACCTAGTATCTGCATGATTTCACTGCTCCCTGCCCAGCTAAAGAAAGCATTATTATTACCAGATGGTAAACTGTTCAATTCTATTGCAAATACAAGAGAAAAATAATTATAGTCCATGATTTTTGCTGAGCTTGAAAATTGGGTTACAGCAGTTAAGTGAATAAAGACAGAAAATGGTATGGATCTTCTTAAACAGTCGTGCCATGCATACAAGATACTCAAACCTAAGTTGTGATTACATCTGGGCACACATGCATAAATTTGTCGCCTTTGAAAGGGCAAATTTCACCTTGTGAAAATACATGCATATACAAGTACTGAGAGATTATTGTAGTAATAAGCTGGAGGGCCACGAAGATGATCAGAGGGCTGGAGTACCTCTCCTATGAGGACAGGCTGAGGGAGTTGGGGCTGTTCGGCCTGAAGAAGAGAAGGCTCCAGGCTGACCTTATAGCAGCCCTCCAGTACCTGAAGGGGGCCTACAGGAAGGCTGGAGAGGGGCTTTTCACAAGGGTGTGTAGTGATAGGACAAGGGGGAACAGCTTTAAACTAAAAGAGGGCAGATTTAGATTTGATATTAGGAAGAAATTCCTCACCATGAGGGTGTTGAAACACTGGAACAGGTTGCCCAGGGAAGCTATGGATGCCCCCTGCCTGGAAGTGTTCAAGGCCAGGTTGGATGGAGCTCTGAGTAACCTGGTCTAGTGGAAGATGTCCCTGATCATGGCAGGGGGGTTGGAACCAGATGATCTTTAAGGTCCCTTCCAACCCTTACCATTCTATGATTCTATGATTCTATTTGTCAGTAAGGAACGTATTGTGGAGGTCTTAATGTTTGTCTTGTTGTCCCAGGTACTTCGTTAAAAAATGAAAAAACAAAGGTTGTTAAAAAACCTCAGATTATTCTTATATTTTAGGTCCCTTTTTGACTTATTTTTATTGGATCTTTAAATTGAAGATTAATGGTCCTATCAAGGTAATGTATTTCCCTTTCACAGTAGCTCTACCATAGTAAGGATTTTTTTTTTTCAGTCTTAACACACAGCCAAGCTGATACATGTAGATTTAATGTGAGTGGAACAGGTGTAAGCATGCTAGCCAAAACCATAGGTCCTCAATCCACAATATGTACCTCTGTTACATTTAGCACAATTCTGTAGCAATTTACCAGTTTATTTCTTGCCTCTGGGTAAAAAATACCTAGCTTTAATGTTTAATGTATGTATGCAAACTACTCTAAATTTAGCACAAATTTTTTCATTGTTTGTTTGTGACAATGTTTTTGGCACAGCCAGCGAAATCAGTATATTATGCTGCCAGCAATAGCCACCTCTTTATGCTTAGCGTTGCCTAGAATACAGCTCATTGAATCTTCTAACGTGCTTCACTCAAACTGCTCAATGCTCATTTATATTCTGAGTATTGTTTGCTGAGTAAAAACAAAGGCCATCTTCCAGTTTAATTTGACTTTTTCACTTGCTGCTTATTTTAGAATGAAAAAATTAAGCCCTTAGTTCACAGATCTACCAACTTTACTAACGTCATGTCTAAGACTTGACTGCAGAAATACTTACAAATCTGCCATTAGACAAATCCATGACAACTGGGAGGATAAAGTTAGTTTTAAATTATGTATAGTTAAATACATCTATAGTAAGACTAAGAGAAAATGTCAAATCACCCAGGAAAAATCAGTGGGTAGTCACAGAGGATCTTCTACTACATCTACATCGTTTTGGAGGAAAGGTTCTTCCAGACTCCAGTGGCATACAGCACTTTCATAGGCAAGCAATTCCAACTGCACTATTCACATAGAACATTTCTGAGTTAAAATGCAGTGTAGGAATATTCTTTGTATGGTAAGACCTATGAAATTTGCATTTATGGCATAGTCAAAAAGGTAGTCAACAGGACCATTTTAAAATTCCAGACTTTTCACATCTTTACTTGATTTTAAAATACCAAAGCTGTTCCAGTGGGGCTGAATACCATGGAGAGTTTGATTATGCAGTCAAACAATGCAACATTTGGGTACTGACACAAAAGATAATGGAGCAAAACACAGCACACAGCATAAAAAAGCAAATATTTTCTGTAAGTTCTTAAATATCATGGAGGCGATATGGCATGTATCTCTAGAATTTACCATTTAGAATGTTACTGGAGTTTGCTTCACCTTAATTCCCATTTCAATTCCTATTTACATAATAATAATAAAAAAATTAAGATATCAAGTCTCAAAAAACTAGGCTGAGTTGGACTCGCAAATGTTTCTGGGCAAAGTCACTTCTTCCAAAATGACTAGCAATAAAGAGTTGTTTATATAGCTAACATTTTTTTTTCTTTATTTAGTCTTTCTACATCCTTTACTGATGTTGTATTGACATTAAAGCTTTCACTTATAAAATAAACACTTGCAATTTACAAACTTAAGTATCTTGGGTCTCTAGACACAAGTCAAATGCTATATATTGTGTAAATTCTCCATAAATTCTTCAGCAAGTATTACGTGCTATTATGCCACTCACATATGACATATTCCTTCCATCACGCAAGTCTGAAAAGGAAGTTTTTTAAAACACGATTGAAGGGACCACTGAAGTGAGCATTGGGTTACACGATGTTTGTGTCACTACAGCTTTAGATGTTTCTATGCATATTGAATCAATATTCCTGCAATGAAAATGTGTAACCCATATTTTTGTTGCTGTTATAGTAAAATGCTTCTCAATAAACTTGTTTTCATAAGAAGTTTGCTCATTCATATGTCCCAGAGCTGTTGTAATCTTCATTGCTAATGCTGATCTAAGAGCATGGACATTATTCTATTTCTTGACACATTTAAAGTTCTCTAATGAATAAAGCAAACAGCTTGTGGCCGCTTGGACTGTCACTCGATTGCCCCGGAGGGCTTTAATGTCTTTAAAATAGGCCTCCTAGTTTGCATTTAACTACCTTGTCCACAGAGGTCTGAGGGGTAGAGCAGATCAAAGATGTGCTGGAAACATAAAAAGCAGCTGTCCTTCATTTACCTTTAATTAGCTACAGCTGACCAGATTCTTTATGGCCTCTTTGTCGCACATTCAACAGTCTATAAGCCTTCTGACCTGTCCTTAAGGACTGTACCATTATAAGAGTTTCAACAACATGCAAATTTAAAATATTAAATACAGGACTTCGAAGAAATCTTTGGTCTCACTATGGAAATACTACCTGAGGCAATATTATTTTGGATTCATCTGAAAAAGCTACAAATTGTTCAGTGTTTGGAGAGTCAAAATGGAAGTGTTCCTGAGCTTATACTTAATTATTTATGGTTCTTTGTGTACTACTCAACATTGCAATAAGTAGATATCACACCACAAGGAATCCTAAAGAAAACTGTAAGGCAAGCAATACCTCTTTGGCTAACACAGTATGCTGCACTTCCAGGAGCTGCAGCACTCTTTGTAAAGAAAGTCACACGCCTGCCCCCGCCAGTACCCTTTTCTACATAGATCCCATTAGAGACCTCTCTACTGAACACAGAATGCACACCAATTTCCAGTAGGATTTAGACTAAAACGAGAAAGTTCTGTCATTGCTGCAGGATCAATTAGCAGTTCTTGTAGGTTACAGTCCCATAATCAAGGCTGCACTAAATGCCTGTATCATCAAACTAAGACCCTCATGCAATGAAAAAGCTGTTTAACACAGCAGCTAGAGCATATGCTAAATGTCTCAAACTATTGGTACTTGATCATATGGGGCACTATACAAACCCACTGAGGCGGATGGAGAGCATGTCTTCAGATTTTCTGGATTTTGGGTTAAGTCCTCTCATAAAGGATTAACTAACAACAGAAAAAAAATGATATAAAAGATACATATACAAAGCAGAAAAGGTCTGAAAACTGATTGTGTAGTCTAAACTATCCCTCGATCTTTCTGTGTATGTAATAGCAACTTGTAACCTCCATGTTCTTTTCCAAAATGTCAGCCTTTTAGTCTTCTCTAAGAAAGTTTTCATTAATCACATGTCCAAACAAGTTAGCACACCTTCAAAGACAGTCGCCATGAGGTGCATAAACAGTCATGTAGCCTGCCTCAATATATGTACAGTAGCTAGCAAGCAGGTATGTCTAGAAAGCAAACTTTAAGAAGAGTCTATACTATAAGCAGTATGGAGAAAGAACTTTTTCCCAAACTATGAAACTTGAAGACGTTATGAACTATGAACTCGAAACCTTATTGTTACACCTCAGCTTTGCTCTTCAAAAAGTTCTTTTCTAGTATTGGACAGAGTACTTGACCCAAACTGTCTAGTTGAAAGCTAGACTTGTTCATCACTTATTTCAAAGGGCATGCATCTTTCATCTTTCATTTAAGAGATTTGATTTAAAACAGAAGTCAAATCTACTTCCATATACAACTAAAGGAGAAATATGCATTAACAAAATAAATTTAAGGGAATTAAAAAACCATTTCAACATGCTTACTTTTGTCACATACTTCCTAAAGTTAAGAATAAACTAATAGTTATGACCAAGATATGGATTTTATTCCCTCTTCTGTACCATCAATATAAACACATATTGAAGTACCTAGATGTATGAATAGTGAAATGACAGTACCGGTTCCAGCCCAGGTGAAGAAAGCAAATAGAGATGGCCCTAGTAATGCTGAATGTGCAATATAGATAATGGTAATTTTCTATGCATTACTCCATGTTACACCGAAAATATGCCATCTTTGACAGAGACACTCCTGGGGCCCAAAAATTTCAAACTAGAACTCTATACAGAATGTATTAAAAAGGCCAAAGAAAAGCTTGCCCAAAGACAAACCTCACCACTAGTTGCTGTAATGTAAACTGAACAATCCCTGATTTTTCCATTGGCTGTGAAACAACTCCATGACTGATAAGTCCTTATAAAATTATTATGAAAATCTAAACTATCTTTAGTTCCTTGCCAAGTGAAAACATTTATATACAAAATATTATAAAAGATATTTATAATATTACCCAAAAGTATACGTAAACTACTGTTGTACAAATGTCATAAATCCATTCCAGTTGGCTACTGAAAAATCTTGAAACAGGCTTTTTACTGTTTAATAACAAATACTATTTAAATGCATATTTAAGACAAAGTATTTTTTCCCATTTCAATTGCTATAATTTAGACTCGAATTATATTTTCTTCATTCCTCTTAATCTTTAGTAATGAAGACTAAATTTATTGGGATTTTTCCACTTTACCAGGTGAAATGGTGAAATAAATATCAAGTATAACTGTAACAAAACCAGTTTCACAACAGAAAACCTTCATCTTTTACAGAGCCAAAATGATCTATTTCACAAATGTGGCTCTCTATAGTAAATATTTCACTTAATTAAAAAAAAGCAAACACCAAATGTTAAGGCTGTAGAAGTTTAGATTTTCATCCAGTGTTTGAATATTCCTCAGATTTTCAAATACATTGTTGGGTTTTTTTGCCCGTGTCAGTAGTTATAACATTACATGATGACAAATACATTACTGTTAAAATTAGGTTGATCTAGTGCCATTTTAAGATTTGGGCATTTGTTAAAAATTTTGTACTTATCATTTGCAAGCAATGCTTATCAATTTTGTAGTGCTTTACTGTTGTGGTTTAGCCTGGCTGCATGCCAGGTGCCCACCAAAGCCACTCTATCACTCCCCCTCCTCAGCTGCACTGGGGAGAAAAAATACGACGAAAGGCTCGTGGGTTGAGATAAGGACAGCGAGAGCTCACTCCTCTCTCTGGCTGCAAAATGCCTTTATGTAGGTTTTTTTTCCTTCTTAAATATGTTATCCCAGAAGTGCTACCACCTTCGCTGATGGGCTTGCCCTTGGCCAGCAGTGGGTCCATCCTGGAGCTGGCTGGCACTGGCTCTATTGGACATAGCGGAAGCTTCTAGTAGCTTCTCATAGAAGCCACCCCTGTAGACACCCCACTACCAAAACCCTGCCATGAAAACCCAGTACATTTACACAGGTAACTAGAAATTCAATAATTTTGAAATAGAAAAAAAAAATTCTCATCTTTGCTTTATTGCTGTCCAAAATTTCCACTGAATCTTGTAAACGTTTTTTATTCTACAATGGAAACAGGATCAAATTCCAAATGATGTCTCAATAAGAATATATTCAATCTTTGTGTATCAAAGCAAAGTCGTATTGCAGCAGGCATAGTTCTGCAAAGAGATTTAAAACTATACACATCTTTCTTTTTCTTCTTCAGTGTCCCACCAATATTAACGGCACTTACTACAGGATTACAATACCAATATTAATCCCAATTACAAGATGAAGCCTAAAACAAGTACTTTGTATAAAAGGATATTCAGGACCCAATTCCTTGCTTATGAAAATGCAAGCAGCTTCCTAGCATTTCAGAGAAGTCTGGTAATGTATACTAGCAAGGAACTAGATTCTTGGTGCCAAGGCTACTAAAACACAACCACTGATTATTGAGTATCTGTGGATAGAATGAAAAAAGATAAAATATTTTCTTGAAGGTGACCTGTATACACAATGCTCTCAAATATTCTAGGGTCTTCTACTGCATTCATTTTTTGTTGAACTCTATGTTGTGGCAACAGGTGATGACAGCACCACTAATTTGTATTATTTTAGCAGTTGCTGGTCTTCCCAGTATTTTTCACCACTCCTACTTGCTGGCAGTATATCATGGCAAAGTTTCAAGAGAAATTTACTATGAAGCTGTGCATTAAATGGGAAATGTCAACATGCAAAGCCATGTCTAGAATTAACCTGTCTTTAACATTTTCAGGCACGCACATGCTCTCTTCTTTCCGAAACTTAATTACATCAGCAGCTTGCCCACATTAAAAAAACAAAACAGAAAAAAAAAACCCAAAGAAGAAAAAGAATGGGAAAAGGTGTAGCTGTATTTAATGCAAAGATAGGGCATTAATCCTCCAACAGATGCACAGAGGACAGTAATGCTGACCTTGCCAAGAGACAAATGTCTTAAAAACATAAATATCACCAGTGAAGAAGGAATAATTTTCCACTGGAAGTATGAGGACTTACCACCACCAACTGTATCGATAGATATTTTCAACTTCATCCTTTGAGGAAAAAAATCTGTTTTTTCTTGGTCAGAAAGCAAGTTCCCTTGTTCTGAAAGTAATTATGAATTCCTAAGGATTCTTTTTCACAGGAGACGCAATTCATTAAGTTTTAGAAAATGAAATTTTTTTTCAGAACAAAATGAATCCACAAAACAAGTGAGGATTCTATAATGCCCTTGTTTATTTCTTCAATACAAGCTCTAATTACTGGCAGGTAGTCAGTCACATGTCAAGTAAAAAAGGAAAACTATAAGTCTCAGTGTAGCTATGGCATTTTTAGAGGGACTTTACCACCTGTAGAGAATGCCTCTGCCACAGCGTAGTGGGCCACACTACTGTTGATGCTTAGTCATGTCCATCCTTTCCCTGCAAAAATACGTGTACAAGAGCCAGGTCATGTAATGCAATCAGCATCTGAAAAGTATTCTACAGATCCAAGTTTCTGCCATCTAAACAGCGGATATCCTGAAACCCGCACTGCAAACTCCATCCTTCATTGTGCATATCTCTTTTCTCTCCACATCGTCTTGTATAAACAGTACAATCCATCCTCCTCACATAATCATTAAAAAAACCCAGGAAAATTAGAGTTCCTGTATATTGCTAAGTTCAAGTATTGCTCTCTTCTTGAGCTGTCAAAGATAGGAACAGGTAGACCTGCAAAATCCACACTGAGGATCTGAACCAGCTTGTGTGTTTGCAGGAGGCAGTTGATGACATATGCTTCTTCTACACTATGACATCAAAGCAGCAGAAATTTCCTGAAAAGTTCCTAAAGACACAGCATTTGCATTTTACATTATTATTAGAGAACTGTGATTAAAAGACTCCACTAATCCATTTTATTCCTTTGTGCTACCTTGTTATGACTATATCTGCAGTTAATTAAGCACAACAGAAATGAATAAGTAATTAGTGCTGAGGCCCCAAAACACCTACATTACATACAGTCTTACTTAAAACCAGATTTTGTCTTATTCTCTGGTCTGGACCTCTTTTCCTTGTTAGAGTTTGGAGAATGCTTGGTGAACTGACAGCAGAGCAGCCAGCTTTGGTTCACCAAAAATGTATAGAAAAGGGTTTTCTGTGAAACAAAAAAAATACTTTTATGTATTTTCCCAAACTGGCAGTGAAGATACCCTGCTCTGCTTTAGAGCTAATTCTCTGATCAGTTTTGATGTGGTATCAAAGAAAAAAAAAAGGTAATCTGGCTTTTGAGCTACTGTGCTGCTCATCTACCAGTGTTACGTCACACCACTGGCAGTAGGACAGCACCATGGATTCAGGATGGGCTGCTGTGTGGTATTAACGTCTGGTTAGAGTCTAGTTCCATAATGTAGTGGAGTTTTTCTGTGTCAGGAAGCCACTGTTACCTCCTACTTCTGAAATTTCCTCAGAGTTCCTTGTTCTCACAGCCCTCTGCACCTTCTGGTGCTCAGCCGCAGAAGGTGTTGGCAGTATGCAGATTTGGAAGTCCAAAGGCTGTCCACCCTTTACATGGAATGGGAGAAGGAAAAGCTAATTTGTCTCAGTAAGAGGCTGTAATAGGAGGAAGACATGGGAAAACTCTGGGACTGGAAGAAAGAAAATGGAATTCAGTAACGTCAGGTAGTGTTTGTATACGAAATTACATAGAAGGTCTTACGCAGAAACCAATGGTGCAGATTTGGTCAAAAGCCACATACAAATCTGAATATAGTGAACTAGGGCAAACACCAACATCTAGGCTGCAAAGAGACTCCTAGTGTCCGCTTCGCATTCAGCTCTGTGGAAACTAGGGTTTTCTACTGGTGAAGACAGTGTCAGGGCAGCAGCCTTAGAAATCCCCTTAACTCAACTGGACATTTGTCCTTTGCCTGTCCTTTAGTCTAGATGTGAACCCGCAACACTGAAAATTTAGTCTGTAACACAGAGGATTCTTACTGCAACTGCTGGTGACAACTCTTAGCTATATAAATTTTAAGTTGTTATGCTCTTTTCTTGAACATGTGTTTCTTTTGCACCACCACACCAGTTATTTTTGTTATGCATGAAATCATAGCACAATTTAGTTTGGAATGGTCCTCCAGAGATTATTTAGTCTGACACCAGAAAACCCTGGTCCACTCCACCCAGTTTGGAGCTACCCACAAACTTGCTGAGAATGGCCTCCCTCTCATCACCCAGTTTGAACACTACTGCTCCCAGTATTGATCCCTGAGCAACACCACTGGCTGCTGGCTGCCAGCTGGACTTTCCATCACTGATCACAACCCCTTAAGCCCAGCGATCCAGCCAATTTTCCACCTCACTGACTGACCCCTTATCCGTCTCACATCTCGCCAATATGGTGACAAGGAGTGTACAGGAGACTGCGTTAAACACCTTACTAAAGTCGAGGTATACAACATTCACCACCCTCCCCTTGTCTAGAGAGCAAAGCATCTCATTGTAGGATGATTAATTAATGTAAAAATTGTGAGACAAAAGACTTAGAGAAGGGTTATGTAAATTACTTTGAGTATAGCCACAATGTTATTACTAGTGGGAACAGTCTCACTCTTACTTGCTCAAATAAAATCAGGCCTTTAGTATGTATTTGCTACTATTCTTATTTTACATGTGATTTTGGTTCTAAAAGTTAGATATTATCTAAAGTACTCTTTAAAATCAACTAAAGAGTCATTTAGGGAAATGTAATTAATGTAATTTTGGGATATATAGGCTGTTTTACTTTTATCAACCTTACTGTCATATCTCACTTTCAAAAAATGCTTCGAACAGCCTCACTATAACAGAGCAAATCTTACATTTTAATTAGGGCAAATGCATAATTTAAAGCTATGAGCCCCTTTTGGTTTTATTTCCCAAATTCTTCTTTTTAGTGTATGCAATCTATGTTCAACATGCTTCAGCCTCCATTATTGTCTGTATCTGGCATGACAGACCCAGGTAAAGAGAAACATCAAGTTACAAAATACATGAAAATCCCATGAGACATGAAAAACTTGGAAATGCTAGTTGGAAACCTTGGCATTAGCAGCCAGAGAGAACACTCAGCTTCTAATATCTCATTGTTTTGATACCCCTTATTTTCCACACTTGGAACTTCATGCTGCAAATACTGTAAGTAGTAACATTTAATTTGTCATTCTCATCTTGGATAGTCTATCTGTATAAAATCAGTCTGTTAATTCAGAGTTATTCCCCAGAAATCATTCTTGCAGAAAACATAAAAGTCCTTTAGCAGAAGACCACCTCCAGGAGCCCTGCACTCTGGAACCGTTCCAGTAGAAAGTCTGTGGCAAAGCAGTCCTGCACTACCGAGTTGCAGGACAGCATTGAAACTTGATACTTAGACTGGAGAGGATATCATCTGTGTAGCTAATTACCACCATTTTTACAGTATATGCATAGGTACATGAATAAACACTGTGTATATGTTGCAGGGTCATTAACTTATAAATGGTTAGACTGCAACCTTTATTTGGTTTTCTACCATGAGACCCAATGAAGAAACTTCACTGTTTTCCTCAGAAATAATGGCTGGTGCCTCTGCACCTGACTATTTATAATCATTGTACAAACCTGTACTGGAAAGCACCCCATTTCTGACTAAAAACGTAGGGAAAAAAATAGGGCTTTTTTGTGAAATGGAAAACTGTTCTGAGGAAAGTGACACAGCTTTCTGAACTAGTACAGTTTGTTTTAAATAATAGCATTCACCTGCTTAATTTGCTGTTACGGTATTCCTTTTCAGAAAACCAAACAAGCCTCTGCTGTCACTTTAAAAGTAATACACATTTTGCAGGAGTAAAGCAGTTTAAAGTATTAGGAACAGCAATCACAGAATCACAGAATGGCAGGGGTTGGAAGGGACCTCTGTGGGTCATCTAGTCCAACCCTCCTGCCGAAGCAGGGTCACCTACAGCAGGCTGCACAGGACCTTGTCCAGGCGGGTCTTGAATATCTCCAGAGAAGGGGACTCCACAACCTCCCTGGGCAGCCTGTTCCAGTGCTCCTTCAACCTCTGAGGGAAGAAGTTCTTCCTCATGTTCAGACGGAACTTCCTGTGCTTCAGTTTGTGCCCATTGCCCCTTGTCCTGTCGCTGGGCACTACTGAAAAGAGCTTGGCCCCATCCTCCTGACACCTTCAGATATTTGTAAGTATATATTAGGTACCCTCGCAGCCTTGTCTTCTTCAGGCTGAACAAGCCCAGCTCCCTCAGCCTCTCCTCATAGGAGAGATGTTCCAGTCCCCTCACCATCCTTGTAGCCCAGTCTTTCTTCTAACTTAAGTACAGTGTGTTTTCCAATGTTCAACATTCTCAAGTGCTATCACAACTACATAGCTTTTTTTTTTCCCTCACTTGCAAACTAAACCACATCAGGACAATTGCTCATCAAATAGTTTTTGAATACGGATTTGCCATGGACATCATCATGTTTCAGAATCAAAGTCCAGCTGACAAGGTTTGCACCTCTGTAGATCAATGTTGAATGTGTGCTATATGACAGATGTGCAGAGAACAAACCTTAATCAAAACAGTACTCCTGAGCGAACATCAGATGAAGTCACATGAGCAGATATCCAAGGAATCTGGCAATGCATACACTATACAGTGGCAACAAAAAAGGGGTCAAACGTAAGTAACAATAGTTTAACCTATGACGGCTGCAGAATTCAGATGGTTACCGCTATATTCAAACTGTGTACACATGGCACCATCACTGCATTATGACTGCTTATTCTTTTCCCTTCCTTTACATCTTAATTTATCACTGCCATCCACCTGTTGTATCTTGCCATTCTTGTGAGCAATAAATCAGACTGTATCTGTATATGCACAGGCTACCAGTAGAAACCATAATAACTCACAGAAGCCTTGATTTACTAATGCTGTTACTTCTGAATAAACAGTATTTTCCAATTTTACATCTTATGCCTTACTGTTTTCTTTTAACTTAAATCATATTTGTTTTCAGTTGAAGGCAACTTTTTTTCTCCTCAAACGCATTAGAAAATACATTGCATATTCTCCAAAAGCACAAATAAATATTTAAGACATGCATATTCTTGTTTCCCGAAGATCTCATGCGACACTGTCATTTATTAGCTTGCTCTGGGCCACTACATTTCTACACATTTTACTTATACTGGCACTCATCCAGCACAGACTGTTCAACTGTAGAAAGCTCACATGTTTTTGTATTTTGCGAAACTAGCATGACAACCATTCTGAAGCATAGCTCTCTCGCCTGGTACGTTAAAATGTAAAACCATGAACATTGATGGTGTTCTCTCTCTATTTAGTACTGAAAATGAAACTATTTTTTCAGGTGCAACAAGAGCCATATGAAATCTCTCTAATGTGTAGACATTCTGTAGCCATATTTTTAATAGAACAAATCCATTAAACTTATCTAGAAATGTAAAAAATAAATGCACGGAGAACAAGCTTTTTAAATCAAGCCCTACGTGTATCGCTGGACAAAAATCATACCTCTGACAAATGCTGGGTAGCACTCATCTCTCAACTGAAGAAGAAACTGAGAAGTAACACAGTAAGAGAGGTCCTTTGTGCAGACAGAACCACAACAGTTTTCCTCAAACATCAAAATTGACTTTGATGCAAACTGGGGAAATACAGAATCAGGAACAGCATCATGTATCTGTAAAACTAGCAAAACATACATTGTGTACTTAGTTTTCACACATTTGTGTAAAAACTATTCACTTCAATATACATTGCCCAATCAAATTCTTAGACTGTGTGTGAAAGCTGAGCATGAGAATTACTCTGATTCAAATAATTAGCTAAAGCACTTCAACATCAGTTTGTGAAAGTTTTTATTTAGGTAAGGATCACCTGTAATTTTAGCTCGAGAAAATCCCAACAGCTTTCTGTTACCAAGTTTTTATCTGCATGAGCTTCAGCAGTACCAGTTAGTGTTCTGCATCTTCTCAATTCACAACCCATGAATCATGATAGAAAAATCAGCCAAATCAATGGGAATCAATACAAGCAGATCCTGAATGCTACAGATTAATTTACATCTGCTTTACGAAACAGAACCACAGACGTTCTTCTTCTCCCATGGTCCTTCATCAAATAATTTATTTTGTTACCACTCATGAACCTCCTGAAAAGGAATGGAGAGAAACTGAAGCTTTGATTCAATGAATCATTATCTCGCTGGGATTTGTAAAGTAACTAAATGGTGTAAAATGCTTTTCTACTGAAAACTTATCTATCATTTCTCCACTGACTACTCCCCTAAGTTTGTCTTGCCCTGATGTCTCCTTTCTTATTGTTTCTGAGTCCTTGTAAATCCATTTGCTGTGTGTTACTTGCTTATATTACTCGAGAAGCTGCGGACAAAGGAGATTACAAGAAAGCAGCCCTCATTTGGTGATCTACATCTGTGCATATTCTCAGGCACCG